>NC_133361.1:91830435-91890435 GCF_049309525.1 Garra rufa
TAGTCATCTCTCACAGTTAAATCTGACCCCATTTTAGTCTTGTAACTCGGCTGATAAGGCCGATTGTTACACTTTTATGGGAGACCGCCTGGGAATACCAGGTGCTGTAAGCTTTTGCCTTTTCTTCACTATTTATATAATATGCTGGCTTTTACGGAGGCTGATCTTTAAATAGCCCACTTTTTGGAGCTGCCCTCGCTTATGGCCATACCGCGCTGAGAGTGCCCGATCTCGTCTGATCTCGGAAGCTAAGCAGCGTCGGGCCTGGTTAGTACTTGGATGGGAGACCGCCTGGGAATACCAGGTGCTGTAAGCTTTTGCCTTTTCTTCACTATTTATATAATATGCTGGCTTTTACGGAGGCTGATCTTTAAATAGCCCACTTTTTGGAGCAGCCCTCGCTTATGGCCATACCGCGCTGAGAGCGCCCGATCTCGTCTGATCTCGGAAGCTAAGCAGCGTCGGGCCTGGTTAGTACTTGGATGGGAGACCGCCTGGGAATACCAGGTGCTGTAAGCTTTTGCCTTTTCTTCACTATTTATATAATATGCTGGCTTTTACGGAGGCTGATCTTTAAATAGCCCACTTTTTGGAGCAGCCCTCGCTTATGGCCATACCGCGCTGAGAGCGCCCGATCTCGTCTGATCTCGGAAGCTAAGCAGCGTCGGGCCTGGTTAGTACTTGGATGGGAGACCGCCTGGGAATACCAGGTGCTGTAAGCTTTTGCCTTTTCTTCACTATTTATATAATATGCTGGCTTTTAGAAAGACGTGTTTTACCGCTCTATTTATTACAATCATTTACATGTATTATAGAGTTTTAAGTGTTTTACATGTTTTTTAGGCCATTTTATTACTCTTAACATTTTAAGTGTATGTGTCTTTAATAAATGGATGGTTGGCCTGTCATGTGACTAGACAGATGACAGGAAGCAGGAAGTACAACTGCATAAGAGAGCAGCATGACAAACAAAGGACAGTCACCAAACTGTTGGATTGAGGAGTTGCTAATTTTAGAGCTCACCTTTCCATTCACCACCTGCAAACTTTGGATTACACTTTCTGTGGATTGTATATACACTGGTGGACACTCACATTGGACTTATCAACACACTGGGGTTCTTGGACTGTTTTTAGGGTATGGACAAATGAACTGTATTCTTTTAACAGAGTTTACCTAGTTTTATCGTGTTGTTTTAAAGTCTTTTATGTGAACTTTGTAAATGCACCAAATCTATTTAAACCAATTTTCTTTTATGTCTCATTCTTTTAACCACTAGTCATCTCTCACAGTTAAATCTGACCCCATTTTAGTCTTGTAACTCGGCAGATAAGGCCGATTGTTACACTTTTATGGGAGACCGCCTGGGAATACCAGGTGCTGTAAGCTTTTGCCTTTTCTTCACTATTTATATAATATGCTGGCTTTTACGGAGGCTGATCTTTAAATAGCCCACTTTTTGGAGCAGCCCTCGTTTATGGCCATACCGCGCTGAGAGCGCCCGATCTCGTCTGATCTCGGAAGCTAAGCAGCGTCGGGCCTGGTTAGTACTTGGATGGGAGACCGCCTGGGAATACCAGGTGCTGTAAGCTTTTGCCTTTTCTTCACTATTTATATAATATGCTGGCTTTTACGGAGGCTGATATTTAAATAGCCCACTTTTTGGAACAGCCCTCGCTTATGGCCATACCGCGCTGAGAGCGCCCGATCTCGTCTGATCTCGGAAGCTAAGCAGCGTCGGGCCTGGTTAGTACTTGGATGGGAGACCGCCTGGGAATACCAGGTGCTGTAAGCTTTTGCCTTTTCTTCACTATTTATATAATATGCTGGCTTTTAGAAAGACGTGTTTTACCGCTCTATTTATTACAATCATTTACATGTATTATAGAGTTTTAAGTGTTTTACATGTTTTTTAGGCCATTTTATTACTCTTAACATTTTAAGTGTATGTGTCTTTAATAAATGGATGGTTGGCCTGTCATGTGACTAGACACATGACAGGAAGCAGGAAGTACAACTGTATAAGAGAGCAGCATGACAAACAAAGGACAGTCACCAAACTGTTGGATTGAGGAGTTGCTAATTTTAGAGCTCACCTTTCCATTCACCACCTGCAAACTTTGGATTACACTTTCTGTGGATTGTATATACACTGGTGGACACTCACATTGGACTTATCAACACACTGGGGTTCTTGGACTGTTTTAGGGTATGGACAAATGAACTGTATTCTTTTAACAGAGTTTACCTGTTTTTAGGGTATGGACAAATGAACTGTATTCTTTTAACAGAGTTTACCTAGTTTTATCGTGTTGTTTTAAAGTCTTTTATGTGAACCTTGTAAATACACCAAATCTATTTAAACCAATTTTCTTTTATGTCTCATTCTTTTAACCACTAGTCATCTCTCACAGTTAAATCTGACCCCATTTTAGTCTTGTAACTCGGCTGATAAGGCCGATTGTTACACTTTTATGGGAGACCGCCTGGGAATACCAGGTGCTGTAAGCTTTTGCCTTTTCTTCACTATTTATATAATATGCTGGCTTTTACGGAGGCTGATCTTTAAATAGCCCACTTTTTGGAGCAGCCCTCGCTTATGGCCATACCGCGCTGAGAGCGCCCGATCTCGTCTGATCTCGGAAGCTAAGCAGCGTCGGGCCTGGTTAGTACTTGGATGGGAGACCGCCTGGGAATACCAGGTGCTGTAAGCTTTTGCCTTTTCTTCACTATTTATATAATATGCTGGCTTTTACGGAGGCTGATCTTTAAATAGCCCACTTTTTGGAGCAGCCCTCGCTTATGGCCATACCGCGCTGAGAGCGCCCGATCTCGTCTGATCTCGGAAGCTAAGCAGCGTCGGGCCTGGTTAGTACTTGGATGGGAGACCGCCTGGGAATACCAGGTGCTGTAAGCTTTTGCCTTTTCTTCACTATTTATATAATATGCTGGCTTTTAGAAAGACGTGTTTTACCGCTCTATTTATTACAATCATTTACATGTATTATAGAGTTTTAAGTGTTTTACATGTTTTTTAGGCCATTTTATTACTCTTAACATTTTAAGTGTATGTGTCTTTAATAAATGGATGGTTGGCCTGTCATGTGACTAGACACATGACAGGAAGCAGGAAGTACAACTGTATAAGAGAGCAGCATGACAAACAAAGGACAGTCACCAAACTGTTGGATTGAGGAGTTGCTAATTTTAGAGCTCACCTTTCCATTCACCACCTGCAAACTTTGGATTACACTTTCTGTGGATTGTATATACACTGGTGGACACTCACATTGGACTTATTAACACACTGGGGTTCTTGGACTGTTTTAGGGTATGGACAAATGAACTGTATTCTTTTAACAGAGTTTACCTGTTTTTAGGGTATGGACAAATGAACTGTATTCTTTTAACAGAGTTTACCTAGTTTTATCGTGTTGTTTTAAAGTCTTTTATGTGAACCTTGTAAATACACCAAATCTATTTAAACCAATTTTCTTTTATGTCTCATTCTTTTAACCACTAGTCATCTCTCACAGTTAAATCTGACCCCATTTTAGTCTTGTAACTCGGCTGATAAGGCCGATTGTTACACTTTTATGGGAGACCGCCTGGGAATACCAGGTGCTGTAAGCTTTTGCCTTTTCTTCACTATTTATATAATATGCTGGCTTTTACGGAGGCTGATCTTTAAATAGCCCACTTTTTGGAGCAACCCTCGCTTATGGCCATACCGCGCTGAGAGCGCCCGATCTCGTCTGATCTCGGAAGCTAAGCAGCGTCGGGCCTGGTTAGTACTTGGATGGGAGACCGCCTGGGAATACCAGGTGCTGTAAGCTTTTGCCTTTTCTTCACTATTTATATAATATGCTGGCTTTTACGGAGGCTGATCTTTAAATAGCCCACTTTTTGGAGCAGCCCTCGCTTATGGCCATACCGCGCTGAGAGCGCCCGATCTCGTCTGATCTCGGAAGCTAAGCAGCGTCGGGCCTGGTTAGTACTTGGATGGGAGACCGCCTGGGAATACCAGGTGCTGTAAGCTTTTGCCTTTTCTTCACTATTTATATAATATGCTGGCTTTTACGGAGGCTGATCTTTAAATAGCCCACTTTTTGGAGCAGCCCTCGCTTATGGCCATACCGCGCTGAGAGCGCCCGATCTCGTCTGATCTCGGAAGCTAAGCAGCGTCGGGCCTGGTTAGTACTTGGATGGGAGACCGCCTGGGAATACCAGGTGCTGTAAGCTTTTGCCTTTTCTTCACTATTTATATAATATGCTGGCTTTTAGAAAGACGTGTTTTACCGCTCTATTTATTACAATCATTTACATGTATTATAGAGTTTTAAGTGTTTTACATGTTTTTTAGGCCATTTTATTACTCTTAACATTTTAAGTGTATGTGTCTTTAATAAATGGATGGTTGGCCTGTCATGTGACTAGACAGATGACAGGAAGCAGGAAGTACAACTGCATAAGAGAGCAGCATGACAAACAAAGGACAGTCACCAAACTGTTGGATTGAGGAGTTGCTAATTTTAGAGCTCACCTTTCCATTCACCACCTGCAAACTTTGGATTACACTTTCTGTGGATTGTATATACACTGGTGGACACTCACATTGGACTTATCAACACACTGGGGTTCTTGGACTGTTTTTAGGGTATGGACAAATGAACTGTATTCTTTTAACAGAGTTTACCTAGTTTTATCGTGTTGTTTTAAAGTCTTTTATGTGAACCTTGTAAATGCACCAAATCTATTTAAACCAATTTTCTTTTATGTCTCATTCTTTTAACCACTAGTCATCTCTCACAGTTAAATCTGACCCCATTTTAGTCTTGTAACTCGGCAGATAAGGCCGATTGTTACACTTTTATGGGAGACCGCCTGGGAATACCAGGTGCTGTAAGCTTTTGCCTTTTCTTCACTATTTATATAATATGCTGGCTTTTACGGAGGCTGATCTTTAAATAGCCCACTTTTTGGAGCAGCCCTCGCTTATGGCCATACCGCGCTGAGAGCGCCCGATCTCGTCTGATCTCGGAAGCTAAGCAGCGTCGGGCCTGGTTAGTACTTGGATGGGAGACCGCCTGGGAATACCAGGTGCTGTAAGCTTTTGCCTTTTCTTCACTATTTATATAATATGCTGGCTTTTACGGAGGCTGATATTTAAATAGCCCACTTTTTGGAACAGCCCTCGCTTATGGCCATACCGCGCTGAGAGCGCCCGATCTCGTCTGATCTCGGAGGCTAAGCAGCGTCGGGCCTGGTTAGTACTTGGATGGGAGACCGCCTGGGAATACCAGGTGCTGTAAGCTTTTGCCTTTTCTTCACTATTTATATAATATGCTGGCTTTTAGAAAGACGTGTTTTACCGCTCTATTTATTACAATCATTTACATGTATTATAGAGTTTTAAGTGTTTTACATGTTTTTTAGGCCATTTTATTACTCTTAACATTTTAAGTGTATGTGTCTTTAATAAATGGATGGTTGGCCTGTCATGTGACTAGACACATGACAGGAAGCAGGAAGTACAACTGTATAAGAGAGCAGCATGACAAACAAAGGACAGTCACCAAACTGTTGGATTGAGGAGTTGCTAATTTTAGAGCTCACCTTTCCATTCACCACCTGCAAACTTTGGATTACACTTTCTGTGGATTGTATATACAATGGTGGACACTCACATTGGACTTATCAACACACTGGGGTTCTTGGACTGTTTTTAGGGTATGGACAAATGAACTGTATTCTTTTAACAGAGTTTACCTAGTTTTATCGTGTTGTTTTAAAGTCTTTTATGTGAACCTTGTAAATACACCAAATCTATTTAAACCAATTTTCTTTTATGTCTCATTCTTTTAACCACTAGTCATCTCTCACAGTTAAATCTGACCCCATTTTAGTCTTGTAACTCGGCTGATAAGGCCGATTGTTACACTTTTATGGGAGACCGCCTGGGAATACCAGGTGCTGTAAGCTTTTGCCTTTTCTTCACTATTTATATAATATGCTGGCTTTTACGGAGGCTGATCTTTAAATAGCCCACTTTTTGGAGCAGCCCTCGTTTATGGCCATACCGCGCTGAGAGCGCCCGATCTCGTCTGATCTCGGAAGCTAAGCAGCGTCGGGCCTGGTTAGTACTTGGATGGGAGACCGCCTGGGAATACCAGGTGCTGTAAGCTTTTGCCTTTTCTTCACTATTTATATAATATGCTGGCTTTTACGGAGGCTGATCTTTAAATAGCCCACTTTTTGGAGCAGCCCTCGCTTATGGCCATACCGCGCTGAGAGCGCCCGATCTCGTCTGATCTCGGAAGCTAAGCAGCGTCGGGCCTGGTTAGTACTTGGATGGGAGACCGCCTGGGAATACCAGGTGCTGTAAGCTTTTGCCTTTTCTTCACTATTTATATAATATGCTGGCTTTTAGAAAGACGTGTTTTACCGCTCTATTTATTACAATCATTTACATGTATTATAGAGTTTTAAGTGTTTTACATGTTTTTTAGGCCATTTTATTACTCTTAACATTTTAAGTGTATGTGTCTTTAATAAATGGATGGTTGGCCTGTCATGTGACTAGACAGATGACAGGAAGCAGGAAGTACAACTGCATAAGAGAGCAGCATGACAAACAAAGGACAGTCACCAAACTGTTGGATTGAGGAGTTGCTAATTTTAGAGCTCACCTTTCCATTCACCACCTGCAAACTTTGGATTACACTTTCTGTGGATTGTATATACACTGGTGGACACTCACATTGGACTTATCAACACACTGGGGTTCTTGGACTGTTTTTAGGGTATGGACAAATGAACTGTATTCTTTTAACAGAGTTTACCTGTTTTTAGGGTATGGACAAATGAACTGTATTCTTTTAACAGAGTTTACCTAGTTTTATCGTGTTGTTTTAAAGTCTTTTTATGTGAACCTTGTAAATACACCAAATCTATTTAAACCAATTTTCTTTTATGTCTCATTCTTTTAACCACTAGTCATCTCTCACAGTTAAATCTGACCCCATTTTAGTCTTGTAACTCGGCTGATAAGGCCGATTGTTACACTTTTATGGGAGACCGCCTGGGAATACCAGGTGCTGTAAGCTTTTGCCTTTTCTTCACTATTTATATAATATGCTGGCTTTTACGGAGGCTGATCTTTAAATAGCCCACTTTTTGGAGCAGCCCTCGCTTATGGCCATACCGCGCTGAGAGCGCCCGATCTCGTCTGATCTCGGAAGCTAAGCAGCGTCGGGCCTGGTTAGTACTTGGATGGGAGACCGCCTGGGAATACCAGGTGCTGTAAGCTTTTGCCTTTTCTTCACTATTTATATAATATGCTGGCTTTTACGGAGGCTGATCTTTAAATAGCCCACTTTTTGGAGCAGCCCTCGCTTATGGCCATACCGCGCTGAGAGCGCCCGATCTCGTCTGATCTCGGAAGCTAAGCAGCGTCGGGCCTGGTTAGTACTTGGATGGGAGACCGCCTGGGAATACCAGGTGCTGTAAGCTTTTGCCTTTTCTTCACTATTTATATAATATGCTGGCTTTTAGAAAGACGTGTTTTACCGCTCTATTTATTACAATCATTTACATGTATTATAGAGTTTTAAGTGTTTTACATGTTTTTTAGGCCATTTTATTACTCTTAACATTTTAAGTGTATGTGTCTTTAATAAATGGATGGTTGGCCTGTCATGTGACTAGACAGATGACAGGAAGCAGGAAGTACAACTGCATAAGAGAGCAGCATGACAAACAAAGGACAGTCACCAAACTGTTGGATTGAGGAGTTGCTAATTTTAGAGCTCACCTTTCCATTCACCACCTGCAAACTTTGGATTACACTTTCTGTGGATTGTATATACACTGGTGGACACTCACATTGGACTTATCAACACACTGGGGTTCTTGGACTGTTTTTAGGGTATGGACAAATGAACTGTATTCTTTTAACAGAGTTTACCTAGTTTTATCGTGTTGTTTTAAAGTCTTTTATGTGAACCTTGTAAATGCACCAAATCTATTTAAACCAATTTTCTTTTATGTCTCATTCTTTTAACCACTAGTCATCTCTCACAGTTAAATCTGACCCCATTTTAGTCTTGTAACTCGGCAGATAAGGCCGATTGTTACACTTTTATGGGAGACCGCCTGGGAATACCAGGTGCTGTAAGCTTTTGCCTTTTCTTCACTATTTATATAATATGCTGGCTTTTACGGAGGCTGATCTTTAAATAGCCCACTTTTTGGAGCAGCCCTCGCTTATGGCCATACCGCGCTGAGAGCGCCCGATCTCGTCTGATCTCGGAAGCTAAGCAGCGTCGGGCCTGGTTAGTACTTGGATGGGAGACCGCCTGGGAATACCAGGTGCTGTAAGCTTTTGCCTTTTCTTCACTATTTATATAATATGCTGGCTTTTACGGAGGCTGATATTTAAATAGCCCACTTTTTGGAACAGCCCTCGCTTATGGCCATACCGCGCTGAGAGCGCCCGATCTCGTCTGATCTCGGAGGCTAAGCAGCGTCGGGCCTGGTTAGTACTTGGATGGGAGACCGCCTGGGAATACCAGGTGCTGTAAGCTTTTGCCTTTTCTTCACTATTTATATAATATGCTGGCTTTTAGAAAGACGTGTTTTACCGCTCTATTTATTACAATCATTTACATGTATTATAGAGTTTTAAGTGTTTTACATGTTTTTTAGGCCATTTTATTACTCTTAACATTTTAAGTGTATGTGTCTTTAAAAAATGGATGGTTGGCCTGTCATGTGACTAGACACATGACAGGAAGCAGGAAGTACAACTGTATAAGAGAGCAGCATGACAAACAAAGGACAGTCACCAAACTGTTGGATTGAGGAGTTGCTAATTTTAGAGCTCACCTTTCCATTCACCACCTGCAAACTTTGGATTACACTTTCTGTGGATTGTATATACAATGGTGGACACTCACATTGGACTTATCAACACACTGGGGTTCTTGGACTGTTTTTAGGGTATGGACAAATGAACTGTATTCTTTTAACAGAGTTTACCTAGTTTTATCGTGTTGTTTTAAAGTCTTTTATGTGAACCTTGTAAATACACCAAATCTATTTAAACCAATTTTCTTTTATGTCTCATTCTTTTAACCACTAGTCATCTCTCACAGTTAAATCTGACCCCATTTTAGTCTTGTAACTCGGCTGATAAGGCCGATTGTTACACTTTTATGGGAGACCGCCTGGGAATACCAGGTGCTGTAAGCTTTTGCCTTTTCTTCACTATTTATATAATATGCTGGCTTTTACGGAGGCTGATCTTTAAATAGCCCACTTTTTGGAGCAGCCCTCGTTTATGGCCATACCGCGCTGAGAGCGCCCGATCTCGTTTGATCTCGGAAGCTAAGCAGCGTCGGGCCTGGTTAGTACTTGGATGGGAGACCGCCTGGGAATACCAGGTGCTGTAAGCTTTTGCCTTTTCTTCACTATTTATATAATATGCTGGCTTTTACGGAGGCTGATCTTTAAATAGCCCACTTTTTGGAGCAGCCCTCGCTTATGGCCATACCGCGCTGAGAGCGCCCGATCTCGTCTGATCTCGGAAGCTAAGCAGCGTCGGGCCTGGTTAGTACTTGGATGGGAGACCGCCTGGGAATACCAGGTGCTGTAAGCTTTTGCCTTTTCTTCACTATTTATATAATATGCTGGCTTTTAGAAAGACGTGTTTTACCGCTCTATTTATTACAATCATTTACATGTATTATAGAGTTTTAAGTGTTTTACATGTTTTTTAGGCCATTTTATTACTCTTAACATTTTAAGTGTATGTGTCTTTAATAAATGGATGGTTGGCCTGTCATGTGACTAGACAGATGACAGGAAGCAGGAAGTACAACTGCATAAGAGAGCAGCATGACAAACAAAGGACAGTCACCAAACTGTTGGATTGAGGAGTTGCTAATTTTAGAGCTCACCTTTCCATTCACCACCTGCAAACTTTGGATTACACTTTCTGTGGATTGTATATACACTGGTGGACACTCACATTGGACTTATCAACACACTGGGGTTCTTGGACTGTTTTTAGGGTATGGACAAATGAACTGTATTCTTTTAACAGAGTTTACCTGTTTTTAGGGTATGGACAAATGAACTGTATTCTTTTAACAGAGTTTACCTAGTTTTATCGTGTTGTTTTAAAGTCTTTTTATGTGAACCTTGTAAATACACCAAATCTATTTAAACCAATTTTCTTTTATGTCTCATTCTTTTAACCACTAGTCATCTCTCACAGTTAAATCTGACCCCATTTTAGTCTTGTAACTCGGCTGATAAGGCCGATTGTTACACTTTTATGGGAGACCGCCTGGGAATACCAGGTGCTGTAAGCTTTTGCCTTTTCTTCACTATTTATATAATATGCTGGCTTTTACGGAGGCTGATCTTTAAATAGCCCACTTTTTGGAGCAGCCCTCGCTTATGGCCATACCGCGCTGAGAGCGCCCGATCTCGTCTGATCTCGGAAGCTAAGCAGCGTCGGGCCTGGTTAGTACTTGGATGGGAGACCGCCTGGGAATACCAGGTGCTGTAAGCTTTTGCCTTTTCTTCACTATTTATATAATATGCTGGCTTTTACGGAGGCTGATCTTTAAATAGCCCACTTTTTGGAGCAGCCCTCGCTTATGGCCATACCGCGCTGAGAGCGCCCGATCTCGTCTGATCTCGGAAGCTAAGCAGCGTCGGGCCTGGTTAGTACTTGGATGGGAGACCGCCTGGGAATACCAGGTGCTGTAAGCTTTTGCCTTTTCTTCACTATTTATATAATATGCTGGCTTTTAGAAAGACGTGTTTTACCGCTCTATTTATTACAATCATTTACATGTATTATAGAGTTTTAAGCGTTTTACATGTTTTTTAGGCCATTTTATTAATCTTAACATTTTAAGTGTATGTGTCTTTAATAAATGGATGGTTGGCCTGTCATGTGACTAGACACATGACAGGAAGCAGGAAGTACAACTGTATAAGAGAGCAGCATGACAAACAAAGGACAGTCACCAAACTGTTGGATTGAGGAGTTGCTAATTTTAGAGCTCACCTTTCCATTCACCACCTGCAAACTTTGGATTACACTTTCTGTGGATTGTATATACACTGGTGGACACTCACATTGGACTTATCAACACACTGGGGTTCTTGGACTGTTTTAGGGTATGGACAAATGAACTGTATTCTTTTAACAGAGTTTACCTGTTTTTAGGGTATGGACAAATGAACTGTATTCTTTTAACAGAGTTTACCTAGTTTTATCGTGTTGTTTTAAAGTCTTTTATGTGAACCTTGTAAATACACCAAATCTATTTAAACCAATTTTCTTTTATGTCTCATTCTTTTAACCACTAGTCATCTCTCACAGTTAAATCTGACCCCATTTTAGTCTTGTAACTCGGCTGATAAGGCCGATTGTTACACTTTTATGGGAGACCGCCTGGGAATACCAGGTGCTGTAAGCTTTTGCCTTTTCTTCACTATTTATATAATATGCTGGCTTTTACGGAGGCTGATCTTTAAATAGCCCACTTTTTGGAGCAGCCCTCGCTTATGGCCATACCGCGCTGAGAGCGCCCGATCTCGTCTGATCTCGGAAGCTAAGCAGCGTCGGGCCTGGTTAGTACTTGGATGGGAGACCGCCTGGGAATACCAGGTGCTGTAAGCTTTTGCCTTTTCTTCACTATTTATATAATATGCTGGCTTTTACGGAGGCTGATCTTTAAATAGCCCACTTTTTGGAGCAGCCCTCGCTTATGGCCATACCGCGCTGAGAGCGCCCGATCTCGTCTGATCTCGGAAGCTAAGCAGCGTCGGGCCTGGTTAGTACTTGGATGGGAGACCGCCTGGGAATACCAGGTGCTGTAAGCTTTTGCCTTTTCTTCACTATTTATATAATATGCTGGCTTTTAGAAAGACGTGTTTTACCGCTCTATTTATTACAATCATTTACATGTATTATAGAGTTTTAAGTGTTTTACATGTTTTTTAGGCCATTTTATTACTCTTAACATTTTAAGTGTATGTGTCTTTAATAAATGGATGGTTGGCCTGTCATGTGACTAGACACATGACAGGAAGCAGGAAGTACAACTGTATAAGAGAGCAGCATGACAAACAAAGGACAGTCACCAAACTGTTGGATTGAGGAGTTGCTAATTTTAGAGCTCACCTTTCCATTCACCACCTGCAAACTTTGGATTACACTTTCTGTGGATTGTATATACACTGGTGGACACTCACATTGGACTTATCAACACACTGGGGTTCTTGGACTGTTTTTAGGGTATGGACAAATGAACTGTATTCTTTTAACAGAGTTTACCTGTTTTTAGGGTATGGACAAATGAACTGTATTCTTTTAACAGAGTTTACCTAGTTTTATCGTGTTGTTTTAAAGTCTTTTATGTGAACCTTGTAAATACACCAAATCTATTTAAACCAATTTTCTTTTATGTCTCATTCTTTTAACCACTAGTCATCTCTCACAGTTAAATCTGACCCCATTTTAGTCTTGTAACTCGGCTGATAAGGCCGATTGTTACACTTTTATGGGAGACCGCCTGGGAATACCAGGTGCTGTAAGCTTTTGCCTTTTCTTCACTATTTATATAATATGCTGGCTTTTACGGAGGCTGATCTTTAAATAGCCCACTTTTTGGAGCTGCCCTCGCTTATGGCCATACCGCGCTGAGAGTGCCCGATCTCGTCTGATCTCGGAAGCTAAGCAGCGTCGGGCCTGGTTAGTACTTGGATGGGAGACCGCCTGGGAATACCAGGTGCTGTAAGCTTTTGCCTTTTCTTCACTATTTATATAATATGCTGGCTTTTAGAAAGACGTGTTTTACCGCTCTATTTATTACAATCATTTACATGTATTATAGAGTTTTAAGTGTTTTACATGTTTTTAGGCCATTTTATTACTCTTAACATTTTAAGTGTATGTGTCTTTAATAAATGGATGGTTGGCCTGTCATGTGACTAGACACATGACAGGAAGCAGGAAGTACAACTGTATAAGAGAGCAGCATGACAAACAAAGGACAGTCACCAAACTGTTGGATTGAGGAGTTGCTAATTTTAGAGCTCACCTTTCCATTCACCACCTGCAAACTTTGGATTACACTTTCTGTGGATTGTATATACACTGGTGGACACTCACATTGGACTTATCAACACACTGGGGTTCTTGGACTGTTTTTAGGGTATGGACAAATGAACTGTATTCTTTTAACAGAGTTTACCTGTTTTTAGGGTATGGACAAAAGAACTGTATTCTTTTAACAGAGTTTACCTAGTTTTATCGTGTTGTTTTAAAGTCTTTTGTGTGAACCTTGTAAATACACCAAATCTATTTAAACCAATTTTCTTTTATGTCTCATTCTTTTAACCACTAGTCATCTCTCACAGTTAAATCTGACCCCATTTTAGTCTTGTAACTCGGCTGATAAGGCCGATTGTTACACTTTTATGGGAGACCGCCTGGGAATACCAGGTGCTGTAAGCTTTTGCCTTTTCTTCACTATTTATATAATATGCTGGCTTTTACGGAGGCTGATCTTTAAATAGCCCACTTTTTGGAGCAGCCCTCGCTTATGGCCATACCGCGCTGAGAGCGCCCGATCTCGTCTGATCTCGGAAGCTAAGCAGCGTCGGGCCTGGTTAGTACTTGGATGGGAGACCGCCTGGGAATACCAGGTGCTGTAAGCTTTTGCCTTTTCTTCACTATTTATATAATATGCTGGCTTTTACGGAGGCTGATCTTTAAATAGCCCACTTTTTGGAGCAGCCCTCGCTTATGGCCATACCGCGCTGAGAGCGCCCGATCTCGTCTGATCTCGGAAGCTAAGCAGCGTCGGGCCTGGTTAGTACTTGGATGGGAGACCGCCTGGGAATACCAGGTGCTGTAAGCTTTTGCCTTTTCTTCACTATTTATATAATATGCTGGCTTTTAGAAAGACGTGTTTTACCGCTCTATTTATTACAATCATTTACATGTATTATAGAGTTTTAAGTGTTTTACATGTTTTTTAGGCCATTTTATTACTCTTAACATTTTAAGTGTATGTGTCTTTAATAAATGGATGGTTGGCCTGTCATGTGACTAGACAGATGACAGGAAGCAGGAAGTACAACTGCATAAGAGAGCAGCATGACAAACAAAGGACAGTCACCAAACTGTTGGATTGAGGAGTTGCTAATTTTAGAGCTCACCTTTCCATTCACCACCTGCAAACTTTGGATTACACTTTCTGTGGATTGTATATACACTGGTGGACACTCACATTGGACTTATCAACACACTGGGGTTCTTGGACTGTTTTTAGGGTATGGACAAATGAACTGTATTCTTTTAACAGAGTTTACCTAGTTTTATCGTGTTGTTTTAAAGTCTTTTATGTGAACCTTGTAAATACACCAAATCTATTTAAACCAATTTTCTTTTATGTCTCATTCTTTTAACCACTAGTCATCTCTCACAGTTAAATCTGACCCCATTTTAGTCTTGTAACTCGGCTGATAAGGCCGATTGTTACACTTTTATGGGAGACCGCCTGGGAATACCAGGTGCTGTAAGCTTTTGCCTTTTCTTCACTATTTATATAATATGCTGGCTTTTACGGAGGCTGATCTTTAAATAGCCCACTTTTTGGAGCAGCCCTCGTTTATGGCCATACCGCCACCTGAGAGCGCTAGAGAGCAACAGGAAGTGGTTGGCAGCAGTTGGGAGAGGAAGGCTCTCCTCCATTTTGTGTTTGATTTTTTTTGTTTGTTTTGTGAGTGGTTTTACTTTAAGTTAGTTTTTTTGTGTTTTTTTCAGTTATAAAACCACCTAACAGCAGCATTTTTGCTGGCTGGAGGGTGGTTAAACCTTTTTTTTCTTAACTTATTTTTCTTTAAAAAAAACGGACGGATTAATGGATTACGAAACAGAACTGGCTGGAGAGAGACGGATGGCAAACGACACTGGACTGGCAGGAGGAACACGCACGGCAATGGACACTGGACTGGCTGGAGGAACATGCACGGCAAACGAGACTGGACTGGCAGGAGGAACACGCACGGCAAACGACATTGGACTGGATAAACGACCACGAGCTACAAATGGAAAAAAACAGGAAGTAAGAGAAAAGTTTGTTGAGCGACAATATTTAAAGGAAGCTACAGTGATTGTGAATGTGGAGAATGTGATTGGGGTGAGAGCGGAGGACATTATTAAAGCTGTAACGGAACAATGTGGACATGGCAAAATTTTAGCACTAAGACCAAGACAAGGGAAAGAATACGAACTGACAATGGAAAAAGAAGAAACGTGTGAAAAACTAATTGATGGACTAAGAATAAAAGGAGTGGACTGTGAAGTAAAAAATCTACAAAACAGGGATTATGTTGTTTCCTTCATGCACCTGCCTGTCTACCTGGATGACAAAGAAATTTTAGGAAAATTGGAGGGATGGGGAGTTGATCCCATTACCAAAATTAAAAGAAGACGCTACCCGGGCACCGACATTGAAGATGGAACAAGGTTCCTTAAGGTGAGGTTCCCCAAGCAAGTGGCATCGTTGCCATATAGCACACGGCTAGAAACAGCCGAAGGGCCGCAGTACTTCCGGGTGATGCACAGCCATCAGGTGAAGACCTGTAGGCTGTGCATGAGCCCGGATCACCTGCTAATAGAATGCCCAAATTTTGTGTGCTACAAATGTGAGGAGAGGGGACATTTTGCACGAGATTGCAATGCTGTCAGGTGCCCGGGGTGTCAGGAAGTTTTAAATAAATGTGAATGTTGGATGGAGGGAGAGGAAGGAGGAAGGGAAGAACAGGTGGGCAGACAGGTGCATGAAGGAAACAACGAGGAGGAAGGACTACAACAAAAAGAAACGGAAGGAGGACCGAGCTGCAGAGAGGAAGGAGAAAGAAGAGAAGACAACATTAATAATAACGAACAAACAGTGGAGCAGGACACTCAATGGACAGAGATGGAGATGTCGGACAGTTTTAATACTTTTCTGGGTGATGTGGAGAGAGATGGGCAAGGAAGGTTGGATCAAGTTAAAGAAACGGACAATGAAGAGGGAATAAAGATGGACAAAATGGACAAAGACAGAGGAGGGAAAGGACAAATAAGAAGGAGAGCACTGAAGGTAAAACCAAATTTGGAAAGTGCAAGAAAAAAGATTATGACAGAGACTAACAGATTTGATGTGCTAAGGGTCCTGGAGGGAGAAAATGATGAATAATGATTTTTATGTATTTTTTTTATTTACTTTTAATGGTTTTAAGTTGTGTTGCTTTTAATGCAAGGGGTCTGATGGACATGAGGAAGTTTGAAAAAGTAAAAGAAAAATGTAAAAGGGAAGACATTGTTGCATTACAAGAAACAAACTGGAGAGAAAATGTGATGAATGATTATAAAAAGAGATGGGATGGAGGTATTTTATATAATAATGGAGATGGGCGGGCTGGGAGAGGTGTGGCTTTTTTAATGAAGGACGATGTTTTTAAAGTGAGTAAAAGTGTGTATAAGGACAAGATGGGGAAATGTTTGGTAGTTGAGACAAAATATGAAGGAAGAGATTTGATTTTAGTAAATGTACATGCACCAGTGGAAGATAAGGAAAAGAAAGAGTTTTTTAATGTTTTAAGAAACATTGTAAAGAAGTATAAAGAAATAATTATGATGGGGGATTTTAACACAGTTTTTAGTAAACAGGATATGGCTGAAGGAATGGTTTTTAAAACAGATACAGGAAGAAAAGAATTAAAAGCATTAATGGATGAAAATAATATGATAGATGTGTGGAGAGAAAGAAATGAAAAGAAAAAAGAATTTTCGAGAAGACAAATAGTAGGGCAGTTTGTATGCCAAACTAGAATTGACTATGTTTTATGTACAAGAAATGTGGAGAATTTTATAGAAAATATTAAGTACAAAGAAACAAGTTTTAGCGATCATAAGATTTTATCTTTTAAGTTGGACTGGAGTCAAATGCAAAGAGGTCCGGGAGTATGGATTTTAAATACACAGATTTTAAAGAATGAAGATTATGTTTTAAAAGTGAAAGAAATTATAGAAAAAGAAAAGGAAAATGGAATGTATGAAGAGGATAAGAGAATATGGTGGGAGAGTGTAAAGTTTTTAATCAAAAAATTCTCAATCAGGTATTGTAGTGTTATTCAGAAATGCAAAAGATCCAAAGAAAGAGGAATAAAGGAAAGTTTGGAAATGGAACTGAATAAAGAATTTCAAGACATACAAAAGATAAAGGAAATGGAGGGGAAACTGAAAGAAATAGAAGAAAAGGAATATGAGGGGGCGAGGTTAAGAAGCAAAGCAAAATATGTGGTGGAGGGAGAAAAATGTACAAAGTTCTTTTTTGATCTGGAAAAAAAGAGAGGGAAAGCTGAAACGATAAAAGAAATAAGAGGGGAGAATGGGGAAATTGTAGAAGGGAATGAAAAGATTTTAAAAGAAATAAAGAATTTTTATGAGGATCTGTTTAGTGCAAGGGGGGTGGAAGAGGAGGAAAAAAAGGAACTGTTGAATCAGATAAAAGCAAAAGTAAGTGAGGAACATAAAAAAGAATGTGACCAAGAAATCAGGGAAGACGAGATTGAAAGAGCAATAAATCAACTGAATAAAAAGAAAAGTCCAGGAATAGATGGTTTGGGAACTGAATTTTATGTTTGTTTTAAAGAAGTTTTAACAAAGATTTTAAATGAGGTTTTTAAAGAAATTTTTGAAAAGGAAGAGATTAATGAAAGAACAAGGATGGGGTTAATGAAATTGATATATAAAAGGAAAGGAGAAAAAGTAGATCTAAAAAACTACAGACCAATCACGATGTTGAATACAGATCTTAAGATTTTAGCGAAGGTTTTAGCAAACAGATTAAAGGAAGTAATGCCAAGTATAATTAAAACAAACCAAGCATATGGAGTCAAAGGAAGAGATATAGCCGACATAACAATGAGTATAAGGGACACGATATGGTACATGAAAGAAAAAAATGAAGAAGGATATATAATTAGTTTGGATTTTGAAAAAGCTTTTGATAGGGTTGAGCACGGGTATTTATTTGAGGTTTTAAGGAGTTTTGGGTTCGGGGAAAATTTTATTAAATGGATTGAGATTTTATATAAGGGTGCACTAACAAAGATAAAATGCAATGGGTTTTTAACAGAGTGTTTTAAAATAACAAGGTCAATAAGACAGGGTTGTCCACTCTCAGCATTATTGTACTCACTTGTTTCTGAACCCTTGGGACTGGCTATAAAACAGAATGAAAGAATAATAGGGATAGAAATTGAGGGAAATAAGGCTGAGGGGAAAGTTTTTCAATATGCTGATGACACAACAATAATTGTAAAGGGAAAAGAGAGTGTTAAAGAAGTTATGAAGGTGGTAAAAGAATATTGTAGTGGGTCTGGAAGTAAAGTAAATGAGGAGAAAACGGTATATATGAGATTTGGTAAAGCTATGGTTTTAATGGATTGTTTTAATTTTAAGGAAGTGGAAGAAATGAGGATTTTAGGAGTTGTAATGGGAAAGAATGAGAGGAAAGTAAGAGATGAAATGTGGGAGCAACTAGTAACAGATATAGAGAGAAGATTAAATTTTTGGAAATTGAGAACTTTAAACTTGAAGGGGAAGGTTTTAATATTGAATGTTTTAATGGTTTCTAAACTTTGGTATGTTTTATATGTTTCTGAAATACCTTTATGGACAGAACGGAGGTTGAAGAAATGTTTTCTTGACTTTTTATGGGAGGGGAAACCAGCAAGGATTGCACATAATACGATTTTAGGGGCGATAGAGAAGGGGGGCTTAGGTTTAATGGATGTGGAACAGCGAAAAAATGCGTTGAGAGTAAAAATTGTTAAGAAATACCTGCAACAAGATAACAAAACTGAGTGGAAAAAAACAATGAAATACTTTTTAAACAAATGTGGGGATTTTAACATGGGGGACGGAATATTATGGATGAAAACAAAAATTTGGATGACGGAAGGATTACCCGAATTTTATAGAGAAATTTTTAGTGCCTGGGGGAATTTTTTAACGAAAATCGAGTACAATCCGCATGGAAGAGAAAACATTTTAAATCAACCTCTGTTCTTAAATAACAACATTTTAAAACAAGAGAAAGCAATATTTTTTAAAAAATGGATGGATGTGGGGATAACAAGAGTGAGAGATGTTTTGTATGAATTTAAAGAGGGTTTTTTACCGATACAATATATTGTGGATGCGATGGAGGAAGCAAAAGAAGAATACAGTAAACAAGAAATAACAAATAAATATGAAATTATTAAAAATGCAATACCCAAAGAGTGGATTAAAAGAATAGAGAGTATGGAAGGAGAGCAAACAGAGGGAAATATTTTTGTGAAACTGGGGGGAAAAATGTATGATTTTAAAGAATGTACTGTAAAAATGTTTTATTGTGTTTTTAGAGATGGTGTTTTTAAAGAGCCGATTGTAAATAAGTACTGGGTGGAAAAATTCAAGGATCTAAAAGAAGAATGTATATGGAGAAACATGAGGGGGAGGTGTGTTGAAACAAAGTTAGGATGTTTGGAATATTTTATAAGGCATAAAGCGGTTTTTACTGAGTCTGTTTTAAACAAGGTGGGAATGGAACAAAATCCAATGTGTAAAGTGTGTCATGAAAAAGAAGAGGGGATTTTACATTTGTTTTTATATTGTAAAGAATTGGAGGATTTTCTAAGGAAATGTAAATGTTTAATTAAAGATGTGAGCGAAGGTTGGGATGAAAGTGCAATGGAATGGAAAAGAGTAGTGATGTTTGGTTGGGAAAAGAAGGGTCAACACAAAAAGTTTATAAATCTGTGTATAATGTTAATGAAAAGCGCAATTTGGGAAAGAAGAATTGTGGCCAAAAAAGAAAAAATGGTGTTAGAGGTTTGGACTGTTTTTAAAAGGAAAATAGAAGTATATGTAGAACAATTATATGTGTATTTTAAAAGTGAAAATATGCTGAAAGCTTTTTATGATGTTTTTACACCAACAGTTTGTAATGTTTTAGAGAATTTCATGTGCAAATTGCCAGGAAGAGAAAGAGCTTTCTAAATCTTAAGTATAAAAGGCATGATTTTAAACAAAAAATACGAGATGAGTAGATTATATTTTATCTTATTTTTAATTTTTTTTTCTTCTTTTCTTTCGTCTTTGGGTGGACAACTATATTGTATTGTTGATGTTTTTATTGGTTGAAAATTCATCTTATTGTTAATGTGTTCCTTTTGCTTTGTTGATGATAATGTGATGTATTTTTTAATGTTTATTTATTTTGTCGTGAGACTTCTAATGTGAAGCACACATTGGAAAATTTGTATTATGAAATTTCTTTAATAAAAAAAAAAAAAAAAAAAAAGAGCGCCCGATCTCGTCTGATCTCGGAAGCTAAGCAGCGTCGGGCCTGGTTAGTACTTGGATGGGAGACCGCCTGGGAATACCAGGTGCTGTAAGCTTTTGCCTTTTCTTCACTATTTATATAATATGCTGGCTTTTACGGAGGCTGATCTTTAAATAGCCCACTTTTTGGAGCAGCCCTCGCTTATGGCCATACCGCGCTGAGAGCGCCCGATCTCGTCTGATCTCGGAAGCTAAGCAGCGTCGGGCCTGGTTAGTACTTGGATGGGAGACCGCCTGGGAATACCAGGTGCTGTAAGCTTTTGCCTTTTCTTCACTATTTATATAATATGCTGGCTTTTAGAAAGACGTGTTTTACCGCTCTATTTATTACAATCATTTACATGTATTATAGAGTTTTAAGTGTTTTACATGTTTTTTAGGCCATTTTATTACTCTTAACATTTTAAGTGTATGTGTCTTTAATAAATGGATGGTTGGCCTGTCATGTGACTAGACACATGACAGGAAGCAGGAAGTACAACTGTATAAGAGAGCAGCATGACAAACAAAGGACAGTCACCAAACTGTTGGATTGAGGAGTTGCTAATTTTAGAGCTCACCTTTCCATTCACCACCTGCAAACTTTGGATTACACTTTCTGTGGATTGTATATACACTGGTGGACACTCACATTGGACTTATCAACACACTGGGGTTCTTGGACTGTTTTTAGGGTATGGACAAATTAACTGTATTCTTTTAACAGAGTTTACCTGTTTTTAGGGTATGGACAAAAGAACTGTATTCTTTTAACAGAGTTTACCTAGTTTTATCGTGTTGTTTTAAAGTCTTTTATGTGAACCTTGTAAATACACCAAATCTATTTAAACCAATTTTCTTTTATGTCTCATTCTTTTAACCACTAGTCATCTCTCACAGTTAAATCTGACCCCATTTTAGTCTTGTAACTCGGCTGATAAGGCCGATTGTTACACTTTTATGGGAGACCGCCTGGGAATACCAGGTGCTGTAAGCTTTTGCCTTTTCTTCACTATTTATATAATATGCTGGCTTTTACGGAGGCTGATCTTTAAATAGCCCACTTTTTGGAGCAGACCTCGTTTATGGCCATACCGCGCTGAGAGCGCCCGATCTCGTCTGATCTCGGAAGCTAAGCAGCGTCGGGCCTGGTTAGTACTTGGATGGGAGACCGCCTGGGAATACCAGGTGCTGTAAGCTTTTGCCTTTTCTTCACTATTTATATAATATGCTGGCTTTTACGGAGGCTGATCTTTAAATAGCCCACTTTTTGGAGCAGCCCTCGCTTATGGCCATACCGCGCTGAGAGCGCCCGATCTCGTCTGATCTCGGAAGCTAAGCAGCGTCGGGCCTGGTTAGTACTTGGATGGGAGACCGCCTGGGAATACCAGGTGCTGTAAGCTTTTGCCTTTTCTTCACTATTTATATAATATGCTGGCTTTTAGAAAGACGTGTTTTACCGCTCTATTTATTACAATCATTTACATGTATTATAGAGTTTTAAGTGTTTTACATGTTTTTTAGGCCATTTTATTACTCTTAACATTTTAAGTGTATGTGTCTTTAATAAATGGATGGTTGGCCTGTCATGTGACTAGACAGATGACAGGAAGCAGGAAGTACAACTGCATAAGAGAGCAGCATGACAAACAAAGGACAGTCACCAAACTGTTGGATTGAGGAGTTGCTAATTTTAGAGCTCACCTTTCCATTCACCACCTGCAAACTTTGGATTACACTTTCTGTGGATTGTATATACACTGGTGGACACTCACATTGGACTTATCAACACACTGGGGTTCTTGGACTGTTTTTAGGGTATGGACAAATGAACTGTATTCTTTTAACAGAGTTTACCTGTTTTTAGGGTATGGACAAATGAACAGTATTCTTTTAACAGAGTTTACCTAGTTTTATCGTGTTGTTTTAAAGTCTTTTTATGTGAACCTTGTAAATACACCAAATCTATTTAAACCAATTTTCTTTTATGTCTCATTCTTTTAACCACTAGTCATCTCTCACAGTTAAATCTGACCCCATTTTAGTCTTGTAACTCGGCTGATAAGGCCGATTGTTACACTTTTATGGGAGACCGCCTGGGAATACCAGGTGCTGTAAGCTTTTGCCTTTTCTTCACTATTTATATAATATGCTGGCTTTTACGGAGGCTGATCTTTAAATAGCCCACTTTTTGGAGCAGCCCTCGCTTATGGCCATACCGCGCTGAGAGCGCCCGATCTCGTCTGATCTCGGAAGCTAAGCAGCGTCGGGCCTGGTTAGTACTTGGATGGGAGACCGCCTGGGAATACCAGGTGCTGTAAGCTTTTGCCTTTTCTTCACTATTTATATAATATGCTGGCTTTTACGGAGGCTGATCTTTAAATAGCCCACTTTTTGGAGCAGCCCTCGCTTATGGCCATACCGCGCTGAGAGCGCCCGATCTCGTCTGATCTCGGAAGCTAAGCAGCGTCGGGCCTGGTTAGTACTTGGATGGGAGACCGCCTGGGAATACCAGGTGCTGTAAGCTTTTGCCTTTTCTTCACTATTTATATAATATGCTGGCTTTTACGGAGGCTGATCTTTAAATAGCCCACTTTTTGGAGCAGCCCTCGCTTATGGCCATACCGCGCTGAGAGCGCCCGATCTCGTCTGATCTTGGAAGCTAAGCAGCGTCGGTCCTGGTTAGTACTTGGATGGGAGACCGCCTGGGAATACCAGGTGCTGTAAGCTTTTGCCTTTTCTTCACTATTTATATAATATGCTGGCTTTTAGAAAGACGTGTTTTACCGCTCTATTTATTACAATCATTTACATGTATTATAGAGTTTTAAGTGTTTTACATGTTTTTTAGGCCATTTTATTACTCTTAACATTTTAAGTGTATGTGTCTTTAATAAATGGATGGTTGGCCTGTCATGTGACTAGACACATGACAGGAAGCAGGAAGTACAACTGCATAAGAGAGCAGCATGACAAACAAAGGACAGTCACCAAACTGTTGGATTGAGGAGTTGCTAATTTTAGAGCTCACCTTTCCATTCACCACCTGCAAACTTTGGATTACACTTTCTGTGGATTGTATATACACTGGTGGACACTCACATTGGACTTATCAACACACTGGGGTTCTTGGACTGTTTTTAGGGTATGGACAAATTAACTGTATTCTTTTAACAGAGTTTACCTGTTTTTAGGGTATGGACAAATGAACTGTATTCTTTTAACAGAGTTTACCTAGTTTTATCGTGTTGTTTTAAAGTCTTTTATGTGAACCTTGTAAATACACCAAATCTATTTAAACCAATTTTCTTTTATGTCTCATTCTTTTAACCACTAGTCATCTCTCACAGTTAAATCTGACCCCATTTTAGTCTTGTAACTCGGCTGATAAGGCCGATTGTTACACTTTTATGGGAGACCGCCTGGGAATACCAGGTGCTGTAAGCTTTTGCCTTTTCTTCACTATTTATATAATATGCTGGCTTTTACGGAGGCTGATCTTTAAATAGCCCACTTTTTGGAGCTGC
This sequence comes from Garra rufa, assembly GCF_049309525.1. Lineage (NCBI taxonomy): Eukaryota > Metazoa > Chordata > Actinopteri > Cypriniformes > Cyprinidae > Garra > Garra rufa. Next base: position 91,854,415 of record NC_133361.1, read on the forward strand.
CCTCGCTTATGGCCATACCGCGCTGAGAGTGCCCGATCTCGTCTGATCTCGGAAGCTAAGCAGCGTCGGGCCTGGTTAGTACTTGGATGGGAGACCGCCTGGGAATACCAGGTGCTGTAAGCTTTTGCCTTTTCTTCACTATTTATATAATATGCTGGCTTTTAGAAAGACGTGTTTTACCGCTCTATTTATTACAATCATTTACATGTATTATAGAGTTTTAAGTGTTTTACATGTTTTTTAGGCCATTTTATTACTCTTAACATTTTAAGTGTATGTGTCTTTAATAAATGGATGGTTGGCCTGTCATGTGACTAGACACATGACAGGAAGCAGGAAGTACAACTGTATAAGAGAGCAGCATGACAAACAAAGGACAGTCACCAAACTGTTGGATTGAGGAGTTGCTAATTTTAGAGCTCACCTTTCCATTCACCACCTGCAAACTTTGGATTACACTTTCTGTGGATTGTATATACACTGGTGGACACTCACATTGGACTTATCAACACACTGGGGTTCTTGGACTGTTTTTAGGGTATGGACAAATGAACTGTATTCTTTTAACAGAGTTTACCTGTTTTTAGGGTATGGACAAATGAACTGTATTCTTTTAACAGAGTTTACCTAGTTTTATCGTGTTGTTTTAAAGTCTTTTATGTGAACCTTGTAAATACACCAAATCTATTTAAACCAATTTTCTTTTATGTCTCATTCTTTTAACCACTAGTCATCTCTCACAGTTAAATCTGACCCCATTTTAGTCTTGTAACTCGGCTGATAAGGCCGATTGTTACACTTTTATGGGAGACCGCCTGGGAATACCAGGTGCTGTAAGCTTTTGCCTTTTCTTCACTATTTATATAATATGCTGGCTTTTACGGAGGCTGATCTTTAAATAGCCCACTTTTTGGAGCTGCCCTCGCTTATGGCCATACCGCGCTGAGAGTGCCCGATCTCGTCTGATCTCGGAAGCTAAGCAGCGTCGGGCCTGGTTAGTACTTGGATGGGAGACCGCCTGGGAATACCAGGTGCTGTAAGCTTTTGCCTTTTCTTCACTATTTATATAATATGCTGGCTTTTAGAAAGACGTGTTTTACCGCTCTATTTATTACAATCATTTACATGTATTATAGAGTTTTAAGTGTTTTACATGTTTTTTAGGCCATTTTATTACTCTTAACATTTTAAGTGTATGTGTCTTTAATAAATGGATGGTTGGCCTGTCATGTGACTAGACACATGACAGGAAGCAGGAAGTACAACTGTATAAGAGAGCAGCATGACAAACAAAGGACAGTCACCAAACTGTTGGATTGAGGAGTTGCTAATTTTAGAGCTCACCTTTCCATTCACCACCTGCAAACTTTGGATTACACTTTCTGTGGATTGTATATACACTGGTGGACACTCACATTGGACTTATCAACACACTGGGGTTCTTGGACTGTTTTTAGGGTATGGACAAATGAACTGTATTCTTTTAACAGAGTTTACCTGTTTTTAGGGTATGGACAAAAGAACTGTATTCTTTTAACAGAGTTTACCTAGTTTTATCGTGTTGTTTTAAAGTCTTTTGTGTGAACCTTGTAAATACACCAAATCTATTTAAACCAATTTTCTTTTATGTCTCATTCTTTTAACCACTAGTCATCTCTCACAGTTAAATCTGACCCCATTTTAGTCTTGTAACTCGGCTGATAAGGCCGATTGTTACACTTTTATGGGAGACCGCCTGGGAATACCAGGTGCTGTAAGCTTTTGCCTTTTCTTCACTATTTATATAATATGCTGGCTTTTACGGAGGCTGATCTTTAAATAGCCCACTTTTTGGAGCAGACCTCGTTTATGGCCATACCGCGCTGAGAGCGCCCGATCTCGTCTGATCTCGGAAGCTAAGCAGCGTCGGGCCTGGTTAGTACTTGGATGGGAGACCGCCTGGGAATACCAGGTGCTGTAAGCTTTTGCCTTTTCTTCACTATTTATATAATATGCTGGCTTTTACGGAGGCTGATCTTTAAATAGCCCACTTTTTGGAGCAGCCCTCGCTTATGGCCATACCGCGCTGAGAGCGCCCGATCTCGTCTGATCTCGGAAGCTAAGCAGCGTCGGGCCTGGTTAGTACTTGGATGGGAGACCGCCTGGGAATACCAGGTGCTGTAAGCTTTTGCCTTTTCTTCACTATTTATATAATATGCTGGCTTTTAGAAAGACGTGTTTTACCGCTCTATTTATTACAATCATTTACATGTATTATAGAGTTTTAAGTGTTTTACATGTTTTTTAGGCCATTTTATTACTCTTAACATTTTAAGTGTATGTGTCTTTAATAAATGGATGGTTGGCCTGTCATGTGACTAGACACATGACAGGAAGCAGGAAGTACAACTGTATAAGAGAGCAGCATGACAAACAAAGGACAGTCACCAAACTGTTGGATTGAGGAGTTGCTAATTTTAGAGCTCACCTTTCCATTCACCACCTGCAAACTTTGGATTACACTTTCTGTGGATTGTATATACACTGGTGGACACTCACATTGGACTTATCAACACACTGGGGTTCTTGGACTGTTTTTAGGGTATGGACAAATGAACTGTATTCTTTTAACAGAGTTTACCTGTTTTTAGGGTATGGACAAATGAACTGTATTCTTTTAACAGAGTTTACCTAGTTTTATCGTGTTGTTTTAAAGTCTTTTATGTGAACCTTGTAAATACACCAAATCTATTTAAACCAATTTTCTTTTATGTCTCATTCTTTTAACCACTAGTCATCTCTCACAGTTAAATCTGACCCCATTTTAGTCTTGTAACTCGGCTGATAAGGCCGATTGTTACACTTTTATGGGAGACCGCCTGGGAATACCAGGTGCTGTAAGCTTTTGCCTTTTCTTCACTATTTATATAATATGCTGGCTTTTACGGAGGCTGATCTTTAAATAGCCCACTTTTTGGAGCAGCCCTCGCTTATGGCCATACCGCGCTGAGAGCGCCCGATCTCGTCTGATCTCGGAAGCTAAGCAGCGTCGGGCCTGGTTAGTACTTGGATGGGAGACCGCCTGGGAATACCAGGTGCTGTAAGCTTTTGCCTTTTCTTCACTATTTATATAATATGCTGGCTTTTACGGAGGCTGATCTTTAAATAGCCCACTTTTTGGAGCAGCCCTCGCTTATGGCCATACCGCGCTGAGAGCGCCCGATCTCGTCTGATCTCGGAAGCTAAGCAGCGTCGGGCCTGGTTAGTACTTGGATGGGAGACCGCCTGGGAATACCAGGTGCTGTAAGCTTTTGCCTTTTCTTCACTATTTATATAATATGCTGGCTTTTAGAAAGACGTGTTTTACCGCTCTATTTATTACAATCATTTACATGTATTATAGAGTTTTAAGTGTTTTACATGTTTTTTAGGCCATTTTATTACTCTTAACATTTTAAGTGTATGTGTCTTTAATAAATGGATGGTTGGCCTGTCATGTGACTAGACAGATGACAGGAAGCAGGAAGTACAACTGCATAAGAGAGCAGCATGACAAACAAAGGACAGTCACCAAACTGTTGGATTGAGGAGTTGCTAATTTTAGAGCTCACCTTTCCATTCACCACCTGCAAACTTTGGATTACACTTTCTGTGGATTGTATATACACTGGTGGACACTCACATTGGACTTATCAACACACTGGGGTTCTTGGACTGTATTTAGGGTATGGACAAATGAACTGTATTCTTTTAACAGAGTTTACCTGTTTTTAGGGTATGGACAAATGAACTGTATTCTTTTAACAGAGTTTACCTAGTTTTATCGTGTTGTTTTAAAGTCTTTTATGTGAACCTTGTAAATACACCAAATCTATTTAAACCAATTTTCTTTTATGTCTCATTCTTTTAACCACTAGTCATCTCTCACAGTTAAATCTGACCCCATTTGAGTCTTGTAACTCGGCTGATAAGGCCGATTGTTACACTTTTATGGGAGACCGCCTGGGAATACCAGGTGCTGTAAGCTTTTGCCTTTTCTTCACTATTTATATAATATGCTGGCTTTTACGGAGGCTAATCTTTAAATAGCCCACTTTTTGGAGCAGCCCTCGCTTATGGACATACCGCGCTGAGAGCGCCCGATCTCGTCTGATCTCGGAAGCTAAGCAGCGTCGGGCCTGGTTAGTACTTGGATGGGAGACCGCCTGGGAATACCAGGTGCTGTAAGCTTTTGCCTTTTCTTCACTATTTATATAATATGCTGGCTTTTACGGAGGCTGATCTTTAAATAGCCCACTTTTTGGAGCAGGCCGCGCTTATGGCCATACCGCGCTGAGAGCGCCCGATCTCGTCTGATCTCGGAAGCTAAGCAGCGTCGGGCCTGGTTAGTACTTGGATGGGAGACCGCCTGGGAATACCAGGTGCTGTAAGCTTTTGCCTTTTCTTCACTATTTATATAATATGCTGGCTTTTAGAAAGACGTGTTTTACCTCTCTATTTATTACAATCATTTACATGTATTATAGAGTTTTAAGTGTTTTACATGTTTTTTAGGCCATTTTATTACTCTTAACATTTTAAGTGTATGTGTCTTTAATAAATGGATGGTTGGCCTGTCATGTGACTAGACACATGACAGGAAGCAGGAAGTACAACTGTATAAGAGAGCAGCATGACAAACAAAGGACAGTCACCAAACTGTTGGATTGAGGAGTTGCTAATTTTAGAGCTCACCTTTCCATTCACCATCTGCAAACTTTGGATTACACTTTCTGTGGATTGTATATACACTGGTGGACACTCACATTGGACTTATCAACACACTGGGGTTCTTGGACTGTTTTTAGGGTATGGACAAATGAACTGTATTCTTTTAACAGAGTTTACCTGTTTTTAGGGTATGGACAAATGAACTGTATTCTTTTAACAGAGTTTACCTAGTTTTATCGTGTTGTTTTAAAGTCTTTTATGTGAACCTTGTAAATACACCAAATCTATTTAAACCAATTTTCTTTTATGTCTCATTCTTTTAACCACTAGTCATCTCTCACAGTTAAATCTGACCCCATTTTAGTCTTGTAACTCGGCTGATAAGGCCGATTGTTACACTTTTATGGGAGACCGCCTGGGAATACCAGGTGCTGTAAGCTTTTGCCTTTTCTTCACTATTTATATAATATGCTGGCTTTTACGGAGGCTGATCTTTAAATAGCCCACTTTTTGGAGCAGCCCTCGCTTATGGCCATGCCGCGCTGAGAGCGCCCGATCTCGTCTGATCTCGGAAGCTAAGCAGCGTCGGGCCTGGTTAGTACTTGGATGGGAGACCGCCTGGGAATACCAGGTGCTGTAAGCTTTTGCCTTTTCTTCACTATTTATATAATATGCTGGCTTTTAGAAAGACGTGTTTTACCGCTCTATTTATTACAATCATTTACATGTATTATAGAGTTTTAAGTGTTTTACATGTTTTTTAGGCCATTTTATTACTCTTAACATTTTAAGTGTATGTGTCTTTAGTAAATGGATGGTTGGCCTGTCATGTGACTAGACACATGACAGGAAGCAGGAAGTACAACTGTATAAGAGAGCAGCATGACAAACAAAGGACAGTCACCAAACTGTTGGATTGAGGAGTTGCTAATTTTAGAGCTCACCTTTCCATTCACCACCTGCAAACTTTGGATTACACTTTCTGTGGATTGTATATACACTGGTGGACACTCACATTGGACTTATCAACACACTGGGGTTCTTGGACTGTTTTTAGGGTATGGACAAATGAACTGTATTCTTTTAACAGAGTTTACCTGTTTTTAGGGTATGGACAAATGAACTGTATTCTTTTAACAGAGTTTACCTAGTTTTATCGTGTTGTTTTAAAGTCTTTTATGTGAACCTTGTAAATACACCAAATCTATTTAAACCAATTTTCTTTTATGTCTCATTCTTTTAACCACTAGTCATCTCTCACAGTTAAATCTGACCCCATTTTAGTCTTGTAACTCGGCTGATAAAGCCGATTGTTACACTTTTATGGGAGACCGCCTGGGAATACCAGGTGCTGTAAGCTTTTGCCTTTTCTTCACTATTTATATAATATGCTGGCTTTTACGGAGGCTGATCTTTAAATAGCCCACTTTTTGGAGCAGCCCTCGCTTATGGCCATACCGCGCTGAGAGCGCCCGATCTCGTCTGATCTCGGAAGCTAAGCAGCGTCGGGCCTGGTTAGTACTTGGATGGGAGACCGCCTGGGAATACCAGGTGCTGTAAGCTTTTGCCTTTTCTTCACTATTTATATAATATGCTGGCTTTTAGAAAGACGTGTTTTACCGCTCTATTTATTACAATCATTTATATGTATTATAGAGTTTTAAGTGTTTTACATGTTTTTTAGGCCATTTTATTACTCTTAACATTTTAAGTGTATGTGTCTTTAATAAATGGATGGTTGGCCTGTCATGTGACTAGACACATGACAGGAAGCAGGAAGTACAACTGTATAAGAGAGCAGCATGACAAACAAAGGACAGTCACCAAACTGTTGGATTGAGGAGTTGCTAATTTTAGAGCTCACCTTTCCATTCACCACCTGCAAACTTTGGATTACACTTTCTGTGGATTGTATATACACTGGTGGACACTCACATTGGACTTATCAACACACTGGGGTTCTTGGACTGTTTTTAGGGTATGGACAAATGAACTGTATTCTTTTAACAGAGTTTACCTGTTTTTAGGGTATGGACAAATGAAATGTATTCTTTTAACAGAGTTTACCTAGTTTTATCGTGTTGTTTTAAAGTCTTTTATGTGAACCTTGTAAATACACCAAATCTATTTAAACCAATTTTCTTTTATGTCTCATTCTTTTAACCACTAGTCATCTCTCACAGTTAAATCTGACCCCATTTTAGTCTTGTAACTCGGCTGATAAGGCCGATTGTTACACTTTTATGGGAGACCGCCTGGGAATACCAGGTGCTGTAAGCTTTTGCCTTTTCTTCACTATTTATATAATATGCTGGCTTTTACGGAGGCTGATCTTTAAATAGCCCACTTTTTGGAGCAGCCCTCGTTTATGGCCATACCGCGCTGAGAGCGCCCGATCTCGTCTGATCTCGGAAGCTAAGCAGCGTCGGGCCTGGTTAGTACTTGGATGGGAGACCGCCTGGGAATACCAGGTGCTGCAAGCTTTGGCCTTTTCTTCACTATTTATATAATATGCTGGCTTTTACGGAGGCTGATCTTTAAATAGCCCACTTTTTGGAGCAGCCCTCGCTTATGGCCATACCGCGCTGAGAGCGCCCGATCTCGTCTGATCTCGGAAGCTAAGCAGCGTCGGGCCTGGTTAGTACTTTGATGGGAGACCGCCTGGGAATACCAGGTGCTGTAAGCTTTTGCCTTTTCTTCACTATTTATATAATATGCTGGCTTTTAGAAAGACGTGTTTTACCGCTCTATTTATTACAATCATTTACATGTATTATAGAGTTTTAAGTGTTTTACATGTTTTTTAGGCCATTTTATTACTCTTAACATTTTAAGTGTATGTGTCTTTAATAAATGGATGGTTGGCCTGTCATGTGACTAGACACATGACAGGAAGCAGGAAGTACAACTGTATAAGAGAGCAGCATGACAAACAAAGGACAGTCACCAAACTGTTGGATTGAGGAGTTGCTAATTTTAGAGCTCACCTTTCCATTCACCACCTGCAAACTTTGGATTACACTTTCTGTGGATTGTATATACACTGGTGGACACTCACATTGGACTTATCAACACACTGGGGTTCTTGGACTGTTTTTAGGGTATGGACAAATGAACTGTATTCTTTTAACAGAGTTTACCTGTTTTTAGGGTATGGACAAATGAACTGTATTCTTTTAACAGAGTTTACCTAGTTTTATCGTGTTGTTTTAAAGTCTTTTATGTGAACCTTGTAAATACACCAAATCTATTTAAACCAATTTTCTTTTATGTCTCATTCTTTTAACCACTAGTCATCTCTCACAGTTAAATCTGACCCCATTTTAGTCTTGTAACTCGGCTGATAAGGCCGATTGTTACACTTTTATGGGAGACCGCCTGGGAATACCAGGTGCTGTAAGCTTTTGCCTTTTCTTCACTATTTATATAATATGCTGGCTTTTACGGAGGCTGATCTTTAAATAGCCCACTTTTTGGAGCAGCCCTCGTTTATGGCCATACCGCGCTGAGAGCGCCCGATCTCGTCTGATCTCGGAAGCTAAGCAGCGTCGGGCCTGGTTAGTACTTGGATGGGAGACCGCCTGGGAATACCAGGTGCTGTAAGCTTTTGCCTTTTCTTCACTATTTATATAATATGCTGGCTTTTACGGAGGCTGATCTTTAAATAGCCCACTTTTTGGAGCAGCCCTCGCTTATGGCCATACCGCGCTGAGAGCGCCCGATCTCGTCTGATCTCGGAAGCTAAGCAGCGTCGGGCCTGGTTAGTACTTGGATGGGAGACCGCCTGGGAATACCAGGTGCTGTAAGCTTTTGCCTTTTCTTCACTATTTATATAATATGCTGGCTTTTAGAAAGACGTGTTTTACCGCTCTATTTATTACAATCATTTACATGTATTATAGAGTTTTAAGTGTTTTACATGTTTTTTAGGCCATTTTATTACTCTTAACATTTTAAGTGTATGTGTCTTTAATAAATGGATGGTTGGCCTGTCATGTGACTAGACACATGACAGGAAGCAGGAAGTACAACTGCATAAGAGAGCAGCATGACAAACAAAGGACAGTCACCAAACTGTTGGATTGAGGAGTTGCTAATTTTAGAGCTCACCTTTCCATTCACCACCTGCAAACTTTGGATTACACTTTCTGTGGATTGTATATACACTGGTGGACACTCACATTGGACTTATCAACACACTGGGGTTCTTGGACTGTTTTTAGGGTATGGACAAATGAACTGTATTCTTTTAACAGAGTTTACCTGTTTTTAGGGTATGGACAAATGAACTGTATTCTTTTAACAGAGTTTACCTAGTTTTATCGTGTTGTTTTAAAGTCTTTTTATGTGAACCTTGTAAATACACCAAATCTATTTAAACCAATTTTCTTTTATGTCTCATTCTTTTAACCACTAGTCATCTCTCACAGTTAAATCTGACCCCATTTTAGTCTTGTAACTCGGCTGATAAGGCCGATTGTTACACTTTTATGGGAGACCGCCTGGGAATACCAGGTGCTGTAAGCTTTTGCCTTTTCTTCACTATTTATATAATATGCTGGCTTTTACGGAGGCTGATCTTTAAATAGCCCACTTTTTGGAGCAGCCCTCGCTAATGGCCATACCGCGCTGAGAGCGCCCGATCTCGTCTGATCTCGGAAGCTAAGCAGCGTCGGGCCTGGTTAGTACTTGGATGGGAGACCGCCTGGGAATACCAGGTGCTGTAAGCTTTTGCCTTTTCTTCACTATTTATATAATATGCTGGCTTTTACGGAGGCTGATCTTTAAATAGCCCACTTTTTGGAGCAGCCCTCGCTTATGGCCATACCGCGCTGAGAGCGCCCGATCTCGTCTGATCTCGGAAGCTAAGCAGCGTCGGGCCTGGTTAGTACTTGGATGGGAGACCGCCTGGGAATACCAGGTGCTGTAAGCTTTTGCCTTTTCTTCACTATTTATATAATATGCTGGCTTTTAGAAAGACGTGTTTTACCGCTCTATTTATTACAATCATTTACATGTATTATAGAGTTTTAAGCGTTTTACATGTTTTTTAGGCCATTTTATTACTCTTAACATTTTAAGTGTATGTGTCTTTAATAAATGGATGGTTGGCCTGTCATGTGACTAGACACATGACAGGAAGCAGGAAGTACAACTGTATAAGAGAGCAGCATGACAAACAAAGGACAGTCACCAAACTGTTGGATTGAGGAGTTGCTAATTTTAGAGCTCACCTTTCCATTCACCACCTGCAAACTTTGGATTACACTTTCTGTGGATTGTATATACACTGGTGGACACTCACATTGGACTTATCAACACACTGGGGTTCTTGGACTGTTTTAGGGTATGGACAAATGAACTGTATTCTTTTAACAGAGTTTACCTGTTTTTAGGGTATGGACAAATGAACTGTATTCTTTTAACAGAGTTTACCTAGTTTTATCGTGTTGTTTTAAAGTCTTTTATGTGAACCTTGTAAATACACCAAATCTATTTAAACCAATTTTCTTTTATGTCTCATTCTTTTAACCACTAGTCATCTCTCACAGTTAAATCTGACCCCATTTTAGTCTTGTAACTCGGCTGATAAGGCCGATTGTTACACTTTTATGGGAGACCGCCTGGGAATACCAGGTGCTGTAAGCTTTTGCCTTTTCTTCACTATTTATATAATATGCTGGCTTTTACGGAGGCTGATCTTTAAATAGCCCACTTTTTGGAGCAGCCCTCGCTTATGGCCATACCGCGCTGAGAGCGCCCGATCTCGTCTGATCTCGGAAGCTAAGCAGCGTCGGGCCTGGTTAGTACTTGGATGGGAGACCGCCTGGGAATACCAGGTGCTGTAAGCTTTTGCCTTTTCTTCACTATTTATATAATATGCTGGCTTTTACGGAGGCTGATCTTTAAATAGCCCACTTTTTGGAGCAGCCCTCGCTTATGGCCATACCGCGCTGAGAGCGCCCGATCTCGTCTGATCTCGGAAGCTAAGCAGCGTCGGGCCTGGTTAGTACTTGGATGGGAGACCGCCTGGGAATACCAGGTGCTGTAAGCTTTTGCCTTTTCTTCACTATTTATATAATATGCTGGCTTTTAGAAAGACGTGTTTTACCGCTCTATTTATTACAATCATTTACATGTATTATAGAGTTTTAAGTGTTTTACATGTTTTTTAGGCCATTTTATTACTCTTAACATTTTAAGTGTATGTGTCTTTAATAAATGGATGGTTGGCCTGTCATGTGACTAGACACATGACAGGAAGCAGGAAGTACAACTGTATAAGAGAGCAGCATGACAAACAAAGGACAGTCACCAAACTGTTGGATTGAGGAGTTGCTAATTTTAGAGCTCACCTTTCCATTCACCACCTGCAAACTTTGGATTACACTTTCTGTGGATTGTATATACACTGGTGGACACTCACATTGGACTTATCAACACACTGGGGTTCTTGGACTGTTTTTAGGGTATGGACAAATGAACTGTATTCTTTTAACAGAGTTTACCTGTTTTTAGGGTATGGACAAATGAACTGTATTCTTTTAACAGAGTTTACCTAGTTTTATCGTGTTGTTTTAAAGTCTTTTATGTGAACCTTGTAAATACACCAAATCTATTTAAACCAATTTTCTTTTATGTCTCATTCTTTTAACCACTAGTCATCTCTCACAGTTAAATCTGACCCCATTTTAGTCTTGTAACTCGGCTGATAAGGCCGATTGTTACACTTTTATGGGAGACCGCCTGGGAATACCAGGTGCTGTAAGCTTTTGCCTTTTCTTCACTATTTATATAATATGCTGGCTTTTACGGAGGCTGATCTTTAAATAGCCCACTTTTTGGAGCTGCCCTCGCTTATGGCCATACCGCGCTGAGAGTGCCCGATCTCGTCTGATCTCGGAAGCTAAGCAGCGTCGGGCCTGGTTAGTACTTGGATGGGAGACCGCCTGGGAATACCAGGTGCTGTAAACTTTTGCCTTTTCTTCACTATTTATATAATATGCTGGCTTTTAGAAAGACGTGTTTTACCGCTCTATTTATTACAATCATTTACATGTATTATAGAGTTTTAAGTGTTTTACATGTTTTTTAGGCCATTTTATTACTCTTAACATTTTAAGTGTATGTGTCTTTAATAAATGGATGGTTGGCCTGTCATGTGACTAGACACATGACAGGAAGCAGGAAGTACAACTGTATAAGAGAGCAGCATGACAAACAAAGGACAGTCACCAAACTGTTGGATTGAGGAGTTGCTAATTTTAGAGCTCACCTTTCCATTCACCACCTGCAAACTTTGGATTACACTTTCTGTGGATTGTATATACACTGGTGGACACTCACATTGGACTTATCAACACACTGGGGTTCTTGGACTGTTTTAGGGTATGGACAAATGAACTGTATTCTTTTAACAGAGTTTACCTGTTTTTAGGGTATGGACAAATGAACTGTATTCTTTTAACAGAGTTTACCTAGTTTTATCGTGTTGTTTTAAAGTCTTTTATGTGAACCTTGTAAATACACCAAATCTATTTAAACCAATTTTCTTTTATGTCTCATTCTTTTAACCACTAGTCATCTCTCACAGTTAAATCTGACCCCATTTTAGTCTTGTAACTCGGCTGATAAGGCCGATTGTTACACTTTTATGGGAGACCGCCTGGGAATACCAGGTGCTGTAAGCTTTTGCCTTTTCTTCACTATTTATATAATATGCTGGCTTTTACGGAGGCTGATCTTTAAATAGCCCACTTTTTGGAGCAACCCTCGCTTATGGCCATACCGCGCTGAGAGCGCCCGATCTCGTCTGATCTCGGAAGCTAAGCAGCGTCGGGCCTGGTTAGTACTTGGATGGGAGACCGCCTGGGAATACCAGGTGCTGTAAGCTTTTGCCTTTTCTTCACTATTTATATAATATGCTGGCTTTTACGGAGGCTGATCTTTAAATAGCCCACTTTTTGGAGCAGCCCTCGCTTATGGCCATACCGCGCTGAGAGCGCCCGATCTCGTCTGATCTCGGAAGCTAAGCAGCGTCGGGCCTGGTTAGTACTTGGATGGGAGACCGCCTGGGAATACCAGGTGCTGTAAGCTTTTGCCTTTTCTTCACTATTTATATAATATGCTGGCTTTTACGGAGGCTGATCTTTAAATAGCCCACTTTTTGGAGCAGCCCTCGCTTATGGCCATACCGCGCTGAGAGCGCCCGATCTCGTCTGATCTCGGAAGCTAAGCAGCGTCGGGCCTGGTTAGTACTTGGATGGGAGACCGCCTGGGAATACCAGGTGCTGTAAGCTTTTGCCTTTTCTTCACTATTTATATAATATGCTGGCTTTTAGAAAGACGTGTTTTACCGCTCTATTTATTACAATCATTTACATGTATTATAGAGTTTTAAGTGTTTTACATGTTTTTTAGGCCATTTTATTACTCTTAACATTTTAAGTGTATGTGTCTTTAATAAATGGATGGTTGGCCTGTCATGTGACTAGACAGATGACAGGAAGCAGGAAGTACAACTGCATAAGAGAGCAGCATGACAAACAAAGGACAGTCACCAAACTGTTGGATTGAGGAGTTGCTAATTTTAGAGCTCACCTTTCCATTCACCACCTGCAAACTTTGGATTACACTTTCTGTGGATTGTATATACACTGGTGGACACTCACATTGGACTTATCAACACACTGGGGTTCTTGGACTGTTTTTAGGGTATGGACAAATAAACTGTATTCTTTTAACAGAGTTTACCTAGTTTTATCGTGTTGTTTTAAAGTCTTTTATGTGAACCTTGTAAATGCACCAAATCTATTTAAACCAATTTTCTTTTATGTCTCATTCTTTTAACCACTAGTCATCTCTCACAGTTAAATCTGACCCCATTTTAGTCTTGTAACTCGGCAGATAAGGCCGATTGTTACACTTTTATGGGAGACCGCCTGGGAATACCAGGTGCTGTAAGCTTTTGCCTTTTCTTCACTATTTATATAATATGCTGGCTTTTACGGAGGCTGATCTTTAAATAGCCCACTTTTTGGAGCAGCCCTCGCTTATGGCCATACCGCGCTGAGAGCGCCCGATCTCGTCTGATCTCGGAAGCTAAGCAGCGTCGGGCCTGGTTAGTACTTGGATGGGAGACCGCCTGGGAATACCAGGTGCTGTAAGCTTTTGCCTTTTCTTCACTATTTATATAATATGCTGGCTTTTACGGAGGCTGATATTTAAATAGCCCACTTTTTGGAACAGCCCTCGCTTATGGCCATACCGCGCTGAGAGCGCCCGATCTCGTCTGATCTCGGAAGCTAAGCAGCGTCGGGCCTGGTTAGTACTTGGATGGGAGACCGCCTGGGAATACCAGGTGCTGTAAGCTTTTGCCTTTTCTTCACTATTTATATAATATGCTGGCTTTTAGAAAGACGTGTTTTACCGCTCTATTTATTACAATCATTTACATGTATTATAGAGTTTTAAGTGTTTTACATGTTTTTTAGGCCATTTTATTACTCTTAACATTTTAAGTGTATGTGTCTTTAATAAATGGATGGTTGGCCTGTCATGTGACTAGACACATGACAGGAAGCAGGAAGTACAACTGTATAAGAGAGCAGCATGACAAACAAAGGACAGTCACCAAACTGTTGGATTGAGGAGTTGCTAATTTTAGAGCTCACCTTTCCATTCACCACCTGCAAACTTTGGATTACACTTTCTGTGGATTGTATATACAATGGTGGACACTCACATTGGACTTATCAACACACTGGGGTTCTTGGACTGTTTTTAGGGTATGGACAAATGAACTGTATTCTTTTAACAGAGTTTACCTAGTTTTATCGTGTTGTTTTAAAGTCTTTTATGTGAACCTTGTAAATACACCAAATCTATTTAAACCAATTTTCTTTTATGTCTCATTCTTTTAACCACTAGTCATCTCTCACAGTTAAATCTGACCCCATTTTAGTCTTGTAACTCGGCTGATAAGGCCGATTGTTACACTTTTATGGGAGACCGCCTGGGAATACCAGGTGCTGTAAGCTTTTGCCTTTTCTTCACTATTTATATAATATGCTGGCTTTTACGGAGGCTGATCTTTAAATAGCCCACTTTTTGGAGCAGCCCTCGTTTATGGCCATACCGCGCTGAGAGCGCCCGATCTCGTCTGATCTCGGAAGCTAAGCAGCGTCGGGCCTGGTTAGTACTTGGATGGGAGACCGCCTGGGAATACCAGGTGCTGTAAGCTTTTGCCTTTTCTTCACTATTTATATAATATGCTGGCTTTTACGGAGGCTGATCTTTAAATAGCCCACTTTTTGGAGCAGCCCTCGCTTATGGCCATACCGCGCTGAGAGCGCCCGATCTCGTCTGATCTCGGAAGCTAAGCAGCGTCGGGCCTGGTTAGTACTTGGATGGGAGACCGCCTGGGAATACCAGGTGCTGTAAGCTTTTGCCTTTTCTTCACTATTTATATAATATGCTGGCTTTTAGAAAGACGTGTTTTACCGCTCTATTTATTACAATCATTTACATGTATTATAGAGTTTTAAGTGTTTTACATGTTTTTTAGGCCATTTTATTACTCTTAACATTTTAAGTGTATGTGTCTTTAATAAATGGATGGTTGGCCTGTCATGTGACTAGACACATGACAGGAAGCAGGAAGTACAACTGTATAAGAGAGCAGCATGACAAACAAAGGACAGTCACCAAACTGTTGGATTGAGGAGTTGCTAATTTTAGAGCTCACCTTTCCATTCACCACCTGCAAACTTTGGATTACACTTTCTGTGGATTGTATATACACTGGTGGACACTCACATTGGACTTATCAACACACTGGGGTTCTTGGACTGTTTTTAGGGTATGGACAAATGAACTGTATTCTTTTAACAGAGTTTACCTGTTTTTAGGGTATGGACAAAAGAACTGTATTCTTTTAACAGAGTTTACCTAGTTTTATCGTGTTGTTTTAAAGTCTTTTGTGTGAACCTTGTAAATACACCAAATCTATTTAAACCAATTTTCTTTTATGTCTCATTCTTTTAACCACTAGTCATCTCTCACAGTTAAATCTGACCCCATTTTAGTCTTGTAACTCGGCTGATAAGGCCGATTGTTACACTTTTATGGGAGACCGCCTGGGAATACCAGGTGCTGTAAGCTTTTGCCTTTTCTTCACTATTTATATAATATGCTGGCTTTTACGGAGGCTGATCTTTAAATAGCCCACTTTTTGGAGCAGACCTCGTTTATGGCCATACCGCGCTGAGAGCACCCGATCTCGTCTGATCTCGGAAGCTAAGCAGCGTCGGGCCTGGTTAGTACTTGGATGGGAGACCGCCTGGGAATACCAGGTGCTGTAAGCTTTTGCCTTTTCTTCACTATTTATATAATATGCTGGCTTTTACGGAGGCTGATCTTTAAATAGCCCACTTTTTGGAGCAGCCCTCGCTTATGGCCATACCGCGCTGAGAGCGCCCGATCTCGTCTGATCTCGGAAGCTAAGCAGCGTCGGGCCTGGTTAGTACTTGGATGGGAGACCGCCTGGGAATACCAGGTGCTGTAAGCTTTTGCCTTTTCTTCACTATTTATATAATATGCTGGCTTTTAGAAAGACGTGTTTTACCGCTCTATTTATTACAATCATTTACATGTATTATAGAGTTTTAAGTGTTTTACATGTTTTTTAGGCCATTTTATTACTCTTAACATTTTAAGTGTATGTGTCTTTAATAAATGGATGGTTGGCCTGTCATGTGACTAGACACATGACAGGAAGCAGGAAGTACAACTGTATAAGAGAGCAGCATGACAAACAAAGGACAGTCACCAAACTGTTGGATTGAGGAGTTGCTAATTTTAGAGCTCACCTTTCCATTCACCACCTGCAAACTTTGGATTACACTTTCTGTGGATTGTATATACACTGGTGGACACTCACATTGGACTTATCAACACACTGGGGTTCTTGGACTGTTTTTAGGGTATGGACAAATGAACTGTATTCTTTTAACAGAGTTTACCTGTTTTTAGGGTATGGACAAATGAACTGTATTCTTTTAACAGAGTTTACCTAGTTTTATCGTGTTGTTTTAAAGTCTTTTATGTGAACCTTGTAAATACACCAAATCTATTTAAACCAATTTTCTTTTATGTCTCATTCTTTTAACCACTAGTCATCTCTCACAGTTAAATCTGACCCCATTTTAGTCTTGTAACTCGGCTGATAAGGCCGATTGTTACACTTTTATGGGAGACCGCCTGGGAATACCAGGTGCTGTAAGCTTTTGCCTTTTCTTCACTATTTATATAATATGCTGGCTTTTACGGAGGCTGATCTTTAAATAGCCCACTTTTTGGAGCAGCCCTCGCTTATGGCCATACCGCGCTGAGAGCGCCCGATCTCGTCTGATCTCGGAAGCTAAGCAGCGTCGGGCCTGGTTAGTACTTGGATGGGAGACCGCCTGGGAATACCAGGTGCTGTAAGCTTTTGCCTTTTCTTCACTATTTATATAATATGCTGGCTTTTACGGAGGCTGATCTTTAAATAGCCCACTTTTTGGAGCAGTCCTCGCTTATGGCCATACCGCGCTGAGAGCGCCCGATCTCGTCTGATCTCGGAAGCTAAGCAGCGTCGGGCCTGGTTAGTACTTGGATGGGAGACCGCCTGGGAATACCAGGTGCTGTAAGCTTTTGCCTTTTCTTCACTATTTATATAATATGCTGGCTTTTAGAAAGACGTGTTTTACCGCTCTATTTATTACAATCATTTACATGTATTATAGAGTTTTAAGTGTTTTACATGTTTTTTAGGCCATTTTATTACTCTTAACATTTTAAGTGTATGTGTCTTTAATAAATGGATGGTTGGCCTGTCATGTGACTAGACAGATGACAGGAAGCAGGAAGTACAACTGCATAAGAGAGCAGCATGACAAACAAAGGACAGTCACCAAACTGTTGGATTGAGGAGTTGCTAATTTTAGAGCTCACCTTTCCATTCACCACCTGCAAACTTTGGATTACACTTTCTGTGGATTGTATATACACTGGTGGACACTCACATTGGACTTATCAACACACTGGGGTTCTTGGACTGTTTTTAGGGTATGGACAAATGAACTGTATTCTTTTAACAGAGTTTACCTAGTTTTATCGTGTTGTTTTAAAGTCTTTTTATGTGAACCTTGTAAATACACCAAATCTATTTAAACCAATTTTCTTTTATGTCTCATTCTTTTAACCACTAGTCATCTCTCACAGTTAAATCTGACCCCATTTTAGTCTTGTAACTCGGCTGATAAGGCCGATTGTTACACTTTTATGGGAGACCGCCTGGGAATACCAGGTGCTGTAAGCTTTTGCCTTTTCTTCACTATTTATATAATATGCTGGCTTTTACGGAGGCTGATCTTTAAATAGCCCACTTTTTGGAGCAGCCCTCGCTTATGGCCATACCGCGCTGAGAGCGCCCGATCTCGTCTGATCTCGGAAGCTAAGCAGCGTCGGGCCTGGTTAGTACTTGGATGGGAGACCGCCTGGGAATACCAGGTGCTGTAAGCTTTTGCCTTTTCTTCACTATTTATATAATATGCTGGCTTTTACGGAGGCTGATCTTTAAATAGCCCACTTTTTGGAGCAGCCCTCGCTTATGGCCATACCGCGCTGAGAGCGCCCGATCTCGTCTGATCTCGGAAGCTAAGCAGCGTCGGGCCTGGTTAGTACTTGGATGGGAGACCGCCTGGGAATACCAGGTGCTGTAAGCTTTTGCCTTTTCTTCACTATTTATATAATATGCTGGCTTTTACGGAGGCTGATCTTTAAATAGCCCACTTTTTGGAGCAGCCCTCGCTTATGGCCATACCGCGCTGAGAGCGCCCGATCTCGTCTGATCTTGGAAGCTAAGCAGCGTCGGTCCTGGTTAGTACTTGGATGGGAGACCGCCTGGGAATACCAGGTGCTGTAAGCTTTTGCCTTTTCTTCACTATTTATATAATATGCTGGCTTTTAGAAAGACGTGTTTTACCGCTCTATTTATTACAATCATTTACATGTATTATAGAGTTTTAAGTGTTTTACATGTTTTTTAGGCCATTTTATTACTCTTAACATTTTAAGTGTATGTGTCTTTAATAAATGGATGGTTGGCCTGTCATGTGACTAGACACATGACAGGAAGCAGGAAGTACAACTGCATAAGAGAGCAGCATGACAAACAAAGGACAGTCACCAAACTGTTGGATTGAGGAGTTGCTAATTTTAGAGCTCACCTTTCCATTCACCACCTGCAAACTTTGGATTACACTTTCTGTGGATTGTATATACACTGGTGGACACTCACATTGGACTTATCAACACACTGGGGTTCTTGGACTGTTTTTAGGGTATGGACAAATTAACTGTATTCTTTTAACAGAGTTTACCTGTTTTTAGGGTATGGACAAATGAACTGTATTCTTTTAACAGAGTTTACCTAGTTTTATCGTGTTGTTTTAAAGTCTTTTATGTGAACCTTGTAAATACACCAAATCTATTTAAACCAATTTTCTTTTATGTCTCATTCTTTTAACCACTAGTCATCTCTCACAGTTAAATCTGACCCCATTTTAGTCTTGTAACTCGGCTGATAAGGCCGATTGTTACACTTTTATGGGAGACCGCCTGGGAATACCAGGTGCTGTAAGCTTTTGCCTTTTCTTCACTATTTATATAATATGCTGGCTTTTACGGAGGCTGATCTTTAAATAGCCCACTTTTTGGAGCTGCCCTCGCTTATGGCCATACCGCGCTGAGAGTGCCCGATCTCGTCTGATCTCGGAAGCTAAGCAGCGTCGGGCCTGGTTAGTACTTGGATGGGAGACCGCCTGGGAATACCAGGTGCTGTAAGCTTTTGCCTTTTCTTCACTATTTATATAATATGCTGGCTTTTAGAAAGACGTGTTTTACCGCTCTATTTATTACAATCATTTACATGTATTATAGAGTTTTAAGTGTTTTACATGTTTTTTAGGCCATTTTATTACTCTTAACATTTTAAGTGTATGTGTCTTTAATAAATGGATGGTTGGCCTGTCATGTGACTAGACACATGACAGGAAGCAGGAAGTACAACTGTATAAGAGAGCAGCATGACAAACAAAGGACAGTCACCAAACTGTTGGATTGAGGAGTTGCTAATTTTAGAGCTCACCTTTCCATTCACCACCTGCAAACTTTGGATTACACTTTCTGTGGATTGTATATACACTGGTGGACACTCACATTGGACTTATCAACACACTGGGGTTCTTGGACTGTTTTTAGGGTATGGACAAATGAACTGTATTCTTTTAACAGAGTTTACCTGTTTTTAGGGTATGGACAAATGAACTGTATTCTTTTAACAGAGTTTACCTAGTTTTATCGTGTTGTTTTAAAGTCTTTTATGTGAACCTTGTAAATACACCAAATCTATTTAAACCAATTTTCTTTTATGTCTCATTCTTTTAACCACTAGTCATCTCTCACAGTTAAATCTGACCCCATTTTAGTCTTGTAACTCGGCTGATAAGGCCGATTGTTACACTTTTATGGGAGACCGCCTGGGAATACCAGGTGCTGTAAGCTTTTGCCTTTTCTTCACTATTTATATAATATGCTGGCTTTTACGGAGGCTGATCTTTAAATAGCCCACTTTTTGGAGCTGCCCTCGCTTATGGCCATACCGCGCTGAGAGTGCCCGATCTCGTCTGATCTCGGAAGCTAAGCAGCGTCGGGCCTGGTTAGTACTTGGATGGGAGACCGCCTGGGAATACCAGGTGCTGTAAGCTTTTGCCTTTTCTTCACTATTTATATAATATGCTGGCTTTTAGAAAGACGTGTTTTACCGCTCTATTTATTACAATCATTTACATGTATTATAGAGTTTTAAGTGTTTTACATGTTTTTTAGGCCATTTTATTACTCTTAACATTTTAAGTGTATGTGTCTTTAATAAATGGATGGTTGGCCTGTCATGTGACTAGACACATGACAGGAAGCAGGAAGTACAACTGTATAAGAGAGCAGCATGACAAACAAAGGACAGTCACCAAACTGTTGGATTGAGGAGTTGCTAATTTTAGAGCTCACCTTTCCATTCACCACCTGCAAACTTTGGATTACACTTTCTGTGGATTGTATATACACTGGTGGACACTCACATTGGACTTATCAACACACTGGGGTTCTTGGACTGTTTTTAGGGTATGGACAAATGAACTGTATTCTTTTAACAGAGTTTACCTGTTTTTAGGGTATGGACAAAAGAACTGTATTCTTTTAACAGAGTTTACCTAGTTTTATCGTGTTGTTTTAAAGTCTTTTGTGTGAACCTTGTAAATACACCAAATCTATTTAAACCAATTTTCTTTTATGTCTCATTCTTTTAACCACTAGTCATCTCTCACAGTTAAATCTGACCCCATTTTAGTCTTGTAACTCGGCTGATAAGGCCGATTGTTACACTTTTATGGGAGACCGCCTGGGAATACCAGGTGCTGTAAGCTTTTGCCTTTTCTTCACTATTTATATAATATGCTGGCTTTTACGGAGGCTGATCTTTAAATAGCCCACTTTTTGGAGCAGACCTCGTTTATGGCCATACCGCGCTGAGAGCGCCCGATCTCGTCTGATCTCGGAAGCTAAGCAGCGTCGGGCCTGGTTAGTACTTGGATGGGAGACCGCCTGGGAATACCAGGTGCTGTAAGCTTTTGCCTTTTCTTCACTATTTATATAATATGCTGGCTTTTACGGAGGCTGATCTTTAAATAGCCCACTTTTTGGAGCAGCCCTCGCTTATGGCCATACCGCGCTGAGAGCGCCCGATCTCGTCTGATCTCGGAAGCTAAGCAGCGTCGGGCCTGGTTAGTACTTGGATGGGAGACCGCCTGGGAATACCAGGTGCTGTAAGCTTTTGCCTTTTCTTCACTATTTATATAATATGCTGGCTTTTAGAAAGACGTGTTTTACCGCTCTATTTATTACAATCATTTACATGTATTATAGAGTTTTAAGTGTTTTACATGTTTTTTAGGCCATTTTATTACTCTTAACATTTTAAGTGTATGTGTCTTTAATAAATGGATGGTTGGCCTGTCATGTGACTAGACACATGACAGGAAGCAGGAAGTACAACTGTATAAGAGAGCAGCATGACAAACAAAGGACAGTCACCAAACTGTTGGATTGAGGAGTTGCTAATTTTAGAGCTCACCTTTCCATTCACCACCTGCAAACTTTGGATTACACTTTCTGTGGATTGTATATACACTGGTGGACACTCACATTGGACTTATCAACACACTGGGGTTCTTGGACTGTTTTTAGGGTATGGACAAATGAACTGTATTCTTTTAACAGAGTTTACCTGTTTTTAGGGTATGGACAAATGAACTGTATTCTTTTAACAGAGTTTACCTAGTTTTATCGTGTTGTTTTAAAGTCTTTTATGTGAACCTTGTAAATACACCAAATCTATTTAAACCAATTTTCTTTTATGTCTCATTCTTTTAACCACTAGTCATCTCTCACAGTTAAATCTGACCCCATTTTAGTCTTGTAACTCGGCTGATAAGGCCGATTGTTACACTTTTATGGGAGACCGCCTGGGAATACCAGGTGCTGTAAGCTTTTGCCTTTTCTTCACTATTTATATAATATGCTGGCTTTTACGGAGGCTGATCTTTAAATAGCCCACTTTTTGGAGCAGCCCTCGCTTATGGCCATACCGCGCTGAGAGCGCCCGATCTCGTCTGATCTCGGAAGCTAAGCAGCGTCGGGCCTGGTTAGTACTTGGATGGGAGACCGCCTGGGAATACCAGGTGCTGTAAGCTTTTGCCTTTTCTTCACTATTTATATAATATGCTGGCTTTTACGGAGGCTGATCTTTAAATAGCCCACTTTTTGGAGCAGCCCTCGCTTATGGCCATACCGCGCTGAGAGCGCCCGATCTCGTCTGATCTCGGAAGCTAAGCAGCGTCGGGCCTGGTTAGTACTTGGATGGGAGACCGCCTGGGAATACCAGGTGCTGTAAGCTTTTGCCTTTTCTTCACTATTTATATAATATGCTGGCTTTTAGAAAGACGTGTTTTACCGCTCTATTTATTACAATCATTTACATGTATTATAGAGTTTTAAGTGTTTTACATGTTTTTTAGGCCATTTTATTACTCTTAACATTTTAAGTGTATGTGTCTTTAATAAATGGATGGTTGGCCTGTCATGTGACTAGACAGATGACAGGAAGCAGGAAGTACAACTGCATAAGAGAGCAGCATGACAAACAAAGGACAGTCACCAAACTGTTGGATTGAGGAGTTGCTAATTTTAGAGCTCACCTTTCCATTCACCACCTGCAAACTTTGGATTACACTTTCTGTGGATTGTATATACACTGGTGGACACTCACATTGGACTTATCAACACACTGGGGTTCTTGGACTGTTTTTAGGGTATGGACAAATGAACTGTATTCTTTTAACAGAGTTTACCTAGTTTTATCGTGTTGTTTTAAAGTCTTTTATGTGAACCTTGTAAATACACCAAATCTATTTAAACCAATTTTCTTTTATGTCTCATTCTTTTAACCACTAGTCATCTCTCACAGTTAAATCTGACCCCATTTTAGTCTTGTAACTCGGCTGATAAGGCCGATTGTTACACTTTTATGGGAGACCGCCTGGGAATACCAGGTGCTGTAAGCTTTTGCCTTTTCTTCACTATTTATATAATATGCTGGCTTTTACGGAGGCTGATCTTTAAATAGCCCACTTTTTGGAGCAGCCCTCGTTTATGGCCATACCGCGCTGAGAGCGCCCGATCTCGTCTGATCTCGGAAGCTAAGCAGCGTCGGGCCTGGTTAGTACTTGGATGGGAGACCGCCTGGGAATACCAGGTGCTGTAAGCTTTTGCCTTTTCTTCACTATTTATATAATATGCTGGCTTTTACGGAGGCTGATCTTTAAATAGCCCACTTTTTGGAGCTGCCCTCGCTTATGGCCATACCGCGCTGAGAGTGCCCGATCTCGTCTGATCTCGGAAGCTAAGCAGCGTCGGGCCTGGTTAGTACTTGGATGGGAGACCGCCTGGGAATACCAGGTGCTGTAAGCTTTTGCCTTTTCTTCACTATTTATATAATATGCTGGCTTTTAGAAAGACGTGTTTTACCGCTCTATTTATTACAATCATTTACATGTATTATAGAGTTTTAAGTGTTTTACATGTTTTTTAGGCCATTTTATTACTCTTAACATTTTAAGTGTATGTGTCTTTAATAAATGGATGGTTGGCCTGTCATGTGACTAGACACATGACAGGAAGCAGGAAGTACAACTGTATAAGAGAGCAGCATGACAAACAAAGGACAGTCACCAAACTGTTGGATTGAGGAGTTGCTAATTTTAGAGCTCACCTTTCCATTCACCACCTGCAAACTTTGGATTACACTTTCTGTGGATTGTATATACACTGGTGGACACTCACATTGGACTTATCAACACACTGGGGTTCTTGGACTGTTTTTAGGGTATGGACAAATTAACTGTATTCTTTTAACAGAGTTTACCTGTTTTTAGGGTATGGACAAAAGAACTGTATTCTTTTAACAGAGTTTACCTAGTTTTATCGTGTTGTTTTAAAGTCTTTTATGTGAACCTTGTAAATACACCAAATCTATTTAAACCAATTTTCTTTTATGTCTCATTCTTTTAACCACTAGTCATCTCTCACAGTTAAATCTGACCCCATTTTAGTCTTGTAACTCGGCTGATAAGGCCGATTGTTACACTTTTATGGGAGACCGCCTGGGAATACCAGGTGCTGTAAGCTTTTGCCTTTTCTTCACTATTTATATAATATGCTGGCTTTTACGGAGGCTGATCTTTAAATAGCCCACTTTTTGGAGCAGACCTCGTTTATGGCCATACCGCGCTGAGAGCGCCCGATCTCGTCTGATCTCGGAAGCTAAGCAGCGTCGGGCCTGGTTAGTACTTGGATGGGAGACCGCCTGGGAATACCAGGTGCTGTAAGCTTTTGCCTTTTCTTCACTATTTATATAATATGCTGGCTTTTACGGAGGCTGATCTTTAAATAGCCCACTTTTTGGAGCAGCCCTCGCTTATGGCCATACCGCGCTGAGAGCGCCCGATCTCGTCTGATCTCGGAAGCTAAGCAGCGTCGGGCCTGGTTAGTACTTGGATGGGAGACCGCCTGGGAATACCAGGTGCTGTAAGCTTTTGCCTTTTCTTCACTATTTATATAATATGCTGGCTTTTAGAAAGACGTGTTTTACCGCTCTATTTATTACAATCATTTACATGTATTATAGAGTTTTAAGTGTTTTACATGTTTTTTAGGCCATTTTATTACTCTTAACATTTTAAGTGTATGTGTCTTTAATAAATGGATGGTTGGCCTGTCATGTGACTAGACACATGACAGGAAGCAGGAAGTACAACTGCATAAGAGAGCAGCATGACAAACAAAGGACAGTCACCAAACTGTTGGATTGAGGAGTTGCTAATTTTAGAGCTCACCTTTCCATTCACCACCTGCAAACTTTGGATTACACTTTCTGTGGATTGTATATACACTGGTGGACACTCACATTGGACTTATCAACACACTGGGGTTCTTGGACTGTTTTTAGGGTATGGACAAATGAACTGTATTCTTTTAACAGAGTTTACCTGTTTTTAGGGTATGGACAAATGAACAGTATTCTTTTAACAGAGTTTACCTAGTTTTATCGTGTTGTTTTAAAGTCTTTTTATGTGAACCTTGTAAATACACCAAATCTATTTAAACCAATTTTCTTTTATGTCTCATTCTTTTAACCACTAGTCATCTCTCACAGTTAAATCTGACCCCATTTTAGTCTTGTAACTCGGCTGATAAGGCCGATTGTTACACTTTTATGGGAGACCGCCTGGGAATACCAGGTGCTGTAAGCTTTTGCCTTTTCTTCACTATTTATATAATATGCTGGCTTTTACGGAGGCTGATCTTTAAATAGCCCACTTTTTGGAGCAGCCCTCGCTTATGGCCATACCGCGCTGAGAGCGCCCGATCTCGTCTGATCTCGGAAGCTAAGCAGCGTCGGGCCTGGTTAGTACTTGGATGGGAGACCGCCTGGGAATACCAGGTGCTGTAAGCTTTTGCCTTTTCTTCACTATTTATATAATATGCTGGCTTTTACGGAGGCTGATCTTTAAATAGCCCACTTTTTGGAGCAGCCCTCGCTTATGGCCATACCGCGCTGAGAGCGCCCGATCTCGTCTGATCTCGGAAGCTAAGCAGCGTCGGGCCTGGTTAGTACTTGGATGGGAGACCGCCTGGGAATACCAGGTGCTGTAAGCTTTTGCCTTTTCTTCACTATTTATATAATATGCTGGCTTTTAGAAAGACGTGTTTTACCGCTCTATTTATTACAATCATTTACATGTATTATAGAGTTTTAAGTGTTTTACATGTTTTTTAGGCCATTTTATTACTCTTAACATTTTAAGTGTATGTGTCTTTAATAAATGGATGGTTGGCCTGTCATGTGACTAGACACATGACAGGAAGCAGGAAGTACAACTGTATAAGAGAGCAGCATGACAAACAAAGGACAGTCACCAAACTGTTGGATTGAGGAGTTGCTAATTTTAGAGCTCACCTTTCCATTCACCACCTGCAAACTTTGGATTACACTTTCTGTGGATTGTATATACACTGGTGGACACTCACATTGGACTTATCAACACACTGGGGTTCTTGGACTGTTTTTAGGGTATGGACAAATGAACTGTATTCTTTTAACAGAGTTTACCTGTTTTTAGGGTATGGACAAATGAACTGTATTCTTTTAACAGAGTTTACCTAGTTTTATCGTGTTGTTTTAAAGTCTTTTATGTGAACCTTGTAAATACACCAAATCTATTTAAACCAATTTTCTTTTATGTCTCATTCTTTTAACCACTAGTCATCTCTCACAGTTAAATCTGACCCCATTTTAGTCTTGTAACTCGGCTGATAAGGCCGATTGTTACACTTTTATGGGAGACCGCCTGGGAATACCAGGTGCTGTAAGCTTTTGCCTTTTCTTCACTATTTATATAATATGCTGGCTTTTACGGAGGCTGATCTTTAAATAGCCCACTTTTTGGAGCTGCCCTCGCTTATGGCCATACCGCGCTGAGAGTGCCCGATCTCGTCTGATCTCGGAAGCTAAGCAGCGTCGGGCCTGGTTAGTACTTGGATGGGAGACCGCCTGGGAATACCAGGTGCTGTAAACTTTTGCCTTTTCTTCACTATTTATATAATATGCTGGCTTTTAGAAAGACGTGTTTTACCGCTCTATTTATTACAATCATTTACATGTATTATAGAGTTTTAAGTGTTTTACATGTTTTTTAGGCCATTTTATTACTCTTAACATTTTAAGTGTATGTGTCTTTAATAAATGGATGGTTGGCCTGTCATGTGACTAGACACATGACAGGAAGCAGGAAGTACAACTGTATAAGAGAGCAGCATGACAAACAAAGGACAGTCACCAAACTGTTGGATTGAGGAGTTGCTAATTTTAGAGCTCACCTTTCCATTCACCACCTGCAAACTTTGGATTACACTTTCTGTGGATTGTATATACACTGGTGGACACTCACATTGGACTTATCAACACACTGGGGTTCTTGGACTGTTTTTAGGGTATGGACAAATGAACTGTATTCTTTTAACAGAGTTTACCTGTTTTTAGGGTATGGACAAAAGAACTGTATTCTTTTAACAGAGTTTACCTAGTTTTATCGTGTTGTTTTAAAGTCTTTTGTGTGAACCTTGTAAATACACCAAATCTATTTAAACCAATTTTCTTTTATGTCTCATTCTTTTAACCACTAGTCATCTCTCACAGTTAAATCTGACCCCATTTTAGTCTTGTAACTCGGCTGATAAGGCCGATTGTTAAACTTTTATGGGAGACCGCCTGGGAATACCAGGTGCTGTAAGCTTTTGCCTTTTCTTCACTATTTATATAATATGCTGGCTTTTACGGAGGCTGATCTTTAAATAGCCCACTTTTTGGAGCAGACCTCGTTTATGGCCATACCGCGCTGAGAGCACCCGATCTCGTCTGATCTCGGAAGCTAAGCAGCGTCGGGCCTGGTTAGTACTTGGATGGGAGACCGCCTGGGAATACCAGGTGCTGTAAGCTTTTGCCTTTTCTTCACTATTTATATAATATGCTGGCTTTTACGGAGGCTGATCTTTAAATAGCCCACTTTTTGGAGCAGCCCTCGCTTATGGCCATACCGCGCTGAGAGCGCCCGATCTCGTCTGATCTCGGAAGCTAAGCAGCGTCGGGCCTGGTTAGTACTTGGATGGGAGACCGCCTGGGAATACCAGGTGCTGTAAGCTTTTGCCTTTTCTTCACTATTTATATAATATGCTGGCTTTTAGAAAGACGTGTTTTACCGCTCTATTTATTACAATCATTTACATGTATTATAGAGTTTTAAGTGTTTTACATGTTTTTTAGGCCATTTTATTACTCTTAACATTTTAAGTGTATGTGTCTTTAATAAATGGATGGTTGGCCTGTCATGTGACTAGACACATGACAGGAAGCAGGAAGTACAACTGTATAAGAGAGCAGCATGACAAACAAAGGACAGTCACCAAACTGTTGGATTGAGGAGTTGCTAATTTTAGAGCTCACCTTTCCATTCACCACCTGCAAACTTTGGATTACACTTTCTGTGGATTGTATATACACTGGTGGACACTCACATTGGACTTATCAACACACTGGGGTTCTTGGACTGTTTTTAGGGTATGGACAAATGAACTGTATTCTTTTAACAGAGTTTACCTGTTTTTAGGGTATGGACAAATGAACTGTATTCTTTTAACAGAGTTTACCTAGTTTTATCGTGTTGTTTTAAAGTCTTTTATGTGAACCTTGTAAATACACCAAATCTATTTAAACCAATTTTCTTTTATGTCTCATTCTTTTAACCACTAGTCATCTCTCACAGTTAAATCTGACCCCATTTTAGTCTTGTAACTCGGCTGATAAGGCCGATTGTTACACTTTTATGGGAGACCGCCTGGGAATACCAGGTGCTGTAAGCTTTTGCCTTTTCTTCACTATTTATATAATATGCTGGCTTTTACGGAGGCTGATCTTTAAATAGCCCACTTTTTGGAGCAGCCCTCGCTTATGGCCATACCGCGCTGAGAGCGCCCGATCTCGTCTGATCTCGGAAGCTAAGCAGCGTCGGGCCTGGTTAGTACTTGGATGGGAGACCGCCTGGGAATACCAGGTGCTGTAAGCTTTTGCCTTTTCTTCACTATTTATATAATATGCTGGCTTTTACGGAGGCTGATCTTTAAATAGCCCACTTTTTGGAGCAGCCCTCGCTTATGGCCATACCGCGCTGAGAGCGCCCGATCTCGTCTGATCTCGGAAGCTAAGCAGCGTCGGGCCTGGTTAGTACTTGGATGGGAGACCGCCTGGGAATACCAGGTGCTGTAAGCTTTTGCCTTTTCTTCACTATTTATATAATATGCTGGCTTTTAGAAAGACGTGTTTTACCGCTCTATTTATTACAATCATTTACATGTATTATAGAGTTTTAAGTGTTTTACATGTTTTTTAGGCCATTTTATTACTCTTAACATTTTAAGTGTATGTGTCTTTAATAAATGGATGGTTGGCCTGTCATGTGACTAGACAGATGACAGGAAGCAGGAAGTACAACTGCATAAGAGAGCAGCATGACAAACAAAGGACAGTCACCAAACTGTTGGATTGAGGAGTTGCTAATTTTAGAGCTCACCTTTCCATTCACCACCTGCAAACTTTGGATTACACTTTCTGTGGATTGTATATACACTGGTGGACACTCACATTGGACTTATCAACACACTGGGGTTCTTGGACTGTTTTTAGGGTATGGACAAATGAACTGTATTCTTTTAACAGAGTTTACCTAGTTTTATCGTGTTGTTTTAAAGTCTTTTTATGTGAACCTTGTAAATACACCAAATCTATTTAAACCAATTTTCTTTTATGTCTCATTCTTTTAACCACTAGTCATCTCTCACAGTTAAATCTGACCCCATTTTAGTCTTGTAACTCGGCTGATAAGGCCGATTGTTACACTTTTATGGGAGACCGCCTGGGAATACCAGGTGCTGTAAGCTTTTGCCTTTTCTTCACTATTTATATAATATGCTGGCTTTTACGGAGGCTGATCTTTAAATAGCCCACTTTTTAGAGCAGCCCTCGCTTATGGCCATACCGCGCTGAGAGCGCCCGATCTCGTCTGATCTCGGAAGCTAAGCAGCGTCGGGCCTGGTTAGTACTTGGATGGGAGACCGCCTGGGAATACCAGGTGCTGTAAGCTTTTGCCTTTTCTTCACTATTTATATAATATGCTGGCTTTTACGGAGGCTGATCTTTAAATAGCCCACTTTTTGGAGCAGCCCTCGCTTATGGCCATACCGCGCTGAGAGCGCCCGATCTCGTCTGATCTCGGAAGCTAAGCAGCGTCGGGCCTGGTTAGTACTTGGATGGGAGACCGCCTGGGAATACCAGGTGCTGTAAGCTTTTGCCTTTTCTTCACTATTTATATAATATGCTGGCTTTTACGGAGGCTGATCTTTAAATAGCCCACTTTTTGGAGCAGCCCTCGCTTATGGCCATACCGCGCTGAGAGCGCCCGATCTCGTCTGATCTTGGAAGCTAAGCAGCGTCGGTCCTGGTTAGTACTTGGATGGGAGACCGCCTGGGAATACCAGGTGCTGTAAGCTTTTGCCTTTTCTTCACTATTTATATAATATGCTGGCTTTTAGAAAGACGTGTTTTACCGCTCTATTTATTACAATCATTTACATGTATTATAGAGTTTTAAGTGTTTTACATGTTTTTTAGGCCATTTTATGACTCTTAACATTTTAAGTGTATGTGTCTTTAATAAATGGATGGTTGGCCTGTCATGTGACTAGACACATGACAGGAAGCAGGAAGTACAACTGCATAAGAGAGCAGCATGACAAACAAAGGACAGTCACCAAACTGTTGGATTGAGGAGTTGCTAATTTTAGAGCTCACCTTTCCATTCACCACCTGCAAACTTTGGATTACACTTTCTGTGGATTGTATATACACTGGTGGACACTCACATTGGACTTATCAACACACTGGGGTTCTTGGACTGTTTTTAGGGTATGGACAAATTAACTGTATTCTTTTAACAGAGTTTACCTGTTTTTAGGGTATGGACAAATGAACTGTATTCTTTTAACAGAGTTTACCTAGTTTTATCGTGTTGTTTTAAAGTCTTTTATGTGAACCTTGTAAATACACCAAATCTATTTAAACCAATTTTCTTTTATGTCTCATTCTTTTAACCACTAGTCATCTCTCACAGTTAAATCTGACCCCATTTTAGTCTTGTAACTCGGCTGATAAGGCCGATTGTTACACTTTTATGGGAGACCGCCTGGGAATACCAGGTGCTGTAAGCTTTTGCCTTTTCTTCACTATTTATATAATATGCTGGCTTTTACGGAGGCTGATCTTTAAATAGCCCACTTTTTGGAGCTGCCCTCGCTTATGGCCATACCGCGCTGAGAGTGCCCGATCTCGTCTGATCTCGGAAGCTAAGCAGCGTCGGGCCTGGTTAGTACTTGGATGGGAGACCGCCTGGGAATACCAGGTGCTGTAAGCTTTTGCCTTTTCTTCACTATTTATATAATATGCTGGCTTTTAGAAAGACGTGTTTTACCGCTCTATTTATTACAATCATTTACATGTATTATAGAGTTTTAAGTGTTTTACATGTTTTTTAGGCCATTTTATTACTCTTAACATTTTAAGTGTATGTGTCTTTAATAAATGGATGGTTGGCCTGTCATGTGACTAGACACATGACAGGAAGCAGGAAGTACAACTGTATAAGAGAGCAGCATGACAAACAAAGGACAGTCACCAAACTGTTGGATTGAGGAGTTGCTAATTTTAGAGCTCACCTTTCCATTCACCACCTGCAAACTTTGGATTACACTTTCTGTGGATTGTATATACACTGGTGGACACTCACATTGGACTTATCAACACACTGGGGTTCTTGGACTGTTTTTAGGGTATGGACAAATGAACTGTATTCTTTTAACAGAGTTTACCTGTTTTTAGGGTATGGACAAATGAACTGTATTCTTTTAACAGAGTTTACCTAGTTTTATCGTGTTGTTTTAAAGTCTTTTATGTGAACCTTGTAAATACACCAAATCTATTTAAACCAATTTTCTTTTATGTCTCATTCTTTTAACCACTAGTCATCTCTCACAGTTAAATCTGACCCCATTTTAGTCTTGTAACTCGGCTGATAAGGCCGATTGTTACACTTTTATGGGAGACCGCCTGGGAATACCAGGTGCTGTAAGCTTTTGCCTTTTCTTCACTATTTATATAATATGCTGGCTTTTACGGAGGCTGATCTTTAAATAGCCCACTTTTTGGAGCTGCCCTCGCTTATGGCCATACCGCGCTGAGAGTGCCCGATCTCGTCTGATCTCGGAAGCTAAGCAGCGTCGGGCCTGGTTAGTACTTGGATGGGAGACCGCCTGGGAATACCAGGTGCTGTAAGCTTTTGCCTTTTCTTCACTATTTATATAATATGCTGGCTTTTAGAAAGACGTGTTTTACCGCTCTATTTATTACAATCATTTACATGTATTATAGAGTTTTAAGTGTTTTACATGTTTTTTAGGCCATTTTATTACTCTTAACATTTTAAGTGTATGTGTCTTTAATAAATGGATGGTTGGCCTGTCATGTGACTAGACACATGACAGGAAGCAGGAAGTACAACTGTATAAGAGAGCAGCATGACAAACAAAGGACAGTCACCAAACTGTTGGATTGAGGAGTTGCTAATTTTAGAGCTCACCTTTCCATTCACCACCTACAAACTTTGGATTACACTTTCTGTGGATTGTATATACACTGGTGGACACTCACATTGGACTTATCAACACACTGGGGTTCTTGGACTGTTTTTAGGGTATGGACAAATGAACTGTATTCTTTTAACAGAGTTTACCTGTTTTTAGGGTATGGACAAAAGAACTGTATTCTTTTAACAGAGTTTACCTAGTTTTATCGTGTTGTTTTAAAGTCTTTTGTGTGAACCTTGTAAATACACCAAATCTATTTAAACCAATTTTCTTTTATGTCTCATTCTTTTAACCACTAGTCATCTCTCACAGTTAAATCTGACCCCATTTTAGTCTTGTAACTCGGCTGATAAGGCCGATTGTTACACTTTTATGGGAGACCGCCTGGGAATACCAGGTGCTGTAAGCTTTTGCCTTTTCTTCACTATTTATATAATATGCTGGCTTTTACGGAGGCTGATCTTTAAATAGCCCACTTTTTGGAGCAGCCCTCGCTTATGGCCATACCGCGCTGAGAGCGCCCGATCTCGTCTGATCTCGGAAGCTAAGCAGCGTCGGGCCTGGTTAGTACTTGGATGGGAGACCGCCTGGGAATACCAGGTGCTGTAAGCTTTTGCCTTTTCTTCACTATTTATATAATATGCTGGCTTTTACGGAGGCTGATCTTTAAATAGCCCACTTTTTGGAGCAGCCCTCGCTTATGGCCATACCGCGCTGAGAGCGCCCGATCTCGTCTGATCTCGGAAGCTAAGCAGCGTCGGGCCTGGTTAGTACTTGGATGGGAGACCGCCTGGGAATACCAGGTGCTGTAAGCTTTTGCCTTTTCTTCACTATTTATATAATATGCTGGCTTTTAGAAAGACGTGTTTTACCGCTCTATTTATTACAATCATTTACATGTATTATAGAGTTTTAAGTGTTTTACATGTTTTTTAGGCCATTTTATTACTCTTAACATTTTAAGTGTATGTGTCTTTAATAAATGGATGGTTGGCCTGTCATGTGACTAGACACATGACAGGAAGCAGGAAGTACAACTGTATAAGAGAGCAGCATGACAAACAAAGGACAGTCACCAAACTGTTGGATTGAGGAGTTGCTAATTTTAGAGCTCACCTTTCCATTCACCACCTGCAAACTTTGGATTACACTTTCTGTGGATTGTATATACACTGGTGGACACTCACATTGGACTTATCAACACACTGGGGTTCTTGGACTGTTTTTAGGGTATGGACAAATGAACTGTATTCTTTTAACAGAGTTTACCTGTTTTTAGGGTATGGACAAATGAACTGTATTCTTTTAACAGAGTTTACCTAGTTTTATCGTGTTGTTTTAAAGTCTTTTATGTGAACCTTGTAAATACACCAAATCTATTTAAACCAATTTTCTTTTATGTCTCATTCTTTTAACCACTAGTCATCTCTCACAGTTAAATCTGACCCCATTTTAGTCTTGTAACTCGGCTGATAAGGCCGATTGTTACACTTTTATGGGAGACCGCCTGGGAATACCAGGTGCTGTAAGCTTTTGCCTTTTCTTCACTATTTATATAATATGCTGGCTTTTACGGAGGCTGATCTTTAAATAGCCCACTTTTTGGAGCAGCCCTCGCTTATGGCCATACCGCGCTGAGAGCGCCCGATCTCGTCTGATCTCGGAAGCTAAGCAGCGTCGGGCCTGGTTAGTACTTGGATGGGAGACAGCCTGGGAATACCAGGTGCTGTAAGCTTTTGCCTTTTCTTCACTATTTATATAATATGCTGGCTTTTACGGAGGCTGATCTTTAAATAGCCCACTTTTTGGAGCAGCCCTCGCTTATGGCCATACCGCGCTGAGAGCGCCCGATCTCGTCTGATCTCGGAAGCTAAGCAGCGTCGGGCCTGGTTAGTACTTGGATGGGAGACCGCCTGGGAATACCAGGTGCTGTAAGCTTTTGCCTTTTCTTCACTATTTATATAATATGCTGGCTTTTACGGAGGCTGATCTTTAAATAGCCCACTTTTTGGAGCAGCCCTCGCTTATGGCCATACCGCGCTGAGAGCGCCCGATCTCGTCTGATCTTGGAAGCTAAGCAGCGTCGGTCCTGGTTAGTACTTGGATGGGAGACCGCCTGGGAATACCAGGTGCTGTAAGCTTTTGCCTTTTCTTCACTATTTATATAATATGCTGGCTTTTAGAAAGACGTGTTTTACCGCTCTATTTATTACAATCATTTACATGTATTATAGAGTTTTAAGTGTTTTACATGTTTTTTAGGCCATTTTATTACTCTTAACATTTTAAGTGTATGTGTCTTTAATAAATGGATGGTTGGCCTGTCATGTGACTAGACACATGACAGGAAGCAGGAAGTACAACTGCATAAGAGAGCAGCATGACAAACAAAGGACAGTCACCAAACTGTTGGATTGAGGAGTTGCTAATTTTAGAGCTCACCTTTCCATTCACCACCTGCAAACTTTGGATTACACTTTCTGTGGATTGTATATACACTGGTGGACACTCACATTGGACTTATCAACACACTGGGGTTCTTGGACTGTTTTTAGGGTATGGACAAATTAACTGTATTCTTTTAACAGAGTTTACCTGTTTTTAGGGTATGGACAAATGAACTGTATTCTTTTAACAGAGTTTACCTAGTTTTATCGTGTTGTTTTAAAGTCTTTTATGTGAACCTTGTAAATACACCAAATCTATTTAAACCAATTTTCTTTTATGTCTCATTCTTTTAACCACTAGTCATCTCTCACAGTTAAATCTGACCCCATTTTAGTCTTGTAACTCGGCTGATAAGGCCGATTGTTACACTTTTATGGGAGACCGCCTGGGAATACCAGGTGCTGTAAGCTTTTGCCTTTTCTTCACTATTTATATAATATGCTGGCTTTTACGGAGGCTGATCTTTAAATAGCCCACTTTTTGGAGCTGCCCTCGCTTATGGCCATACCGCGCTGAGAGTGCCCGATCTCGTCTGATCTCGGAAGCTAAGCAGCGTCGGGCCTGGTTAGTACTTGGATGGGAGACCGCCTGGGAATACCAGGTGCTGTAAGCTTTTGCCTTTTCTTCACTATTTATATAATATGCTGGCTTTTAGAAAGACGTGTTTTACCGCTCTATTTATTACAATCATTTACATGTATTATAGAGTTTTAAGTGTTTTACATGTTTTTTAGGCCATTTTATTACTCTTAACATTTTAAGTGTATGTGTCTTTAATAAATGGATGGTTGGCCTGTCATGTGACTAGACACATGACAGGAAGCAGGAAGTACAACTGTATAAGAGAGCAGCATGACAAACAAAGGACAGTCACCAAACTGTTGGATTGAGGAGTTGCTAATTTTAGAGCTCACCTTT
>NC_133361.1:91895435-91897935 GCF_049309525.1 Garra rufa
CAGTCACCAAACTGTTGGATTGAGGAGTTGCTAATTTTAGAGCTCACCTTTCCATTCACCACCTGCAAACTTTGGATTACACTTTCTGTGGATTGTATATACACTGGTGGACACTCACATTGGACTTATCAACACACTGGGGTTCTTGGACTGTTTTTAGGGTATGGACAAATTAACTGTATTCTTTTAACAGAGTTTACCTGTTTTTAGGGTATGGACAAATGAACTGTATTCTTTTAACAGAGTTTACCTAGTTTTATCGTGTTGTTTTAAAGTCTTTTATGTGAACCTTGTAAATACACCAAATCTATTTAAACCAATTTTCTTTTATGTCTCATTCTTTTAACCACTAGTCATCTCTCACAGTTAAATCTGACCCCATTTTAGTCTTGTAACTCGGCTGATAAGGCCGATTGTTACACTTTTATGGGAGACCGCCTGGGAATACCAGGTGCTGTAAGCTTTTGCCTTTTCTTCACTATTTATATAATATGCTGGCTTTTACGGAGGCTGATCTTTAAATAGCCCACTTTTTGGAGCTGCCCTCGCTTATGGCCATACCGCGCTGAGAGTGCCCGATCTCGTCTGATCTCGGAAGCTAAGCAGCGTCGGGCCTGGTTAGTACTTGGATGGGAGACGGCCTGGGAATACCAGGTGCTGTAAGCTTTTGCCTTTTCTTCACTATTTATATAATATGCTGGCTTTTAGAAAGACGTGTTTTACCGCTCTATTTATTACAATCATTTACATGTATTATAGAGTTTTAAGTGTTTTACATGTTTTTTATGCCATTTTATTACTCTTAACATTTTAAGTGTATGTGTCTTTAATAAATGGATGGTTGGCCTGTCATGTGACTAGACACATGACAGGAAGCAGGAAGTACAACTGTATAAGAGAGCAGCATGACAAACAAAGGACAGTCACCAAACTGTTGGATTGAGGAGTTGCTAATTTTAGAGCTCACCTTTCCATTCACCACCTGCAAACTTTGGATTACACTTTCTGTGGATTGTATATACAATGGTGGACACTCACATTGGACTTATCAACACACTGGGGTTCTTGGACTGTTTTTAGGGTATGGACAAATGAACTGTATTCTTTTAACAGAGTTTACCTAGTTTTATCGTGTTGTTTTAAAGTCTTTTATGTGAACCTTGTAAATACACCAAATCTATTTAAACCAATTTTCTTTTATGTCTCATTCTTTTAACCACTAGTCATCTCTCACAGTTAAATCTGACCCCATTTTAGTCTTGTAACTCGGCTGATAAGGCCGATTGTTACACTTTTATGGGAGACCGCCTGGGAATACCAGGTGCTGTAAGCTTTTGCCTTTTCTTCACTATTTATATAATATGCTGGCTTTTACGGAGGCTGATCTTTAAATAGCCCACTTTTTGGAGCAGCCCTCGTTTATGGCCATACCGCGCTGAGAGCGCCCGATCTCGTCTGATCTCGGAAGCTAAGCAGCGTCGGGCCTGGTTAGTACTTGGATGGGAGACCGCCTGGGAATACCAGGTGCTGTAAGCTTTTGCCTTTTCTTCACTATTTATATAATATGCTGGCTTTTACGGAGGCTGATCTTTAAATAGCCCACTTTTTGGAGCAGCCCTCGCTTATGGCCATACCGCGCTGAGAGCGCCCGATCTCGTCTGATCTCGGAAGCTAAGCAGCGTCGGGCCTGGTTAGTACTTGGATGGGAGACCGCCTGGGAATACCAGGTGCTGTAAGCTTTTGCCTTTTCTTCACTATTTATATAATATGCTGGCTTTTAGAAAGACGTGTTTTACCGCTCTATTTATTACAATCATTTACATGTATTATAGAGTTTTAAGTGTTTTACATGTTTTTTAGGCCATTTTATTACTCTTAACATTTTAAGTGTATGTGTCTTTAATAAATGGATGGTTGGCCTGTCATGTGACTAGACACATGACAGGAAGCAGGAAGTACAACTGCATAAGAGAGCAGCATGACAAAAAAAGGACAGTCACCAAACTGTTGGATTGAGGAGTTGCTAATTTTAGAGCTCACCTTTCCATTCACCACCTGCAAACTTTGGATTACACTTTCTGTGGATTGTATATACACTGGTGGACACTCACATTGGACTTATCAACACACTGGGGTTCTTGGACTGTTTTTAGGGTATGGACAAATGAACTGTATTCTTTTAACAGAGTTTACCTGTTTTTAGGGTATGGACAAATGAACTGTATTCTTTTAACAGAGTTTACCTAGTTTTATCATGTTGTTTTAAAGTCTTTTTATGTGAACCTTGTAAATACACCAAATCTATTTAAACCAATTTTCTTTTATGTCTCATTCTTTTAACCACTAGTCATCTCTCACAGTTAAATCTGACCCCATTTTAGTCTTGTAACTCGGCTGATAAGGCCGATTGTTACACTTTTATGGGAGACCGCCTGGGAATACCAGGTGCTGTAAGCTTTTGCCTTTTCTTCACTATTTATATAATATGCTGGCTTTTACG
>NC_133361.1:91902935-91910435 GCF_049309525.1 Garra rufa
ACACATGACAGGAAGCAGGAAGTACAACTGTATAAGAGAGCAGCATGACAAACAAAGGACAGTCACCAAACTGTTGGATTGAGGAGTTGCTAATTTTAGAGCTCACCTTTCCATTCACCACCTGCAAACTTTGGATTACACTTTCTGTGGATTGTATATACACTGGTGGACACTCACATTGGACTTATCAACACACTGGGGTTCTTGGACTGTTTTTAGGGTATGGACAAATGAACTGTATTCTTTTAACAGAGTTTACCTGTTTTTAGGGTATGGACAAATGAACTGTATTCTTTTAACAGAGTTTACCTAGTTTTATCGTGTTGTTTTAAAGTCTTTTATGTGAACCTTGTAAATACACCAAATCTATTTAAACCAATTTTCTTTTATGTCTCATTCTTTTAACCACTAGTCATCTCTCACAGTTAAATCTGACCCCATTTTAGTCTTGTAACTCGGCTGATAAGGCCGATTGTTACACTTTTATGGGAGACCGCCTGGGAATACCAGGTGCTGTAAGCTTTTGCCTTTTCTTCACTATTTATATAATATGCTGGCTTTTACGGAGGCTGATCTTTAAATAGCCCACTTTTTGGAGCAGCCCTCGCTTATGGCCATACCGCGCTGAGAGCGCCCGATCTCGTCTGATCTCGGAAGCTAAGCAGCGTCGGGCCTGGTTAGTACTTGGATGGGAGACCGCCTGGGAATACCAGGTGCTGTAAGCTTTTGCCTTTTCTTCACTATTTATATAATATGCTGGCTTTTACGGAGGCTGATCTTTAAATAGCCCACTTTTTGGAGCAGCCCTCGCTTATGGCCATACCGCGCTGAGAGCGCCCGATCTCGTCTGATCTCGGAAGCTAAGCAGCGTCGGGCCTGGTTAGTACTTGGATGGGAGACCGCCTGGGAATACCAGGTGCTGTAAGCTTTTGCCTTTTCTTCACTATTTATATAATATGCTGGCTTTTAGAAAGACGTGTTTTACCGCTCTATTTATTACAATCATTTACATGTATTATAGAGTTTTAAGTGTTTTACATGTTTTTTAGGCCATTTTATTACTCTTAACATTTTAAGTGTATGTGTCTTTAATAAATGGATGGTTGGCCTGTCATGTGACTAGACAGATGACAGGAAGCAGGAAGTACAACTGCATAAGAGAGCAGCATGACAAACAAAGGACAGTCACCAAACTGTTGGATTGAGGAGTTGCTAATTTTAGAGCTCACCTTTCCATTCACCACCTGCAAACTTTGGATTACACTTTCTGTGGATTGTATATACACTGGTGGACACTCACATTGGACTTATCAACACACTGGGGTTCTTGGACTGTTTTTAGGGTATGGACAAATGAACTGTATTCTTTTAACAGAGTTTACCTAGTTTTATCGTGTTGTTTTAAAGTCTTTTTATGTGAACCTTGTAAATACACCAAATCTATTTAAACCAATTTTCTTTTATGTCTCATTCTTTTAACCACTAGTCATCTCTCACAGTTAAATCTGACCCCATTTTAGTCTTGTAACTCGGCTGATAAGGCCGATTGTTACACTTTTATGGGAGACCGCCTGGGAATACCAGGTGCTGTAAGCTTTTGCCTTTTCTTCACTATTTATATAATATGCTGGCTTTTACGGAGGCTGATCTTTAAATAGCCCACTTTTTGGAGCAGCCCTCGCTTATGGCCATACCGCGCTGAGAGCGCCCGATCTCGTCTGATCTCGGAAGCTAAGCAGCGTCGGGCCTGGTTAGTACTTGGATGGGAGACCGCCTGGGAATACCAGGTGCTGTAAGCTTTTGCCTTTTCTTCACTATTTATATAATATGCTGGCTTTTACGGAGGCTGATCTTTAAATAGCCCACTTTTTGGAGCAGCCCTCGCTTATGGCCATACCGCGCTGAGAGCGCCCGATCTCGTCTGATCTCGGAAGCTAAGCAGCGTCGGGCCTGGTTAGTACTTGGATGGGAGACCGCCTGGGAATACCAGGTGCTGTAAGCTTTTGCCTTTTCTTCACTATTTATATAATATGCTGGCTTTTACGGAGGCTGATCTTTAAATAGCCCACTTTTTGGAGCAGCCCTCGCTTATGGCCATACCGCGCTGAGAGCGCCCGATCTCGTCTGATCTTGGAAGCTAAGCAGCGTCGGTCCTGGTTAGTACTTGGATGGGAGACCGCCTGGGAATACCAGGTGCTGTAAGCTTTTGCCTTTTCTTCACTATTTATATAATATGCTGGCTTTTAGAAAGACGTGTTTTACCGCTCTATTTATTACAATCATTTACATGTATTATAGAGTTTTAAGTGTTTTACATGTTTTTTAGGCCATTTTATTACTCTTAACATTTTAAGTGTATGTGTCTTTAATAAATGGATGGTTGGCCTGTCATGTGACTAGACACATGACAGGAAGCAGGAAGTACAACTGCATAAGAGAGCAGCATGACAAACAAAGGACAGTCACCAAACTGTTGGATTGAGGAGTTGCTAATTTTAGAGCTCACCTTTCCATTCACCACCTGCAAACTTTGGATTACACTTTCTGTGGATTGTATATACACTGGTGGACACTCACATTGGACTTATCAACACACTGGGGTTCTTGGACTGTTTTTAGGGTATGGACAAATTAACTGTATTCTTTTAACAGAGTTTACCTGTTTTTAGGGTATGGACAAATGAACTGTATTCTTTTAACAGAGTTTACCTAGTTTTATCGTGTTGTTTTAAAGTCTTTTATGTGAACCTTGTAAATACACCAAATCTATTTAAACCAATTTTCTTTTATGTCTCATTCTTTTAACCACTAGTCATCTCTCACAGTTAAATCTGACCCCATTTTAGTCTTGTAACTCGGCTGATAAGGCCGATTGTTACACTTTTATGGGAGACCGCCTGGGAATACCAGGTGCTGTAAGCTTTTGCCTTTTCTTCACTATTTATATAATATGCTGGCTTTTACGGAGGCTGATCTTTAAATAGCCCACTTTTTGGAGCTGCCCTCGCTTATGGCCATACCGCGCTGAGAGTGCCCGATCTCGTCTGATCTCGGAAGCTAAGCAGCGTCGGGCCTGGTTAGTACTTGGATGGGAGACCGCCTGGGAATACCAGGTGCTGTAAGCTTTTGCCTTTTCTTCACTATTTATATAATATGCTGGCTTTTAGAAAGACGTGTTTTACCGCTCTATTTATTACAATCATTTACATGTATTATAGAGTTTTAAGTGTTTTACATGTTTTTTAGGCCATTTTATTACTCTTAACATTTTAAGTGTATGTGTCTTTAATAAATGGATGGTTGGCCTGTCATGTGACTAGACACATGACAGGAAGCAGGAAGTACAACTGTATAAGAGAGCAGCATGACAAACAAAGGACAGTCACCAAACTGTTGGATTGAGGAGTTGCTAATTTTAGAGCTCACCTTTCCATTCACCACCTGCAAACTTTGGATTACACTTTCTGTGGATTGTATATACACTGGTGGACACTCACATTGGACTTATCAACACACTGGGGTTCTTGGACTGTTTTTAGGGTATGGACAAATGAACTGTATTCTTTTAACAGAGTTTACCTGTTTTTAGGGTATGGACAAATGAACTGTATTCTTTTAACAGAGTTTACCTAGTTTTATCGTGTTGTTTTAAAGTCTTTTATGTGAACCTTGTAAATACACCAAATCTATTTAAACCAATTTTCTTTTATGTCTCATTCTTTTAACCACTAGTCATCTCTCACAGTTAAATCTGACCCCATTTTAGTCTTGTAACTCGGCTGATAAGGCCGATTGTTACACTTTTATGGGAGACCGCCTGGGAATACCAGGTGCTGTAAGCTTTTGCCTTTTCTTCACTATTTATATAATATGCTGGCTTTTACGGAGGCTGATCTTTAAATAGCCCACTTTTTGGAGCTGCCCTCGCTTATGGCCATACCGCGCTGAGAGTGCCCGATCTCGTCTGATCTCGGAAGCTAAGCAGCGTCGGGCCTGGTTAGTACTTGGATGGGAGACCGCCTGGGAATACCAGGTGCTGTAAGCTTTTGCCTTTTCTTCACTATTTATATAATATGCTGGCTTTTAGAAAGACGTGTTTTACCGCTCTATTTATTACAATCATTTACATGTATTATAGAGTTTTAAGTGTTTTACATGTTTTTTAGGCCATTTTATTACTCTTAACATTTTAAGTGTATGTGTCTTTAATAAATGGATGGTTGGCCTGTCATGTGACTAGACACATGACAGGAAGCAGGAAGTACAACTGTATAAGAGAGCAGCATGACAAACAAAGGACAGTCACCAAACTGTTGGATTGAGGAGTTGCTAATTTTAGAGCTCACCTTTCCATTCACCACCTACAAACTTTGGATTACACTTTCTGTGGATTGTATATACACTGGTGGACACTCACATTGGACTTATCAACACACTGGGGTTCTTGGACTGTTTTTAGGGTATGGACAAATGAACTGTATTCTTTTAACAGAGTTTACCTGTTTTTAGGGTATGGACAAAAGAACTGTATTCTTTTAACAGAGTTTACCTAGTTTTATCGTGTTGTTTTAAAGTCTTTTGTGTGAACCTTGTAAATACACCAAATCTATTTAAACCAATTTTCTTTTATGTCTCATTCTTTTAACCACTAGTCATCTCTCACAGTTAAATCTGACCCCATTTTAGTCTTGTAACTCGGCTGATAAGGCCGATTGTTACACTTTTATGGGAGACCGCCTGGGAATACCAGGTGCTGTAAGCTTTTGCCTTTTCTTCACTATTTATATAATATGCTGGCTTTTACGGAGGCTGATCTTTAAATAGCCCACTTTTTGGAGCAGCCCTCGCTTATGGCCATACCGCGCTGAGAGCGCCCGATCTCGTCTGATCTCGGAAGCTAAGCAGCGTCGGGCCTGGTTAGTACTTGGATGGGAGACCGCCTGGGAATACCAGGTGCTGTAAGCTTTTGCCTTTTCTTCACTATTTATATAATATGCTGGCTTTTACGGAGGCTGATCTTTAAATAGCCCACTTTTTGGAGCAGCCCTCGCTTATGGCCATACCGCGCTGAGAGCGCCCGATCTCGTCTGATCTCGGAAGCTAAGCAGCGTCGGGCCTGGTTAGTACTTGGATGGGAGACCGCCTGGGAATACCAGGTGCTGTAAGCTTTTGCCTTTTCTTCACTATTTATATAATATGCTGGCTTTTAGAAAGACGTGTTTTACCGCTCTATTTATTACAATCATTTACATGTATTATAGAGTTTTAAGTGTTTTACATGTTTTTTAGGCCATTTTATTACTCTTAACATTTTAAGTGTATGTGTCTTTAATAAATGGATGGTTGGCCTGTCATGTGACTAGACACATGACAGGAAGCAGGAAGTACAACTGTATAAGAGAGCAGCATGACAAACAAAGGACAGTCACCAAACTGTTGGA
The DNA here is from genome assembly GCF_049309525.1 of Garra rufa. Lineage (NCBI taxonomy): Eukaryota > Metazoa > Chordata > Actinopteri > Cypriniformes > Cyprinidae > Garra > Garra rufa. The sequence continues at coordinate 91,908,377 of NC_133361.1, forward strand.
TTGAGGAGTTGCTAATTTTAGAGCTCACCTTTCCATTCACCACCTGCAAACTTTGGATTACACTTTCTGTGGATTGTATATACACTGGTGGACACTCACATTGGACTTATCAACACACTGGGGTTCTTGGACTGTTTTTAGGGTATGGACAAATGAACTGTATTCTTTTAACAGAGTTTACCTGTTTTTAGGGTATGGACAAATGAACTGTATTCTTTTAACAGAGTTTACCTAGTTTTATCGTGTTGTTTTAAAGTCTTTTATGTGAACCTTGTAAATACACCAAATCTATTTAAACCAATTTTCTTTTATGTCTCATTCTTTTAACCACTAGTCATCTCTCACAGTTAAATCTGACCCCATTTTAGTCTTGTAACTCGGCTGATAAGGCCGATTGTTACACTTTTATGGGAGACCGCCTGGGAATACCAGGTGCTGTAAGCTTTTGCCTTTTCTTCACTATTTATATAATATGCTGGCTTTTACGGAGGCTGATCTTTAAATAGCCCACTTTTTGGAGCAGCCCTCGCTTATGGCCATACCGCGCTGAGAGCGCCCGATCTCGTCTGATCTCGGAAGCTAAGCAGCGTCGGGCCTGGTTAGTACTTGGATGGGAGACAGCCTGGGAATACCAGGTGCTGTAAGCTTTTGCCTTTTCTTCACTATTTATATAATATGCTGGCTTTTACGGAGGCTGATCTTTAAATAGCCCACTTTTTGGAGCAGCCCTCGCTTATGGCCATACCGCGCTGAGAGCGCCCGATCTCGTCTGATCTCGGAAGCTAAGCAGCGTCGGGCCTGGTTAGTACTTGGATGGGAGACCGCCTGGGAATACCAGGTGCTGTAAGCTTTTGCCTTTTCTTCACTATTTATATAATATGCTGGCTTTTACGGAGGCTGATCTTTAAATAGCCCACTTTTTGGAGCAGCCCTCGCTTATGGCCATACCGCGCTGAGAGCGCCCGATCTCGTCTGATCTTGGAAGCTAAGCAGCGTCGGTCCTGGTTAGTACTTGGATGGGAGACCGCCTGGGAATACCAGGTGCTGTAAGCTTTTGCCTTTTCTTCACTATTTATATAATATGCTGGCTTTTAGAAAGACGTGTTTTACCGCTCTATTTATTACAATCATTTACATGTATTATAGAGTTTTAAGTGTTTTACATGTTTTTTAGGCCATTTTATTACTCTTAACATTTTAAGTGTATGTGTCTTTAATAAATGGATGGTTGGCCTGTCATGTGACTAGACACATGACAGGAAGCAGGAAGTACAACTGCATAAGAGAGCAGCATGACAAACAAAGGACAGTCACCAAACTGTTGGATTGAGGAGTTGCTAATTTTAGAGCTCACCTTTCCATTCACCACCTGCAAACTTTGGATTACACTTTCTGTGGATTGTATATACACTGGTGGACACTCACATTGGACTTATCAACACACTGGGGTTCTTGGACTGTTTTTAGGGTATGGACAAATTAACTGTATTCTTTTAACAGAGTTTACCTGTTTTTAGGGTATGGACAAATGAACTGTATTCTTTTAACAGAGTTTACCTAGTTTTATCGTGTTGTTTTAAAGTCTTTTATGTGAACCTTGTAAATACACCAAATCTATTTAAACCAATTTTCTTTTATGTCTCATTCTTTTAACCACTAGTCATCTCTCACAGTTAAATCTGACCCCATTTTAGTCTTGTAACTCGGCTGATAAGGCCGATTGTTACACTTTTATGGGAGACCGCCTGGGAATACCAGGTGCTGTAAGCTTTTGCCTTTTCTTCACTATTTATATAATATGCTGGCTTTTACGGAGGCTGATCTTTAAATAGCCCACTTTTTGGAGCAGCCCTCGTTTATGGCCATACCGCGCTGAGAGCGCCCGATCTCGTCTGATCTCGGAAGCTAAGCAGCGTCGGGCCTGGTTAGTACTTGGATGGGAGACCGCCTGGGAATACCAGGTGCTGTAAGCTTTTGCCTTTTCTTCACTATTTATATAATATGCTGGCTTTTACGGAGGCTGATCTTTAAATAGCCCACTTTTTGGAGCAGCCCTCGC
>NC_133361.1:91925435-91992935 GCF_049309525.1 Garra rufa
CCTTGTAAATACACCAAATCTATTTAAACCAATTTTCTTTTATGTCTCATTCTTTTAACCACTAGTCATCTCTCACAGTTAAATCTGACCCCATTTTAGTCTTGTAACTCGGCTGATAAGGCCGATTGTTACACTTTTATGGGAGACCGCCTGGGAATACCAGGTGCTGTAAGCTTTTGCCTTTTCTTCACTATTTATATAATATGCTGGCTTTTACGGAGGCTGATCTTTAAATAGCCCACTTTTTGGAGCTGCCCTCGCTTATGGCCATACCGCGCTGAGAGTGCCCGATCTCGTCTGATCTCGGAAGCTAAGCAGCGTCGGGCCTGGTTAGTACTTGGATGGGAGACCGCCTGGGAATACCAGGTGCTGTAAGCTTTTGCCTTTTCTTCACTATTTATATAATATGCTGGCTTTTAGAAAGACGTGTTTTACCGCTCTATTTATTACAATCATTTACATGTATTATAGAGTTTTAAGTGTTTTACATGTTTTTTAGGCCATTTTATTACTCTTAACATTTTAAGTGTATGTGTCTTTAATAAATGGATGGTTGGCCTGTCATGTGACTAGACACATGACAGGAAGCAGGAAGTACAACTGTATAAGAGAGCAGCATGACAAACAAAGGACAGTCACCAAACTGTTGGATTGAGGAGTTGCTAATTTTAGAGCTCACCTTTCCATTCACCACCTGCAAACTTTGGATTACACTTTCTGTGGATTGTATATACAATGGTGGACACTCACATTGGACTTATCAACACACTGGGGTTCTTGGACTGTTTTTAGGGTATGGACAAATGAACTGTATTCTTTTAACAGAGTTTACCTAGTTTTATCGTGTTGTTTTAAAGTCTTTTATGTGAACCTTGTAAATACACCAAATCTATTTAAACCAATTTTCTTTTATGTCTCATTCTTTTAACCACTAGTCATCTCTCACAGTTAAATCTGACCCCATTTTAGTCTTGTAACTCGGCTGATAAGGCCGATTGTTACACTTTTATGGGAGACCGCCTGGGAATACCAGGTGCTGTAAGCTTTTGCCTTTTCTTCACTATTTATATAATATGCTGGCTTTTAGAAAGACGTGTTTTACCGCTCTATTTATTACAATCATTTACATGTATTATAGAGTTTTAAGTGTTTTACATGTTTTTTAGGCCATTTTATTACTCTTAACATTTTAAGTGTATGTGTCTTTAATAAATGGATGGTTGGCCTGTCATGTGACTAGACACATGACAGGAAGCAGGAAGTACAACTGCATAAGAGAGCAGCATGACAAACAAAGGACAGTCACCAAACTGTTGGATTGAGGAGTTGCTAATTTTAGAGCTCACCTTTCCATTCACCACCTGCAAACTTTGGATTACACTTTCTGTGGATTGTATATACACTGGTGGACACTCACATTGGACTTATCAACACACTGGGGTTCTTGGACTGTTTTTAGGGTATGGACAAATGAACTGTATTCTTTTAACAGAGTTTACCTGTTTTTAGGGTATGGACAAATGAACTGTATTCTTTTAACAGAGTTTACCTAGTTTTATCGTGTTGTTTTAAAGTCTTTTTATGTGAACCTTGTAAATACACCAAATCTATTTAAACCAATTTTCTTTTATGTCTCATTCTTTTAACCACTAGTCATCTCTCACAGTTAAATCTGACCCCATTTTAGTCTTGCAACTCGGCTGATAAGGCCGATTGTTACACTTTTATGGGAGACCGCCTGGGAATACCAGGTGCTGTAAGCTTTTGCCTTTTCTTCACTATTTATATAATATGCTGGCTTTTACGGAGGCTGATCTTTAAATAGCCCACTTTTTGGAGCAGCCCTCGCTTATGGCCATACCGCGCTGAGAGCGCCCGATCTCGTCTGATCTCGGAAGCTAAGCAGCGTCGGGCCTGGTTAGTACTTGGATGGGAGACCGCCTGGGAATACCAGGTGCTGTAAGCTTTTGCCTTTTCTTCACTATTTATATAATATGCTGGCTTTTACGGAGGCTGATCTTTAAATAGCCCACTTTTTGGAGCAGCCCTCGCTTATGGCCATACCGCGCTGAGAGCGCCCGATCTCGTCTGATCTCGGAAGCTAAGCAGCGTCGGGCCTGGTTAGTACTTGGATGGGAGACCGCCTGGGAATACCAGGTGCTGTAAGCTTTTGCCTTTTCTTCACTATTTATATAATATGCTGGCTTTTAGAAAGACGTGTTTTACCGCTCTATTTATTACAATCATTTACATGTATTATAGAGTTTTAAGTGTTTTACATGTTTTTTAGGCCATTTTATTACTCTTAACATTTTAAGTGTATGTGTCTTTAATAAATGGATGGTTGGCCTGTCATGTGACTAGACACATGACAGGAAGCAGGAAGTACAACTGTATAAGAGAGCAGCATGACAAACAAAGGACAGTCACCAAACTGTTGGATTGAGGAGTTGCTAATTTTAGAGCTCACCTTTCCATTCACCACCTGCAAACTTTGGATTACACTTTCTGTGGATTGTATATACACTGGTGGACACTCACATTGGACTTATCAACACACTGGGGTTCTTGGACTGTTTTAGGGTATGGACAAATGAACTGTATTCTTTTAACAGAGTTTACCTGTTTTTAGGGTATGGACAAATGAACTGTATTCTTTTAACAGAGTTTACCTAGTTTTATCGTGTTGTTTTAAAGTCTTTTATGTGAACCTTGTAAATACACCAAATCTATTTAAACCAATTTTCTTTTATGTCTCATTCTTTTAACCACTAGTCATCTCTCACAGTTAAATCTGACCCCATTTTAGTCTTGTAACTCGGCTGATAAGGCCGATTGTTACACTTTTATGGGAGACCGCCTGGGAATACCAGGTGCTGTAAGCTTTTGCCTTTTCTTCACTATTTATATAATATGCTGGCTTTTACGGAGGCTGATCTTTAAATAGCCCACTTTTTGGAGCAGCCCTCGCTTATGGCCATACCGCGCTGAGAGCGCCAGATCTCGTCTGATCTCGGAAGCTAAGCAGCGTCGGGCCTGGTTAGTACTTGGATGGGAGACCGCCTGGGAATACCAGGTGCTGTAAGCTTTTGCCTTTTCTTCACTATTTATATAATATGCTGGCTTTTACGGAGGCTGATCTTTAAATAGCCCACTTTTTGGAGCAGCTCTCGCTTATGGCCATACCGCGCTGAGAGCGCCCGATCTCGTCTGATCTCGGAAGCTAAGCAGCGTCGGGCCTGGTTAGTACTTGGATGGGAGACCGCCTGGGAATACCAGGTGCTGTAAGCTTTTGCCTTTTCTTCACTATTTATATAATATGCTGGCTTTTAGAAAGACGTGTTTTACCGCTCTATTTATTACAATCATTTACATGTATTATAGAGTTTTAAGTGTTTTACATGTTTTTTAGGCCATTTTATTACTCTTAACATTTTAAGTGTATGTGTCTTTAATAAATGGATGGTTGGCCTGTCATGTGACTAGACACATGACAGGAAGCAGGAAGTACAACTGTATAAGAGAGCAGCATGACAAACAAAGGACAGTCACCAAACTGTTGGATTGAGGAGTTGCTAATTTTAGAGCTCACCTTTCCATTCACCACCTGCAAACTTTGGATTACACTTTCTGTGGATTGTATATACACTGGTGGACACTCACATTGGACTTATCAACACACTGGGGTTCTTGGACTGTTTTTAGGGTATGGACAAATGAACTGTATTCTTTTAACAGAGTTTACCTGTTTTTAGGGTATGGACAAATGAACTGTATTCTTTTAACAGAGTTTACCTAGTTTTATCGTGTTGTTTTAAAGTCTTTTATGTGAACCTTGTAAATACACCAAATCTATTTAAACCAATTTTCTTTTATGTCTCATTCTTTTAACCACTAGTCATCTCTCACAGTTAAATCTGACCCCATTTTAGTCTTGTAACTCGGCTGATAAGGCCGATTGTTACACTTTTATGGGAGACCGCCTGGGAATACCAGGTGCTGTAAGCTTTTGCCTTTTCTTCACTATTTATATAATATGCTGGCTTTTACGGAGGCTGATCTTTAAATAGCCCACTTTTTGGAGCTGCCCTCGCTTATGGCCATACCGCGCTGAGAGTGCCCGATCTCGTCTGATCTCGGAAGCTAAGCAGCGTCGGGCCTGGTTAGTACTTGGATGGGAGACCGCCTGGGAATACCAGGTGCTGTAAGCTTTTGCCTTTTCTTCACTATTTATATAATATGCTGGCTTTTAGAAAGACGTGTTTTACCGCTCTATTTATTACAATCATTTACATGTATTATAGAGTTTTAAGTGTTTTACATGTTTTTTAGGCCATTTTATTACTCTTAACATTTTAAGTGTATGTGTCTTTAATAAATGGATGGTTGGCCTGTCATGTGACTAGACACATGACAGGAAGCAGGAAGTACAACTGTATAAGAGAGCAGCATGACAAACAAAGGACAGTCACCAAACTGTTGGATTGAGGAGTTGCTAATTTTAGAGCTCACCTTTCCATTCACCACCTGCAAACTTTGGATTACACTTTCTGTGGATTGTATATACACTGGTGGACACTCACATTGGACTTATCAACACACTGGGGTTCTTGGACTGTTTTTAGGGTATGGACAAATGAACTGTATTCTTTTAACAGAGTTTACCTGTTTTTAGGGTATGGACAAAAGAACTGTATTCTTTTAACAGAGTTTACCTAGTTTTATCGTGTTGTTTTAAAGTCTTTTATGTGAACCTTGTAAATACACCAAATCTATTTAAACCAATTTTCTTTTATGTCTCATTCTTTTAACCACTAGTCATCTCTCACAGTTAAATCTGACCCCATTTTAGTCTTGTAACTCGGCTGATAAGGCCGATTGTTACACTTTTATGGGAGACCGCCTGGGAATACCAGGTGCTGTAAGCTTTTGCCTTTTCTTCACTATTTATATAATATGCTGGCTTTTACGGAGGCTGATCTTTAAATAGCCCACTTTTTGGAGCAGACCTCGTTTATGGCCATACCGCGCTGAGAGCGCCCGATCTCGTCTGATCTCGGAAGCTAAGCAGCGTCGGGCCTGGTTAGTACTTGGATGGGAGACCGCCTGGGAATACCAGGTGCTGTAAGCTTTTGCCTTTTCTTCACTATTTATATAATATGCTGGCTTTTACGGAGGCTGATCTTTAAATAGCCCACTTTTTGGAGCAGCCCTCGCTTATGGCCATACCGCGCTGAGAGCGCCCGATCTCGTCTGATCTCGGAAGCTAAGCAGCGTCGGGCCTGGTTAGTACTTGGATGGGAGACCGCCTGGGAATACCAGGTGCTGTAAGCTTTTGCCTTTTCTTCACTATTTATATAATATGCTGGCTTTTAGAAAGACGTGTTTTACCGCTCTATTTATTACAATCATATACATGTATTATAGAGTTTTAAGTGTTTTACATGTTTTTTAGGCCATTTTATTACTCTTAACATTTTAAGTGTATGTGTCTTTAATAAATGGATGGTTGGCCTGTCATGTGACTAGACACATGACAGGAAGCAGGAAGTACAACTGCATAAGAGAGCAGCATGACAAACAAAGGACAGTCACCAAACTGTTGGATTGAGGAGTTGCTAATTTTAGAGCTCACCTTTCCATTCACCACCTGCAAACTTTGGATTACACTTTCTGTGGATTGTATATACACTGGTGGACACTCACATTGGACTTATCAACACACTGGGGTTCTTGGACTGTTTTTAGGGTATGGACAAATGAACTGTATTCTTTTAACAGAGTTTACCTGTTTTTAGGGTATGGACAAATGAACTGTATTCTTTTAACAGAGTTTACCTAGTTTTATCGTGTTGTTTTAAAGTCTTTTTATGTGAACCTTGTAAATACACCAAATCTATTTAAACCAATTTTCTTTTATGTCTCATTCTTTTAACCACTAGTCATCTCTCACAGTTAAATCTGACCCCATTTTAGTCTTGTAACTCGGCTGATAAGGCCGATTGTTACACTTTTATGGGAGACCGCCTGGGAATACCAGGTGCTGTAAGCTTTTGCCTTTTCTTCACTATTTATATAATATGCTGGCTTTTACGGAGGCTGATCTTTAAATAGCCCACTTTTTGGAGCAGCCCTCGCTTATGGCCATACCGCGCTGAGAGCGCCCGATCTCGTCTGATCTCGGAAGCTAAGCAGCGTCGGGCCTGGTTAGTACTTGGATGGGAGACCGCCTGGGAATACCAGGTGCTGTAAGCTTTTGCCTTTTCTTCACTATTTATATAATATGCTGGCTTTTACGGAGGCTGATCTTTAAATAGCCCACTTTTTGGAGCAGCCCTCGCTTATGGCCATACCGCGCTGAGAGCGCCCGATCTTGTCTGATCTCGGAAGCTAAGCAGCGTCGGGCCTGGTTAGTACTTGGATGGGAGACCGCCTGGGAATACCAGGTGCTGTAAGCTTTTGCCTTTTCTTCACTATTTATATAATATGCTGGCTTTTACGGAGGCTGATCTTTAAATAGCCCACTTTTTGGAGCAGCCCTCGCTTATGGCCATACCGCGCTGAGAGCGCCCGATCTCGTCTGATCTTGGAAGCTAAGCAGCGTCGGTCCTGGTTAGTACTTGGATGGGAGACCGCCTGGGAATACCAGGTGCTGTAAGCTTTTGCCTTTTCTTCACTATTTATATAATATGCTGGCTTTTAGAAAGACGTGTTTTACCGCTCTATTTATTACAATCATTTACATGTATTATAGAGTTTTAAGTGTTTTACATGTTTTTTAGGCCATTTTATTACTCTTAACATTTTAAGTGTATGTGTCTTTAATAAATGGATGGTTGGCCTGTCATGTGACTAGACACATGACAGGAAGCAGGAAGTACAACTGCATAAGAGAGCAGCATGACAAACAAAGGACAGTCACCAAACTGTTGGATTGAGGAGTTGCTAATTTTAGAGCTCACCTTTCCATTCACCACCTGCAAACTTTGGATTACACTTTCTGTGGATTGTATATACACTGGTGGACACTCACATTGGACTTATCAACACACTGGGGTTCTTGGACTGTTTTTAGGGTATGGACAAATGAACTGTATTCTTTTAACAGAGTTTACCTGTTTTTAGGGTATGGACAAATGAACTGTATTCTTTTAACAGAGTTTACCTAGTTTTATCGTGTTGTTTTAAAGTCTTTTTATGTGAACCTTGTAAATACACCAAATCTATTTAAACCAATTTTCTTTTATGTCTCATTCTTTTAACCACTAGTCATCTCTCACAGTTAAATCTGACCCCATTTTAGTCTTGTAACTCGGCTGATAAGGCCGATTGTTACACTTTTATGGGAGACCGCCTGGGAATACCAGGTGCTGTAAGCTTTTGCCTTTTCTTCACTATTTATATAATATGCTGGCTTTTACGGAGGCTGATCTTTAAATAGCCCACTTTTTGGAGCAGCCCTCGCTTATGGCCATACCGCGCTGAGAGCGCCCGATCTCGTCTGATCTCGGAAGCTAAGCAGCGTCGGGCCTGGTTAGTAATTGGATGGGAGACCGCCTGGGAATACCAGGTCCTGTAAGCTTTTGCCTTTTCTTCACTATTTATATAATATGCTGGCTTTTACGGAGGCTGATCTTTAAATAGCCCACTTTTTGGAGCAGCCCTCGCTTATGGCCATACCGCGCTGAGAGCGCCCGATCTCGTCTGATCTCGGAAGCTAAGCAGCGTCGGGCCTGGTTAGTACTTGGATGGGAGACCGCCTGGGAATACCAGGTGCTGTAAGCTTTTGCCTTTTCTTCACTATTTATATAATATGCTGGCTTTTAGAAAGACGTGTTTTACCGCTCTATTTATTACAATCATTTACATGTATTATAGAGTTTTAAGTGTTTTACATGTTTTTTAGGCCATTTTATTACTCTTAACATTTTAAGTGTATGTGTCTTTAATAAATGGATGGTTGGCCTGTCATGTGACTAGACACATGACAGGAAGCAGGAAGTACAACTGCATAAGAGAGCAGCATGACAAACAAAGGACAGTCACCAAACTGTTGGATTGAGGAGTTGCTAATTTTAGAGCTCACCTTTCCATTCACCACCTGCAAACTTTGGATTACACTTTCTGTGGATTGTATATACACTGGTGGACACTCACATTGGACTTATCAACACACTGGGGTTCTTGGACTGTTTTTAGGGTATGGACAAATGAACTGTATTCTTTTAACAGAGTTTACCTGTTTTTAGGGTATGGACAAATGAACTGTATTCTTTTAACAGAGTTTACCTAGTTTTATCGTGTTGTTTTAAAGTCTTTTTATGTGAACCTTGTAAATACACCAAATCTATTTAAACCAATTTTCTTTTATGTCTCATTCTTTTAACCACTAGTCATCTCTCACAGTTAAATCTGACCCCATTTTAGTCTTGCAACTCGGCTGATAAGGCCGATTGTTACACTTTTATGGGAGACCGCCTGGGAATACCAGGTGCTGTAAGCTTTTGCCTTTTCTTCACTATTTATATAATATGCTGGCTTTTACGGAGGCTGATCTTTAAATAGCCCACTTTTTGGAGCAGCCCTCGCTTATGGCCATACCGCGCTGAGAGCGCCCGATCTCGTCTGATCTCGGAAGCTAAGCAGCGTCGGGCCTGGTTAGTACTTGGATGGGAGACCGCCTGGGAATACCAGGTGCTGTAAGCTTTTGCCTTTTCTTCACTATTTATATAATATGCTGGCTTTTACGGAGGCTGATCTTTAAATAGCCCACTTTTTGGAGCAGCCCTCGCTTATGGCCATACCGCGCTGAGAGCGCCCGATCTCGTCTGATCTCGGAAGCTAAGCAGCGTCGGGCCTGGTTAGTACTTGGATGGGAGACCGCCTGGGAATACCAGGTGCTGTAAGCTTTTGCCTTTTCTTCACTATTTATATAATATGCTGGCTTTTAGAAAGACGTGTTTTACCGCTCTATTTATTACAATCATTTACATGTATTATAGAGTTTTAAGTGTTTTACATGTTTTTTAGGCCATTTTATTACTCTTAACATTTTAAGTGTATGTGTCTTTAATAAATGGATGGTTGGCCTGTCATGTGACTAGACACATGACAGGAAGCAGGAAGTACAACTGTATAAGAGAGCAGCATGACAAACAAAGGACAGTCACCAAACTGTTGGATTGAGGAGTTGCTAATTTTAGAGCTCACCTTTCCATTCACCACCTGCAAACTTTGGATTACACTTTCTGTGGATTGTATATACACTGGTGGACACTCACATTGGACTTATCAACACACTGGGGTTCTTGGACTGTTTTAGGGTATGGACAAATGAACTGTATTCTTTTAACAGAGTTTACCTGTTTTTAGGGTATGGACAAATGAACTGTATTCTTTTAACAGAGTTTACCTAGTTTTATCGTGTTGTTTTAAAGTCTTTTATGTGAACCTTGTAAATACACCAAATCTATTTAAACCAATTTTCTTTTATGTCTCATTCTTTTAACCACTAGTCATCTCTCACAGTTAAATCTGACCCCATTTTAGTCTTGTAACTCGGCTGATAAGGCCGATTGTTACACTTTTATGGGAGACCGCCTGGGAATACCAGGTGCTGTAAGCTTTTGCCTTTTCTTCACTATTTATATAATATGCTGGCTTTTACGGAGGCTGATCTTTAAATAGCCCACTTTTTGGAGCAGCCCTCGCTTATGGCCATACCGCGCTGAGAGCGCCAGATCTCGTCTGATCTCGGAAGCTAAGCAGCGTCGGGCCTGGTTAGTACTTGGATGGGAGACCGCCTGGGAATACCAGGTGCTGTAAGCTTTTGCCTTTTCTTCACTATTTATATAATATGCTGGCTTTTACGGAGGCTGATCTTTAAATAGCCCACTTTTTGGAGCAGCTCTCGCTTATGGCCATACCGCGCTGAGAGCGCCCGATCTCGTCTGATCTCGGAAGCTAAGCAGCGTCGGGCCTGGTTAGTACTTGGATGGGAGACCGCCTGGGAATAACCAGGTGCTGTAAGCTTTTGCCTTTTCTTCACTATTTATATAATATGCTGGCTTTTAGAAAGACGTGTTTTACCGCTCTATTTATTACAATCATTTACATGTATTATAGAGTTTTAAGTGTTTTACATGTTTTTTAGGCCATTTTATTACTCTTAACATTTTAAGTGTATGTGTCTTTAATAAATGGATGGTTGGCCTGTCATGTGACTAGACACATGACAGGAAGCAGGAAGTACAACTGTATAAGAGAGCAGCATGACAAACAAAGGACAGTCACCAAACTGTTGGATTGAGGAGTTGCTAATTTTAGAGCTCACCTTTCCATTCACCACCTGCAAACTTTGGATTACACTTTCTGTGGATTGTATATACACTGGTGGACACTCACATTGGACTTATCAACACACTGGGGTTCTTGGACTGTTTTTAGGGTATGGACAAATGAACTGTATTCTTTTAACAGAGTTTACCTGTTTTTAGGGTATGGACAAATGAACTGTATTCTTTTAACAGAGTTTACCTAGTTTTATCGTGTTGTTTTAAAGTCTTTTATGTGAACCTTGTAAATACACCAAATCTATTTAAACCAATTTTCTTTTATGTCTCATTCTTTTAACCACTAGTCATCTCTCACAGTTAAATCTGACCCCATTTTAGTCTTGTAACTCGGCTGATAAGGCCGATTGTTACACTTTTATGGGAGACCGCCTGGGAATACCAGGTGCTGTAAGCTTTTGCCTTTTCTTCACTATTTATATAATATGCTGGCTTTTACGGAGGCTGATCTTTAAATAGCCCACTTTTTGGAGCTGCCCTCGCTTATGGCCATACCGCGCTGAGAGTGCCCGATCTCGTCTGATCTCGGAAGCTAAGCAGCGTCGGGCCTGGTTAGTACTTGGATGGGAGACCGCCTGGGAATACCAGGTGCTGTAAGCTTTTGCCTTTTCTTCACTATTTATATAATATGCTGGCTTTTAGAAAGACGTGTTTTACCGCTCTATTTATTACAATCATTTACATGTATTATAGAGTTTTAAGTGTTTTACATGTTTTTTAGGCCATTTTATTACTCTTAACATTTTAAGTGTATGTGTCTTTAATAAATGGATGGTTGGCCTGTCATGTGACTAGACACATGACAGGAAGCAGGAAGTACAACTGTATAAGAGAGCAGCATGACAAACAAAGGACAGTCACCAAACTGTTGGATTGAGGAGTTGCTAATTTTAGAGCTCACCTTTCCATTCACCACCTGCAAACTTTGGATTACACTTTCTGTGGATTGTATATACACTGGTGGACACTCACATTGGACTTATCAACACACTGGGGTTCTTGGACTGTTTTTAGGGTATGGACAAATGAACTGTATTCTTTTAACAGAGTTTACCTGTTTTTAGGGTATGGACAAAAGAACTGTATTCTTTTAACAGAGTTTACCTAGTTTTATCGTGTTGTTTTAAAGTCTTTTATGTGAACCTTGTAAATACACCAAATCTATTTAAACCAATTTTCTTTTATGTCTCATTCTTTTAACCACTAGTCATCTCTCACAGTTAAATCTGACCCCATTTTAGTCTTGTAACTCGGCTGATAAGGCCGATTGTTACACTTTTATGGGAGACCGCCTGGGAATACCAGGTGCTGTAAGCTTTTGCCTTTTCTTCACTATTTATATAATATGCTGGCTTTTACGGAGGCTGATCTTTAAATAGCCCACTTTTTGGAGCAGACCTCGTTTATGGCCATACCGCGCTGAGAGCGCCCGATCTCGTCTGATCTCGGAAGCTAAGCAGCGTCGGGCCTGGTTAGTACTTGGATGGGAGACCGCCTGGGAATACCAGGTGCTGTAAGCTTTTGCCTTTTCTTCACTATTTATATAATATGCTGGCTTTTACGGAGGCTGATCTTTAAATAGCCCACTTTTTGGAGCAGCCCTCGCTTATGGCCATACCGCGCTGAGAGCGCCCGATCTCGTCTGATCTCGGAAGCTAAGCAGCGTCGGGCCTGGTTAGTACTTGGATGGGAGACCGCCTGGGAATACCAGGTGCTGTAAGCTTTTGCCTTTTCTTCACTATTTATATAATATGCTGGCTTTTAGAAAGACGTGTTTTACCGCTCTATTTATTACAATCATATACATGTATTATAGAGTTTTAAGTGTTTTACATGTTTTTTAGGCCATTTTATTACTCTTAACATTTTAAGTGTATGTGTCTTTAATAAATGGATGGTTGGCCTGTCATGTGACTAGACACATGACAGGAAGCAGGAAGTACAACTGCATAAGAGAGCAGCATGACAAACAAAGGACAGTCACCAAACTGTTGGATTGAGGAGTTGCTAATTTTAGAGCTCACCTTTCCATTCACCACCTGCAAACTTTGGATTACACTTTCTGTGGATTGTATATACACTGGTGGACACTCACATTGGACTTATCAACACACTGGGGTTCTTGGACTGTTTTTAGGGTATGGACAAATGAACTGTATTCTTTTAACAGAGTTTACCTGTTTTTAGGGTATGGACAAATGAACTGTATTCTTTTAACAGAGTTTACCTAGTTTTATCGTGTTGTTTTAAAGTCTTTTTATGTGAACCTTGTAAATACACCAAATCTATTTAAACCAATTTTCTTTTATGTCTCATTCTTTTAACCACTAGTCATCTCTCACAGTTAAATCTGACCCCATTTTAGTCTTGTAACTCGGCTGATAAGGCCGATTGTTACACTTTTATGGGAGACCGCCTGGGAATACCAGGTGCTGTAAGCTTTTGCCTTTTCTTCACTATTTATATAATATGCTGGCTTTTACGGAGGCTGATCTTTAAATAGCCCACTTTTTGGAGCAGCCCTCGCTTATGGCCATACCGCGCTGAGAGCGCCCGATCTCGTCTGATCTCGGAAGCTAAGCAGCGTCGGGCCTGGTTAGTACTTGGATGGGAGACCGCCTGGGAATACCAGGTGCTGTAAGCTTTTGCCTTTTCTTCACTATTTATATAATATGCTGGCTTTTACGGAGGCTGATCTTTAAATAGCCCACTTTTTGGAGCAGCCCTCGCTTATGGCCATACCGCGCTGAGAGCGCCCGATCTTGTCTGATCTCGGAAGCTAAGCAGCGTCGGGCCTGGTTAGTACTTGGATGGGAGACCGCCTGGGAATACCAGGTGCTGTAAGCTTTTGCCTTTTCTTCACTATTTATATAATATGCTGGCTTTTACGGAGGCTGATCTTTAAATAGCCCACTTTTTGGAGCAGCCCTCGCTTATGGCCATACCGCGCTGAGAGCGCCCGATCTCGTCTGATCTTGGAAGCTAAGCAGCGTCGGTCCTGGTTAGTACTTGGATGGGAGACCGCCTGGGAATACCAGGTGCTGTAAGCTTTTGCCTTTTCTTCACTATTTATATAATATGCTGGCTTTTAGAAAGACGTGTTTTACCGCTCTATTTATTACAATCATTTACATGTATTATAGAGTTTTAAGTGTTTTACATGTTTTTTAGGCCATTTTATTACTCTTAACATTTTAAGTGTATGTGTCTTTAATAAATGGATGGTTGGCCTGTCATGTGACTAGACACATGACAGGAAGCAGGAAGTACAACTGCATAAGAGAGCAGCATGACAAACAAAGGACAGTCACCAAACTGTTGGATTGAGGAGTTGCTAATTTTAGAGCTCACCTTTCCATTCACCACCTGCAAACTTTGGATTACACTTTCTGTGGATTGTATATACACTGGTGGACACTCACATTGGACTTATCAACACACTGGGGTTCTTGGACTGTTTTTAGGGTATGGACAAATGAACTGTATTCTTTTAACAGAGTTTACCTGTTTTTAGGGTATGGACAAATGAACTGTATTCTTTTAACAGAGTTTACCTAGTTTTATCGTGTTGTTTTAAAGTCTTTTTATGTGAACCTTGTAAATACACCAAATCTATTTAAACCAATTTTCTTTTATGTCTCATTCTTTTAACCACTAGTCATCTCTCACAGTTAAATCTGACCCCATTTTAGTCTTGTAACTCGGCTGATAAGGCCGATTGTTACACTTTTATGGGAGACCGCCTGGGAATACCAGGTGCTGTAAGCTTTTGCCTTTTCTTCACTATTTATATAATATGCTGGCTTTTACGGAGGCTGATCTTTAAATAGCCCACTTTTTGGAGCAGCCCTCGCTTATGGCCATACCTCGCTGAGAGCGCCCGATCTCGTCTGATCTCGGAAGCTAAGCAGCGTCGGGCCTGGTTAGTACTTGGATGGGAGACCGCCTGGGAATACCAGGTGCTGTAAGCTTTTGCCTTTTCTTCACTATTTATATAATATGCTGGCTTTTAGAAAGACGTGTTTTACCGCTCTATTTATTACAATCATTTACATGTATTATAGAGTTTTAAGTGTTTTACATGTTTTTTAGGCCATTTTATTACTCTTAACATTTTAAGTGTATGTGTCTTTAATAAATGGATGGTTGGCCTGTCATGTGACTAGACACATGACAGGAAGCAGGAAGTACAACTGTATAAGAGAGCAGCATGACAAACAAAGGACAGTCACCAAACTGTTGGATTGAGGAGTTGCTAATTTTAGAGCTCACCTTTCCATTCACCACCTGCAAACTTTGGATTACACTTTCTGTGGATTGTATATACACTGGTGGACACTCACATTGGACTTATCAACACACTGGGGTTCTTGGACTGTTTTTAGGGTATGGACAAATGAACTGTATTCTTTTAACAGAGTTTACCTGTTTTTAGGGTATGGACAAATGAACTGTATTCTTTTAACAGAGTTTACCTAGTTTTATCGTGTTGTTTTAAAGTCTTTTATGTGAACCTTGTAAATACACCAAATCTATTTAAACCAATTTTCTTTTATGTCTCATTCTTTTAACCACTAGTCATCTCTCACAGTTAAATCTGACCCCATTTTAGTCTTGTAACTCGGCTGATAAGGCCGATTGTTACACTTTTATGGGAGACCGCCTGGGAATACCAGGTGCTGTAAGCTTTTGCCTTTTCTTCACTATTTATATAATATGCTGGCTTTTACGGAGGCTGATCTTTAAATAGCCCACTTTTTGGAGCAGCCCTCGCTTATGGCCATACCGCGCTGAGAGCGCCAGATCTCGTCTGATCTCGGAAGCTAAGCAGCGTCGGGCCTGGTTAGTACTTGGATGGGAGACCGCCTGGGAATACCAGGTGCTGTAAGCTTTTGCCTTTTCTTCACTATTTATATAATATGCTGGCTTTTACGGAGGCTGATCTTTAAATAGCCCACTTTTTGGAGCAGCCCTCGCTTATGGCCATACCGCGCTGAGAGCGCCCGATCTCGTCTGATCTCGGAAGCTAAGCAGCGTCGGGCCTGGTTAGTAATTGGATGGGAGACCGCCTGGGAATACCAGGTCCTGTAAGCTTTTGCCTTTTCTTCACTATTTATATAATATGCTGGCTTTTACGGAGGCTGATCTTTAAATAGCCCACTTTTTGGAGCAGCCCTCGCTTATGGCCATACCGCGCTGAGAGCGCCCGATCTCGTCTGATCTCGGAAGCTAAGCAGCGTCGGGCCTGGTTAGTACTTGGATGGGAGACCGCCTGGGAATACCAGGTGCTGTAAGCTTTTGCCTTTTCTTCACTATTTATATAATATGCTGGCTTTTAGAAAGACGTGTTTTACCGCTCTATTTATTACAATCATTTACATGTATTATAGAGTTTTAAGTGTTTTACATGTTTTTAGGCCATTTTATTACTCTTAACATTTTAAGTGTATGTGTCTTTAATAAATGGATGGTTGGCCTGTCATGTGACTAGACAGATGACAGGAAGCAGGAAGTACAACTGCATAAGAGAGCAGCATGACAAACAAAGGACAGTCACCAAACTGTTGGATTGAGGAGTTGCTAATTTTAGAGCTCACCTTTCCATTCACCACCTGCAAACTTTGGATTACACTTTCTGTGGATTGTATACACTGGAGGACACTCACATTGGACTTATCAACACACTGGGGTTCTTGGACTGTTTTTAGGGTATGGACAAATGAACTGTATTCTTTTAACAGAGTTTACCTGTTTTTAGGGTATGGACAAATGAACTGTATTCTTTTAACAGAGTTTACCTAGTTTTATCGTGTTGTTTTAAAGTCTTTTATGTGAACCTTGTAAATACACCAAATCTATTTAAACCAATTTTCTTTTATGTCTCATTCTTTTAACCACTAGTCATCTCTCACAGTTAAATCTGACCCCATTTTAGTCTTGTAACTCGACTGATAAGGCCGATTGTTACACTTTTATGGGAGACCGACTGGGAATACCAGGTGCTGTAAGCTTTTGCCTTTTCTTCACTATTTATATAATATGCTGGCTTTTACGGAGGCTGATCTTTAAATAGCCCACTTTTTGGAGCAGCCCTCGCTTATGGCCATACCGCGCTGAGAGCGCCCGATCTCGTCTGATCTCGGAAGCTAAGCAGCGTCGGGCCTGGTTAGTACTTGGATGGGAGACCGCCTGGGAATACCAGGTGCTGTAAGCTTTTGCCTTTTCTTCACTATTTATATAATATGCTGGCTTTTACGGAGGCTGATATTTAAATAGCCCACTTTTTGGAACAGCCCTCGCTTATGGCCATACCGCGCTGTGAGCGCCCGATCTCGTCTGATCTCGGAAGCTAAGCAGCGTCGGGCCTGGTTAGTACTTGGATGGGAGACCGCCTGGGAATACCAGGTGCTGTAAGCTTTTGCCTTTTCTTCACTATTTATATAATATGCTGGCTTTTAGAAAGACGTGTTTTACCGCTCTATTTATTACAATCATTTACATGTATTATAGAGTTTTAAGTGTTTTACATGTTTTTTAGGCCATTTTATTACTCTTAACATTTTAAGTGTATGTGTCTTTAATAAATGGATGGTTGGCCTGTCATGTGACTAGACACATGACAGGAAGCAGGAAGTACAACTGTATAAGAGAGCAGCATGACAAACAAAGGACAGTCACCAAACTGTTGGATTGAGGAGTTGCTAATTTTAGAGCTCACCTTTCCATTCACCACCTGCAAACTTTGGATTACACTTTCTGTGGATTGTATATACACTGGTGGACACTCACATTGGACTTATCAACACACTGGGGTTCTTGGACTGTTTTTAGGGTATGGACAAATGAACTGTATTCTTTTAACAGAG
Organism: Garra rufa; assembly: GCF_049309525.1. Taxonomy (NCBI): domain Eukaryota; kingdom Metazoa; phylum Chordata; class Actinopteri; order Cypriniformes; family Cyprinidae; genus Garra; species Garra rufa. The sequence goes on from NC_133361.1 coordinate 91,942,654, forward strand.
TTTACCTGTTTTTAGGGTATGGACAAATGAACTGTATTCTTTTAACAGAGTTTACCTAGTTTTATCGTGTTGTTTTAAAGTCTTTTATGTGAACCTTGTAAATACACCAAATCTATTTAAACCAATTTTCTTTTATGTCTCATTCTTTTAACCACTAGTCATCTCTCACAGTTAAATCTGACCCCATTTTAGTCTTGTAACTCGGCTGATAAGGCCGATTGTTACACTTTTATGGGAGACCGCCTGGGAATACCAGGTGCTGTAAGCTTTTGCCTTTTCTTCACTATTTATATAATATGCTGGCTTTTACGGAGGCTGATCTTTAAATAGCCCACTTTTTGGAGCAGCCCTCGCTTATGGCCATACCGCGCTGAGAGCGCCCGAACTCGTCTGATCTCGGAAGCTAAGCAGCGTCGGGCCTGGTTAGTACTTGGATGGGAGACCGCCTGGGAATACCAGGTGCTGTAAGCTTTTGCCTTTTCTTCACTATTTATATAATATGCTGGCTTTTACGGAGGCTGATCTTTAAATAGCCCACTTTTTGGAGCAGCCCTCGCTTATGGCCATAACGCGCTGAGAGCGCCCGATCTCGTCTGATCTCGGAAGCTAAGCAGCGTCGGGCCTGGTTAGTACTTGGATGGGAGACCGCCTGGGAATACCAGGTGCTGTAAGCTTTTGCCTTTTCTTCACTATTTATATAAAATGCTGGCTTTTAGAAAGACGTGTTTTACCGCTCTATTTATTACAATCATTTACATGTATTATAGAGTTTTAAGTGTTTTACATGTTTTTTAGGCCATTTTATTACTCTTAACATTTTAAGTGTATGTGTCTTTAATAAATGGATGGTTGGCCTGTCATGTGACTAGACACATGACAGGAAGCAGTAAGTACAACTGTATAAGAGAGCAGCATGACAAACAAAGGACAGTCACCAAACTGTTGGATTGAGGAGTTGCTAATTTTAGAGCTCACCTTTCCATTCACCACCTGCAAACTTTGGATTACACTTTCTGTGGATTGTATATACACTGGTGGACACTCACATTGGACTTATCAACACACTGGGGTTCTTGGACTGTTTTTAGGGTATGGACAAATGAACTGTATTCTTTTAACAGAGTTTACCTGTTTTTAGGGTATGGACAAATGAACTGTATTCTTTTAACAGAGTTTACCTAGTTTTATCGTGTTGTTTTAAAGTCTTTTATGTGAACCTTGTAAATACACCAAATCTATTTAAACCAATTTTCTTTTATGTCTCATTCTTTTAACCACTAGTCATCTCTCACAGTTAAATCTGACCCCATTTTAGTCTTGTAACTCGGCTGATAAGGCCGATTGTTACACTTTTATGGGAGACCGCCTGGGAATACCAGGTGCTGTAAGCTTTTGCCTTTTCTTCACTATTTATATAATATGCTGGCTTTTACGGAGGCTGATCTTTAAATAGCCCACTTTTTGGAGCAGCCCTCGCTTACGGCCATACCGCCACCTGAGAGCGCTAGAGAGCAACAGGAAGTGGTTGGCAGCAGTTGGGAGAGGAAGGCTCTCCTCCATTTTGTGTTTGATTTTTTTTGTTTGTTTTGTGAGTGGTTTTACTTTAAGTTAGTTTTTTTGTGTTTTTTTCAGTTATAAAACCACCTAACAGCAGCATTTTTGCTGGCTGGAGGGTGGTTAAACCTTTTTTTTCTTAACTTATTTTTCTTTAAAAAAAACGGACGGATTAATGGATTACGAAACAGAACTGGCTGGAGAGAGACGGATGGCAAACGACACTGGACTGGCAGGAGGAACACGCACGGCAATGGACACTGGACTGGCTGGAGGAACATGCACGGCAAACGAGACTGGACTGGCAGGAGGAACACGCACGGCAAACGACATTGGACTGGATAAACGACCACGAGCTACAAATGGAAAAAAACAGGAAGTAAGAGAAAAGTTTGTTGAGCGACAATATTTAAAGGAAGCTACAGTGATTGTGAATGTGGAGAATGTGATTGGGGTGAGAGCGGAGGACATTATTAAAGCTGTAACGGAACAATGTGGACATGGCAAAATTTTAGCACTAAGACCAAGACAAGGGAAAGAATACGAACTGACAATGGAAAAAGAAGAAACGTGTGAAAAACTAATTGATGGACTAAGAATAAAAGGAGTGGACTGTGAAGTAAAAAATCTACAAAACAGGGATTATGTTGTTTCCTTCATGCACCTGCCTGTCTACCTGGATGACAAAGAAATTTTAGGAAAATTGGAGGGATGGGGAGTTGATCCCATTACCAAAATTAAAAGAAGACGCTACCCGGGCACCGACATTGAAGATGGAACAAGGTTCCTTAAGGTGAGGTTCCCCAAGCAAGTGGCATCGTTGCCATATAGCACACGGCTAGAAACAGCCGAAGGGCCGCAGTACTTCCGGGTGATGCACAGCCATCAGGTGAAGACCTGTAGGCTGTGCATGAGCCCGGATCACCTGCTAATAGAATGCCCAAATTTTGTGTGCTACAAATGTGAGGAGAGGGGACATTTTGCACGAGATTGCAATGCTGTCAGGTGCCCGGGGTGTCAGGAAGTTTTAAATAAATGTGAATGTTGGATGGAGGGAGAGGAAGGAGGAAGGGAAGAACAGGTGGGCAGACAGGTGCATGAAGGAAACAACGAGGAGGAAGGACTACAACAAAAAGAAACGGAAGGAGGACCGAGCTGCAGAGAGGAAGGAGAAAGAAGAGAAGACAACATTAATAATAACGAACAAACAGTGGAGCAGGACACTCAATGGACAGAGATGGAGATGTCGGACAGTTTTAATACTTTTCTGGGTGATGTGGAGAGAGATGGACAAGGAAGGTTGGATCAAGTTAAAGAAACGGACAATGAAGAGGGAATAAAGATGGACAAAATGGACAAAGACAGAGGAGGGAAAGGACAAATAAGAAGGAGAGCACTGAAGGTAAAACCAAATTTGGAAAGTGCAAGAAAAAAGATTATGACAGAGACTAACAGATTTGATGTGCTAAGGGTCCTGGAGGGAGAAAATGATGAATAATGATTTTTATGTATTTTTTTATTTACTTTTAATGGTTTTAAGTTGTGTTGCTTTTAATGCAAGGGGTCTGATGGACATGAGGAAGTTTGAAAAAGTAAAAGAAAAATGTAAAAGGGAAGACATTGTTGCATTACAAGAAACAAACTGGAGAGAAAATGTGATGAATGATTATAAAAAGAGATGGGATGGAGGTATTTTATATAATAATGGAGATGGGCGGGCTGGGAGAGGTGTGGCTTTTTTAATGAAGGACGATGTTTTTAAAGTGAGTAAAAGTGTGTATAAGGACAAGATGGGGAAATGTTTGGTAGTTGAGACAAAATATGAAGGAAGAGATTTGATTTTAGTAAATGTACATGCACCAGTGGAAGATAAGGAAAAGAAAGAGTTTTTTAATGTTTTAAGAAACATTGTAAAGAAGTATAAAGAAATAATTATGATGGGGGATTTTAACACAGTTTTTAGTAAACAGGATATGGCTGAAGGAATGGTTTTTAAAACAGATACAGGAAGAAAAGAATTAAAAGCATTAATGGATGAAAATAATATGATAGATGTGTGGAGAGAAAGAAATGAAAAGAAAAAAGAATTTTCGAGAAGACAAATAGTAGGGCAGTTTGTATGCCAAACTAGAATTGACTATGTTTTATGTACAAGAAATGTGGAGAATTTTATAGAAAATATTAAGTACAAAGAAACAAGTTTTAGCGATCATAAGATTTTATCTTTTAAGTTGGACTGGAGTCAAATGCAAAGAGGTCCGGGAGTATGGATTTTAAATACACAGATTTTAAAGAATGAAGATTATGTTTTAAAAGTGAAAGAAATTATAGAAAAAGAAAAGGAAAATGGAATGTATGAAGAGGATAAGAGAATATGGTGGGAGAGTGTAAAGTTTTTAATCAAAAAATTCTCAATCAGGTATTGTAGTGTTATTCAGAAATGCAAAAGATCCAAAGAAAGAGGAATAAAGGAAAGTTTGGAAATGGAACTGAATAAAGAATTTCAAGACATACAAAAGATAAAGGAAATGGAGGGGAAACTGAAAGAAATAGAAGAAAAGGAATATGAGGGGGCGAGGTTAAGAAGCAAAGCAAAATATGTGGTGGAGGGAGAAAAATGTACAAAGTTCTTTTTTGATCTGGAAAAAAAGAGAGGGAAAGCTGAAACGATAAAAGAAATAAGAGGGGAAAATGGGGAAATTGTAGAAGGGAATGAAAAGATTTTAAAAGAAATAAAGAATTTTTATGAGGATCTGTTTAGTGCAAGGGGGGTGGAAGAGGAGGAAAAAAAGGAACTGTTGAATCAGATAAAAGCAAAAGTAAGTGAGGAACATAAAAAAGAATGTGACCAAGAAATCAGGGAAGACGAGATTGAAAGAGCAATAAATCAACTGAATAAAAAGAAAAGTCCAGGAATAGATGGTTTGGGAACTGAATTTTATGTTTGTTTTAAAGAAGTTTTAACAAAGATTTTAAATGAGGTTTTTAAAGAAATTTTTGAAAAGGAAGAGATTAATGAAAGAACAAGGATGGGGTTAATGAAATTGATATATAAAAGGAAAGGAGAAAAAGTAGATCTAAAAAACTACAGACCAATCACGATGTTGAATACAGATCTTAAGATTTTAGCGAAGGTTTTAGCAAACAGATTAAAGGAAGTAATGCCAAGTATAATTAAAACAAACCAAGCATATGGAGTCAAAGGAAGAGATATAGCCGACATAACAATGAGTATAAGGGACACGATATGGTACATGAAAGAAAAAAATGAAGAAGGATATATAATTAGTTTGGATTTTGAAAAAGCTTTTGATAGGGTTGAGCACGGGTATTTATTTGAGGTTTTAAGGAGTTTTGGGTTCGGGGAAAATTTTATTAAATGGATTGAGATTTTATATAAGGGTGCACTAACAAAGATAAAATGTAATGGGTTTTTAACAGAGTGTTTTAAAATAACAAGGTCAATAAGACAGGGTTGTCCACTCTCAGCATTATTGTACTCACTTGTTTCTGAACCCTTGGGACTGGCTATAAAACAGAATGAAAGAATAATAGGGATAGAAATTGAGGGAAATAAGGCTGAGGGGAAAGTTTTTCAATATGCTGATGACACAACAATAATTGTAAAGGGAAAAGAGAGTGTTAAAGAAGTTATGAAGTTGGTAAAAGAATATTGTAGTGGGTCTGGAAGTAAAGTAAATGAGGAGAAAACGGTATATATGAGATTTGGTAAAGCTATGGTTTTAATGGATTGTTTTAATTTTAAGGAAGTGGAAGAAATGAGGATTTTAGGAGTTGTAATGGGAAAGAATGAGAGGAAAGTAAGAGATGAAATGTGGGAGCAACTAGTAACAGATATAGAGAGAAGATTAAATTTTTGGAAATTGAGAACTTTAAACTTGAAGGGGAAGGTTTTAATATTGAATGTTTTAATGGTTTCTAAACTTTGGTATGTTTTATATGTTTCTGAAATACCTTTATGGACAGAACGGAGGTTGAAGAAATGTTTTCTTGACTTTTTATGGGAGGGGAAACCAGCAAGGATTGCACATAATACGATTTTAGGGGCAATAGAGAAGGGGGGCTTAGGTTTAATGGATGTGGAACAGCGAAAAAATGCGTTGAGAGTAAAAATTGTTAAGAAATACCTGCAACAAGATAACAAAACTGAGTGGAAAAAAACAATGAAATACTTTTTAAACAAATGTGGGGATTTTAACATGGGGGACGGAATATTATGGATGAAAACAAAAATTTGGATGACGGAAGGATTACCCGAATTTTATAGAGAAATTTTTAGTGCCTGGGGGAATTTTTTAACGAAAATCGAGTACAATCCGCATGGAAGAGAAAACATTTTAAATCAACCTCTGTTCTTAAATAACAACATTTTAAAACAAGAGAAAGCAATATTTTTTAAAAAATGGATGGATGTGGGGATAACAAGAGTGAGAGATGTTTTGTATGAATTTAAAGAGGGTTTTTTACCGATACAATATATTGTGGATGCGATGGAGGAAGCAAAAGAAGAATACAGTAAACAAGAAATAACAAATAAATATGAAATTATTAAAAATGCAATACCCAAAGAGTGGATTAAAAGAATAGAGAGTATGGAAGGAGAGCAAACAGAGGGAAATATTTTTGTGAAACTGGGGGGAAAAATGTATGATTTTAAAGAATGTACTGTAAAAATGTTTTATTGTGTTTTTAGAGATGGTGTTTTTAAAGAGCCGATTGTAAATAAGTACTGGGTGGAAAAATTCAAGGATCTAAAAGAAGAATGTATATGGAGAAACATGAGGGGGAGGTGTGTTGAAACAAAGTTAGGATGTTTGGAATATTTTATAAGGCATAAAGCGGTTTTTACTGAGTCTGTTTTAAACAAGGTGGGAATGGAACAAAATCCAATGTGTAAAGTGTGTCATGAAAAAGAAGAGGGGATTTTACATTTGTTTTTATATTGTAAAGAATTGGAGGATTTTCTAAGGAAATGTAAATGTTTAATTAAAGATGTGAGCGAAGGTTGGGATGAAAGTGTAATGGAATGGAAAAGAGTAGTGATGTTTGGTTGGGAAAAGAAGGGTCAACACAAAAAGTTTATAAATCTGTGTATAATGTTAATGAAAAGCGCAATTTGGGAAAGAAGAATTGTGGCCAAAAAAGAAAAAATGGTGTTAGAGGTTTGGACTGTTTTTAAAAGGAAAATAGAAGTATATGTAGAACAATTATATGTGTATTTTAAAAGTGAAAATATGCTGAAAGCTTTTTATGATGTTTTTACACCAACAGTTTGTAATGTTTTAGAGAATTTCATGTGCAAATTGCCAGGAAGAGAAAGAGCTTTCTAAATCTTAAGTATAAAAGGCATGATTTTAAACAAAAAATACGAGATGAGTAGATTATATTTTATCTTATTTTTAATATTTTTTTCTTTTCTTTCGTCTTTGTGTGGACAACTATATTGTATTGTTGATGTTTCTATTGGTTGAAAATTCATCTTATGTTTAATGTGTTCCTTTTGCTTTGTTGATGATAATGTGATGTATTTTTTCATGTTTATTTATTTTATGTCGTGAGACTTCTAATGTGAAGCACACATTGGAAAATTTGTATTATGAAATTTCTTTAATAAAAAAGAGCGCCCGAAAAAAAAAAAAAAAAAAAAAAAAAAAGAGCGCCCGATCTCGTCTGATCTCGGAAGCTAAGCAGCGTTGGGCCTGGTTAGTACTTGGATGGGAGACCGCCTGGGAATACCAGGTACTGTAAGCTTTTGCCTTTTCTTCACTATTTATATAATATGCTGGCTTTTACGGAGGCTGATCTTTAAATAGCCCACTTTTTGGAGCAGCCCTCGCTTATGGCCATACCGCGCTGAGAGCGCCCGATCTCGTCTGATCTCGGAAGCTAAGCAGCGTCGGGCCTGGTTAGTACTTGGATGGGAGACCGCCTAGGAATACCAGGTGCTGTAAGCTTTTGCCTTTTCTTCACTATTTATATAATATGCTGGCTTTTAGAAAGACGTGTTTTACCGCTCTATTTATTACAATCATTTACATGTATTATAGAGTTTTAAGTGTTTTACATGTTTTTTAGGCCATTTTATTACTCTTAACATTTTAAGTGTATGTGTCTTTAGTAAATGGATGGTTGGCCTGTCATGTGACTAGACACATGACAGGAAGCAGGAAGTACAACTTTATAAGAGAGCAGCATGACAAACAAAGGACAGTCACCAAACTGTTGGATTGAGGAGTTGCTAATTTTAGAGCTCACCTTTCCATTCACCACCTGCAAACTTTGGATTACACTTTCTGTGGATTGTATATACACTGGTGGACACTCACATTGGACTTATCAACACACTGGGGTTCTTGGACTGTTTTTAGGGTATGGACAAATGAACTGTATTCTTTTAACAGAGTTTACCTGTTTTTAGGGTATGGACAAATGAACTGTATTCTTTTAACAGAGTTTACCTAGTTTTATCGTGTTGTTTTAAAGTCTTTTATGTGAACCTTGTAAATACACCAAATCTATTTAAACCAATTTTCTTTTATGTCTCATTCTTTTAACCACTAGTCATCTCTCACAGTTAAATCTGACCCCATTTTAGTCTTGTAACTCGGCTGATAAGGCCGATTGTTACACTTTTATGGGAGACCGCCTGGGAATACCAGGTGCTGTAAGCTTTTGCCTTTTCTTCACTATTTATATAATATGCTGGCTTTTACGGAGGCTGATCTTTAAATAGCCCACTTTTTGGAGCAGCCCTCGCTTATGGCCATACCGCGCTGAGAGCGCCCGAACTCGTCTGATCTCGGAAGCTAAGCAGCGTCGGGCCTGGTTAGTACTTGGATGGGAGACCGCCTGGGAATACCAGGTGCTGTAAGCTTTTGCCTTTTCTTCACTATTTATATAATATGCTGGCTTTTACGGAGGCTGATCTTTAAATAGCCCACTTTTTGGAGCAGCCCTCGCTTATGGCCATAACGCGCTGAGAGCGCCCGATCTCGTCTGATCTCGGAAGCTAAGCAGCGTCGGGCCTGGTTAGTACTTGGATGGGAGACCGCCTGGGAATACCAGGTGCTGTAAGCTTTTGCCTTTTCTTCACTATTTATATAAAATGCTGGCTTTTAGAAAGACGTGTTTTACCGCTCTATTTATTACAATCATTTACATGTATTATAGAGTTTTAAGTGTTTTACATGTTTTTTAGGCCATTTTATTACTCTTAACATTTTAAGTGTATGTGTCTTTAATAAATGGATGGTTGGCCTGTCATGTGACTAGACACATGACAGGAAGCAGTAAGTACAACTGTATAAGAGAGCAGCATGACAAACAAAGGACAGTCACCAAACTGTTGGATTGAGGAGTTGCTAATTTTAGAGCTCACCTTTCCATTCACCACCTGCAAACTTTGGATTACACTTTCTGTGGATTGTATATACACTGGTGGACACTCACATTGGACTTATCAACACACTGGGGTTCTTGGACTGTTTTTAGGGTATGGACAAATGAACTGTATTCTTTTAACAGAGTTTACCTGTTTTTAGGGTATGGACAAATGAACTGTATTCTTTTAACAGAGTTTACCTAGTTTTATCGTGTTGTTTTAAAGTCTTTTATGTGAACCTTGTAAATACACCAAATCTATTTAAACCAATTTTCTTTTATGTCTCATTCTTTTAACCACTAGTCATCTCTCACAGTTAAATCTGACCCCATTTTAGTCTTGTAACTCGGCTGATAAGGCCGATTGTTACACTTTTATGGGAGACCGCCTGGGAATACCAGGTGCTGTAAGCTTTTGCCTTTTCTTCACTATTTATATAATATGCTGGCTTTTACGGAGGCTGATCTTTAAATAGCCCACTTTTTGGAGCAGCCCTCGCTTACGGCCATACCGCCACCTGAGAGCGCTAGAGAGCAACAGGAAGTGGTTGGCAGCAGTTGGGAGAGGAAGGCTCTCCTCCATTTTGTGTTTGATTTTTTTTGTTTGTTTTGTGAGTGGTTTTACTTTAAGTTAGTTTTTTTGTGTTTTTTTCAGTTATAAAACCACCTAACAGCAGCATTTTTGCTGGCTGGAGGGTGGTTAAACCTTTTTTTTCTTAACTTATTTTTCTTTAAAAAAAACGGACGGATTAATGGATTACGAAACAGAACTGGCTGGAGAGAGACGGATGGCAAACGACACTGGACTGGCAGGAGGAACACGCACGGCAATGGACACTGGACTGGCTGGAGGAACATGCACGGCAAACGAGACTGGACTGGCAGGAGGAACACGCACGGCAAACGACATTGGACTGGATAAACGACCACGAGCTACAAATGGAAAAAAACAGGAAGTAAGAGAAAAGTTTGTTGAGCGACAATATTTAAAGGAAGCTACAGTGATTGTGAATGTGGAGAATGTGATTGGGGTGAGAGCGGAGGACATTATTAAAGCTGTAACGGAACAATGTGGACATGGCAAAATTTTAGCACTAAGACCAAGACAAGGGATAGAATACGAACTGACAATGGAAAAAGAAGAAACGTGTGAAAAACTAATTGATGGACTAAGAATAAAAGGAGTGGACTGTGAAGTAAAAAATCTACAAAACAGGGATTATGTTGTTTCCTTCATGCACCTGCCTGTCTACCTGGATGACAAAGAAATTTTAGGAAAATTGGAGGGATGGGGAGTTGATCCCATTACCAAAATTAAAAGAAGACGCTACCCGGGCACCGACATTGAAGATGGAACAAGGTTCCTTAAGGTGAGGTTCCCCAAGCAAGTGGTATCGTTGCCATATAGCACACGGCTAGAAACAGCCGAAGGGCCGCAGTACTTCCGGGTGATGCACAGCCATCAGGTGAAGACCTGTAGGCTGTGCATGAGCCCGGATCACCTGCTAATAGAATGCCCAAATTTTGTGTGCTACAAATGTGAGGAGAGGGGACATTTTGCACGAGATTGCAATGCTGTCAGGTGCCCGGGGTGTCAGGAAGTTTTAAATAAATGTGAATGTTGGATGGAGGGAGAGGAAGGAGGAAGGGAAGAACAGGTGGGCAGACAGGTGCATGAAGGAAACAACGAGGAGGAAGGACTACAACAAAAAGAAACGGAAGGAGGACCGAGCTGCAGAGAGGAAGGAGAAAGAAGAGAAGACAACATTAATAATAACGAACAAACAGTGGAGCAGGACACTCAATGGACAGAGATGGAGATGTCGGACAGTTTTAATACTTTTCTGGGTGATGTGGAGAGAGATGGACAAGGAAGGTTGGATCAAGTTAAAGAAACGGACAATGAAGAGGGAATAAAGATGGACAAAATGGACAAAGACAGAGGAGGGAAAGGACAAATAAGAAGGAGAGCACTGAAGGTAAAACCAAATTTGGAAAGTGCAAGAAAAAAGATTATGACAGAGACTAACAGATTTGATGTGCTAAGGGTCCTGGAGGGAGAAAATGATGAATAATGATTTTTATGTATTTTTTTATTTACTTTTAATGGTTTTAAGTTGTGTTGCTTTTAATGCAAGGGGTCTGATGGACATGAGGAAGTTTGAAAAAGTAAAAGAAAAATGTAAAAGGGAAGACATTGTTGCATTACAAGAAACAAACTGGAGAGAAAATGTGATGAATGATTATAAAAAGAGATGGGATGGAGGTATTTTATATAATAATGGAGATGGGCGGGCTGGGAGAGGTGTGGCTTTTTTAATGAAGGACGATGTTTTTAAAGTGAGTAAAAGTGTGTATAAGGACAAGATGGGGAAATGTTTGGTAGTTGAGACAAAATATGAAGGAAGAGATTTGATTTTAGTAAATGTACATGCACCAGTGGAAGATAAGGAAAAGAAAGAGTTTTTTAATGTTTTAAGAAACATTGTAAAGAAGTATAAAGAAATAATTATGATGGGGGATTTTAACACAGTTTTTAGTAAACAGGATATGGCTGAAGGAATGGTTTTTAAAACAGATACAGGAAGAAAAGAATTAAAAGCATTAATGGATGAAAATAATATGATAGATGTGTGGAGAGAAAGAAATGAAAAGAAAAAAGAATTTTCGAGAAGACAAATAGTAGGGCAGTTTGTATGCCAAACTAGAATTGACTATGTTTTATGTACAAGAAATGTGGAGAATTTTATAGAAAATATTAAGTACAAAGAAACAAGTTTTAGCGATCATAAGATTTTATCTTTTAAGTTGGACTGGAGTCAAATGCAAAGAGGTCCGGGAGTATGGATTTTAAATACACAGATTTTAAAGAATGAAGATTATGTTTTAAAAGTGAAAGAAATTATAGAAAAAGAAAAGGAAAATGGAATGTATGAAGAGGATAAGAGAATATGGTGGGAGAGTGTAAAGTTTTTAATCAAAAAATTCTCAATCAGGTATTGTAGTGTTATTCAGAAATGCAAAAGATCCAAAGAAAGAGGAATAAAGGAAAGTTTGGAAATGGAACTGAATAAAGAATTTCAAGACATACAAAAGATAAAGGAAATGGAGGGGAAACTGAAAGAAATAGAAGAAAAGGAATATGAGGGGGCGAGGTTAAGAAGCAAAGCAAAATATGTGGTGGAGGGAGAAAAATGTACAAAGTTCTTTTTTGATCTGGAAAAAAAGAGAGGGAAAGCTGAAACGATAAAAGAAATAAGAGGGGAAAATGGGGAAATTGTAGAAGGGAATGAAAAGATTTTAAAAGAAATAAAGAATTTTTATGAGGATCTGTTTAGTGCAAGGGGGGTGGAAGAGGAGGAAAAAAAGGAACTGTTGAATCAGATAAAAGCAAAAGTAAGTGAGGAACATAAAAAAGAATGTGACCAAGAAATCAGGGAAGACGAGATTGAAAGAGCAATAAATCAACTGAATAAAAAGAAAAGTCCAGGAATAGATGGTTTGGGAACTGAATTTTATGTTTGTTTTAAAGAAGTTTTAACAAAGATTTTAAATGAGGTTTTTAAAGAAATTTTTGAAAAGGAAGAGATTAATGAAAGAACAAGGATGGGGTTAATGAAATTGATATATAAAAGGAAAGGAGAAAAAGTAGATCTAAAAAACTACAGACCAATCACGATGTTGAATACAGATCTTAAGATTTTAGCGAAGGTTTTAGCAAACAGATTAAAGGAAGTAATGCCAAGTATAATTAAAACAAACCAAGCATATGGAGTCAAAGGAAGAGATATAGCCGACATAACAATGAGTATAAGGGACACGATATGGTACATGAAAGAAAAAAATGAAGAAGGATATATAATTAGTTTGGATTTTGAAAAAGCTTTTGATAGGGTTGAGCACGGGTATTTATTTGAGGTTTTAAGGAGTTTTGGGTTCGGGGAAAATTTTATTAAATGGATTGAGATTTTATATAAGGGTGCACTAACAAAGATAAAATGTAATGGGTTTTTAACAGAGTGTTTTAAAATAACAAGGTCAATAAGACAGGGTTGTCCACTCTCAGCATTATTGTACTCACTTGTTTCTGAACCCTTGGGACTGGCTATAAAACAGAATGAAAGAATAATAGGGATAGAAATTGAGGGAAATAAGGCTGAGGGGAAAGTTTTTCAATATGCTGATGACACAACAATAATTGTAAAGGGAAAAGAGAGTGTTAAAGAAGTTATGAAGTTGGTAAAAGAATATTGTAGTGGGTCTGGAAGTAAAGTAAATGAGGAGAAAACGGTATATATGAGATTTGGTAAAGCTATGGTTTTAATGGATTGTTTTAATTTTAAGGAAGTGGAAGAAATGAGGATTTTAGGAGTTGTAATGGGAAAGAATGAGAGGAAAGTAAGAGATGAAATGTGGGAGCAACTAGTAACAGATATAGAGAGAAGATTAAATTTTTGGAAATTGAGAACTTTAAACTTGAAGGGGAAGGTTTTAATATTGAATGTTTTAATGGTTTCTAAACTTTGGTATGTTTTATATGTTTCTGAAATACCTTTATGGACAGAACGGAGGTTGAAGAAATGTTTTCTTGACTTTTTATGGGAGGGGAAACCAGCAAGGATTGCACATAATACGATTTTAGGGGCAATAGAGAAGGGGGGCTTAGGTTTAATGGATGTGGAACAGCGAAAAAATGCGTTGAGAGTAAAAATTGTTAAGAAATACCTGCAACAAGATAACAAAACTGAGTGGAAAAAAACAATGAAATACTTTTTAAACAAATGTGGGGATTTTAACATGGGGGACGGAATATTATGGATGAAAACAAAAATTTGGATGACGGAAGGATTACCCGAATTTTATAGAGAAATTTTTAGTGCCTGGGGGAATTTTTTAACGAAAATCGAGTACAATCCGCATGGAAGAGAAAACATTTTAAATCAACCTCTGTTCTTAAATAACAACATTTTAAAACAAGAGAAAGCAATATTTTTTAAAAAATGGATGGATGTGGGGATAACAAGAGTGAGAGATGTTTTGTATGAATTTAAAGAGGGTTTTTTACCGATACAATATATTGTGGATGCGATGGAGGAAGCAAAAGAAGAATACAGTAAACAAGAAATAACAAATAAATATGAAATTATTAAAAATGCAATACCCAAAGAGTGGATTAAAAGAATAGAGAGTATGGAAGGAGAGCAAACAGAGGGAAATATTTTTGTGAAACTGGGGGGAAAAATGTATGATTTTAAAGAATGTACTGTAAAAATGTTTTATTGTGTTTTTAGAGATGGTGTTTTTAAAGAGCCGATTGTAAATAAGTACTGGGTGGAAAAATTCAAGGATCTAAAAGAAGAATGTATATGGAGAAACATGAGGGGGAGGTGTGTTGAAACAAAGTTAGGATGTTTGGAATATTTTATAAGGCATAAAGCGGTTTTTACTGAGTCTGTTTTAAACAAGGTGGGAATGGAACAAAATCCAATGTGTAAAGTGTGTCATGAAAAAGAAGAGGGGATTTTACATTTGTTTTTATATTGTAAAGAATTGGAGGATTTTCTAAGGAAATGTAAATGTTTAATTAAAGATGTGAGCGAAGGTTGGGATGAAAGTGTAATGGAATGGAAAAGAGTAGTGATGTTTGGTTGGGAAAAGAAGGGTCAACACAAAAAGTTTATAAATCTGTGTATAATGTTAATGAAAAGCGCAATTTGGGAAAGAAGAATTGTGGCCAAAAAAGAAAAAATGGTGTTAGAGGTTTGGACTGTTTTTAAAAGGAAAATAGAAGTATATGTAGAACAATTATATGTGTATTTTAAAAGTGAAAATATGCTGAAAGCTTTTTATGATGTTTTTACACCAACAGTTTGTAATGTTTTAGAGAATTTCATGTGCAAATTGCCAGGAAGAGAAAGAGCTTTCTAAATCTTAAGTATAAAAGGCATGATTTTAAACAAAAAATACGAGATGAGTAGATTATATTTTATCTTATTTTTAATATTTTTTTCTTTTCTTTCGTCTTTGTGTGGACAACTATATTGTATTGTTGATGTTTCTATTGGTTGAAAATTCATCTTATGTTTAATGTGTTCCTTTTGCTTTGTTGATGATAATGTGATGTATTTTTTCATGTTTATTTATTTTATGTCGTGAGACTTCTAATGTGAAGCACACATTGGAAAATTTGTATTATGAAATTTCTTTAATAAAAAAGAGCGCCCGAAAAAAAAAAAAAAAAAAAAAAAAAAAGAGCGCCCGATCTCGTCTGATCTCGGAAGCTAAGCAGCGTCGGGCCTGGTTAGTACTTGGATGGGAGACCGCCTGGGAATACCAGCTACTGTAAGCTTTTGCCTTTTCTTCACTATTTATATAATATGCTGGCTTTTACGGAGGCTGATCTTTAAATAGCCCACTTTTTGGAGCAGCCCTCGCTTATGGCCATACCGCGCTGAGAGCGCCCGATCTCGTCTGATCTCGGAAGCTAAGCAGCGTCGGGCCTGGTTAGTACTTGGATGGGAGACCGCCTAGGAATACCAGGTGCTGTAAGCTTTTGCCTTTTCTTCACTATTTATATAATATGCTGGCTTTTAGAAAGACGTGTTTTACCGCTCTATTTATTACAATCATTTACATGTATTATAGAGTTTTAAGTGTTTTACATGTTTTTTAGGCCATTTTATTACTCTTAACATTTTAAGTGTATGTGTCTTTAGTAAATGGATGGTTGGCCTGTCATGTGACTAGACACATGACAGGAAGCAGGAAGTACAACTTTATAAGAGAGCAGCATGACAAACAAAGGACAGTCACCAAACTGTTGGATTGAGGAGTTGCTAATTTTAGAGCTCACCTTTCCATTCACCACCTGCAAACTTTGGATTACACTTTCTGTGGATTGTATATACACTGGTGGACACTCACATTGGACTTATCAACACACTGGGGTTCTTGGACTGTTTTTAGGGTATGGACAAATGAACTGTATTCTTTTAACAGAGTTTCCCTTTTTTGAGGGTATGGACAAATGAACTGTATTCTTTTAACAGAGTTTACCTAGTTTTATCGTGTTGTTTTAAAGTCTTTTATGTGAACCTTGTAAATACACCAAATCTATTTAAACCAATTTTCTTTTATGTCTCATTCTTTTAACCACTAGTCATCTCTCACAGTTAAATCTGACCCCATTTTAGTCTTGTAACTCGGCTGATAAGGCCGATTGTTACACTTTTATGGGAGACCGCCTGGGAATACCAGGTGCTGTAAGCTTTTGCCTTTTCTTCACTATTTATATAATATGCTGGCTTTTACGGAGGCTGATCTTTAAATAGCCCACTTTTTGGAGCAGCCCTCGCTTATGGCCATACCGCGCTGAGAGCGCCCGATCTCGTCTGATCTCGGAAGCTAAGCAGCGTCGGGCCTGTTTAGTACTTGGATGGGAGACCGCCTGGGAATACCAGGTGCTGTAAGCTTTTGCCTTTTCTTCACTATTTATATAATATGCTGGCTTTTACGGAGGCTGATCTTTAAATAGCCCACTTTTTGGAGCAGCCCTCGCTTATGGCCATACCGCGCTGAGAGCGCCCGATCTCGTCTGATCTCGGAAGCTAAGCAGCGTCGGGCCTGGTTAGTACTTGGATGGGAGACCGCCTGGGAATACCAGGTGCTGTAAGCTTTTGCCTTTTCTTCATTATTTATATAATATGCTGGCTTTTAGAAAGACGTGTTTTACCGCTCTATTTATTACAATCATTTACATGTATTATAGAGTTTTAAGTGTTTTACATGTTTTTTAGGCCATTTTATTACTCTTAACATTTTAAGTGTATGTGTCTTTAATAAATGGATGGTTGGCCTGTCATGTGACTAGACACATGACAGGAAGCAGGAAGTACAACTGTATAAGAGAGCAGCATGACAAACAAAGGACAGTCACCAAACTGTTGGATTGAGGAGTTGCTAATTTTAGATCTCACCTTTCCATTCACCACCTGCAAACTTTGGATTACACTTTCTGTGGATTGTATATACACTGGTGGACACTCACATTGGACTTATCAACACACTGGGGTTCTTGGACTGTTTTAGGGTATGGACAAATGAACTGTATTCTTTTAACAGAGTTTACCTAGTTTTATCGTGTTGTTTTAAAGTCTTTTATGTGAACCTTGTAAATACACCAAATCTATTTAAACCAATTTTCTTTTATGTCTCATTCTTTTAACGACTAGTCATCTCTCACAGTTAAATCTGACCCCATTTTAGTCTTGTAACTCGGCTGATAAGGCCGATTGTTACACTTTTATGGGAGACCGCCTGGGAATACCAGGTGCTGTAAGCTTTTGCCTTTTCTTCACTATTTATATAATATGCTGGCTTTTACGGAGGCTGATCTTTAAATAGCCCACTTTTTGGAGCAGCCCTCGCTTATGGCCATACCGCGCTGAGAGCGCCCGATCTCGTCTGATCTCGGAAGCTAAGCAGCGTCGGGCCTGGTTAGTACTTGGATGGGAGACCGCCTGGGAATACCAGGTGCTGTAAGCTTTTGCCTTTTCTTCACTATTTATATAATATGCTGGCTTTTACGGAAGCTGATCTTTAAATAGCCCACTTTTTGGAGCAGCCCTCGCTTATGGCCATGCCGCGCTGAGAGCGCCCGATCTCGTCTGATCTCGGAAGCTAAGCAGCGTCGGGCCTGGTTAGTACTTGGATGGGAGACCGCCTGGGAATACCAGGTGCTGTAAGCTTTTGCCTTTTCTTCACTATTTATATAATATGCTGGCTTTTAGAAAGACGTGTTTTACCGCTCTATTTATTACAATCATTTACATGTATTATAGAGTTTTAAGTGTTTTACATGTTTTTTAGGCCATTTTATTACTCTTAACATTTTAAGTGTATGTGTCTTTAATAAATGGATGGTTGGCCTGTCATGTGACTAGACACATGACAGGAAGCAGGAAGTACAACTGCATAAGAGAGCAGCATGACAAACAAAGGACAGTCACCAAACTGTTGGATTGAGGAGTTGCTAATTTTAGAGCTCACCTATCCATTCACCACCTGCAAACTTTGGATTACACTTTCTGTGGATTGTATATACACTGGTGGACACTCACATTGGACTTATCAACACACTGGGGTTCTTGGACTGTTTTTAGGGTATGGACAAATGAACTGTATTCTTTTAACAGAGTTTACCTGTTTTTAGGGTATGGACAAATGAACTGTATTCTTTTAACAGAGTTTACCTAGTTTTATCGTGTTGTTTTAAAGTCTTTTATGTGAACCTTGTAAATACACCAAATCTATTTAAACCAATTTTCTTTTATGTCTCATTCTTTTAACCACTAGTCATCTCTCACAGTTAAATCTGACCCCATTTTAGTCTTGTAACTCGGCTGATAAGGCCGATTGTTACACTTTTATGGGAGACCGCCTGGGAATACCAGGTGCTGTAAGCTTTTGCCTTTTCTTCACTATTTATATAATATGCTGGCTTTTACGGAGGCTGATCTTTAAATAGCCCACTTTTTGGAGCAGCCCTCGCTTATGGCCATACCGCGCTGAGAGCGCCCGATCTCGTCTGATCTCGGAAGCTAAGCAGCGTCGGGCCTGGTTAGTACTTGGATGGGAGACCGGCTGGGAATACCAGGTGCTGTAAGCTTTTGCCTTTTCTTCACTATTTATATAATATACTGGCTTTTACGGAGGCTGATCTTTAAATAGCCCACTTTTTGGAGCAGCCCTCGCTTATGGCCATACCGCGCTGAGAGCGCCCGATCTCGTCTGATCTCGGAAGCTAAGCAGCGTCGGGCCTGGTTAGTACTTGGATGGGAGACCGCCTGGGAATACCAGGTGCTGTAAGCTTTTGCCTTTTCTTCACTATTTATATAATATGCTGGCTTTTAGAAAGACGTGTTTTACCGCTCTATTTATTACAATCATTTACATGTATTATAGAGTTTTAAGTGTTTTACATGTTTTTTAGGCCATTTTATTACTCTTAACATTTTAAGTGTATGTGTCTTTAGTAAATGGATGGTTGGCCTGTCATGTGACTAGACACATGACAGGAAGCAGGAAGTACAACTGTATAAGAGAGCAGCATGACAAACAAAGGACAGTCACCAAACTGTTGGATTGAGGAGTTGCTAATTTTAGAGCTCACCTTTCCATTCACCACCTGCAAACTTTGGATTACACTTTCTGTGGATTGTATATACACTGGTGGACACTCACATTGGACTTATCAACACACTGGGGTTCTTGGACTGTTTTTAGGGTATGGACAAATGAACTGTATTCTTTTAACAGAGTTTACCTGTTTTTAGGGTATGGACAAATGAACTGTATTCTTTTAACAGAGTTTACCTAGTTTTATCGTGTTGTTTTAAAGTCTTTTATGTGAACCTTGTAAATACACCAAATCTATTTAAACCAATTTTCTTTTATGTCTCATTCTTTTAACCACTAGTCATCTCTCACAGTTAAATCTGACCCCATTTTAGTCTTGTAACTCGGCTGATAAGGCCGATTGTTACACTTTTATGGGAGACCGCCTGGGAATACCAGGTGCTGTAAGCTTTTGCCTTTTCTTCACTATTTATATAATATGCTGGCTTTTAGAAAGACGTGTTTTACCGCTCTATTTATTACAATCATTTACATGTATTATAGAGTTTTAAGTGTTTTACATGTTTTTTAGGCCATTTTATTACTCTTAACATTTTAAGTGTATGTGTCTTTAGTAAATGGATGGTTGGCCTGTCATGTGACTAGACACATGACAGGAAGCAGGAAGTACAACTGTATAAGAGAGCAGCATGACAAACAAAGGACAGTCACCAAACTGTTGGATTGAGGAGTTGCTAATTTTAGAGCTCACCTTTCCATTCACCACCTGCAAACTTTGGATTACACTTTCTGTGGATTGTATATACACTGGTGGACACTCACATTGGACTTATCAACACACTGGGGTTCTTGGACTGTTTTTAGGGTATGGACAAATGAACTGTATTCTTTTAACAGAGTTTACCTGTTTTTAGGGTATGGACAAATGAACTGTATTCTTTTAACAGAGTTTACCTAGTTTTATCGTGTTGTTTTAAAGTCTTTTATGTGAACCTTGTAAATACACCAAATCTATTTAAACCAATTTTCTTTTATGTCTCATTCTTTTAACCACTAGTCATCTCTCACAGTTAAATCTGACCCCATTTTAGTCTTGTAACTCGGCTGATAAGGCCGATTGTTACACTTTTATGGGAGACCGCCTGGGAATACCAGGTGCTGTAAGCTTTTGCCTTTTCTTCACTATTTATATAATATGCTGGCTTTTACGGAGGCTGATCTTTAAATAGCCCACTTTTTGGAGCAGCCCTCGCTTATGGCCATACCTCGCTGAGAGCGCCCGATCTCGTCTGATCTCGGAAGCTAAGCAGCGTCGGGCCTGGTTAGTACTTGGATGGGAGACCGCCTGGGAATACCAGGTGCTGTAAGCTTTTGCCTTTTCTTCACTATTTATATAATATGCTGGCTTTTAGAAAGACGTGTTTTACCGCTCTATTTATTACAATCATTTACATGTATTATAGAGTTTTAAGTGTTTTACATGTTTTTTAGGCCATTTTATTACTCTTAACATTTTAAGTGTATGTGTCTTTAATAAATGGATGGTTGGCCTGTCATGTGACTAGACACATGACAGGAAGCAGGAAGTACAACTGTATAAGAGAGCAGCATGACAAACAAAGGACAGTCACCAAACTGTTGGATTGAGGAGTTGCTAATTTTAGAGCTCACCTTTCCATTCACCACCTGCAAACTTTGGATTACACTTTCTGTGGATTGTATATACACTGGTGGACACTCACATTGGACTTATCAACACACTGGGGTTCTTGGACTGTTTTTAGGGTATGGACAAATGAACTGTATTCTTTTAACAGAGTTTACCTGTTTTTAGGGTATGGACAAATGAACTGTATTCTTTTAACAGAGTTTACCTAGTTTTATCGTGTTGTTTTAAAGTCTTTTATGTGAACCTTGTAAATACACCAAATCTATTTAAACCAATTTTCTTTTATGTCTCATTCTTTTAACCACTAGTCATCTCTCACAGTTAAATCTGACCCCATTTTAGTCTTGTAACTCGGCTGATAAGGCCGATTGTTACACTTTTATGGGAGACCGCCTGGGAATACCAGGTGCTGTAAGCTTTTGCCTTTTCTTCACTATTTATATAATATGCTGGCTTTTACGGAGGCTGATCTTTAAATAGCCCACTTTTTGGAGCAGCCCTCGCTTATGGCCATACCGCGCTGAGAGCGCCCGATCTCGTCTGATCTCGGAAGCTAAGCAGCGTCGGGCCTGGTTAGTAATTGGATGGGAGACCGCCTGGGAATACCAGGTCCTGTAAGCTTTTGCCTTTTCTTCACTATTTATATAATATGCTGGCTTTTACGGAGGCTGATCTTTAAATAGCCCACTTTTTGGAGCAGCCCTCGCTTATGGCCATACCGCGCTGAGAGCGCCCGATCTCGTCTGATCTCGGAAGCTAAGCAGCGTCGGGCCTGGTTAGTACTTGGATGGGAGACCGCCTGGGAATACCAGGTGCTGTAAGCTTTTGCCTTTTCTTCACTATTTATATAATATGCTGGCTTTTAGAAAGACGTGTTTTACCGCTCTATTTATTACAATCATTTACATGTATTATAGAGTTTTAAGTGTTTTACATGTTTTTTAGGCCATTTTATTACTCTTAACATTTTAAGTGTATGTGTCTTTAATAAATGGATGGTTGGCCTGTCATGTGACTAGACAGATGACAGGAAGCAGGAAGTACAACTGCATAAGAGAGCAGCATGACAAACAAAGGACAGTCACCAAACTGTTGGATTGAGGAGTTGCTAATTTTAGAGCTCACCTTTCCATTCACCACCTGCAAACTTTGGATTACACTTTCTGTGGATTGTATACACTGGAGGACACTCACATTGGACTTATCAACACACTGGGGTTCTTGGACTGTTTTTAGGGTATGGACAAATGAACTGTATTCTTTTAACAGAGTTTACCTGTTTTTAGGGTATGGACAAATGAACTGTATTCTTTTAACAGAGTTTACCTAGTTTTATCGTGTTGTTTTAAAGTCTTTTATGTGAACCTTGTAAATACACCAAATCTATTTAAACCAATTTTCTTTTATGTCTCATTCTTTTAACCACTAGTCATCTCTCACAGTTAAATCTGACCCCATTTTAGTCTTGTAACTCGACTGATAAGGCCGATTGTTACACTTTTATGGGAGACCGACTGGGAATACCAGGTGCTGTAAGCTTTTGCCTTTTCTTCACTATTTATATAATATGCTGGCTTTTACGGAGGCTGATCTTTAAATAGCCCACTTTTTGGAGCAGCCCTCGCTTATGGCCATACCGCGCTGAGAGCGCCCGATCTCGTCTGATCTCGGAAGCTAAGCAGCGTCGGGCCTGGTTAGTACTTGGATGGGAGACCGCCTGGGAATACCAGGTGCTGTAAGCTTTTGCCTTTTCTTCACTATTTATATAATATGCTGGCTTTTACGGAGGCTGATATTTAAATAGCCCACTTTTTGGAACAGCCCTCGCTTATGGCCATACCGCGCTGTGAGCGCCCGATCTCGTCTGATCTCGGAAGCTAAGCAGCGTCGGGCCTGGTTAGTACTTGGATGGGAGACCGCCTGGGAATACCAGGTGCTGTAAGCTTTTGCCTTTTCTTCACTATTTATATAATATGCTGGCTTTTAGAAAGACGTGTTTTACCGCTCTATTTATTACAATCATTTACATGTATTATAGAGTTTTAAGTGTTTTACATGTTTTTTAGGCCATTTTATTACTCTTAACATTTTAAGTGTATGTGTCTTTAATAAATGGATGGTTGGCCTGTCATGTGACTAGACACATGACAGGAAGCAGGAAGTACAACTGTATAAGAGAGCAGCATGACAAACAAAGGACAGTCACCAAACTGTTGGATTGAGGAGTTGCTAATTTTAGAGCTCACCTTTCCATTCACCACCTGCAAACTTTGGATTACACTTTCTGTGGATTGTATATACACTGGTGGACACTCACATTGGACTTATCAACACACTGGGGTTCTTGGACTGTTTTTAGGGTATGGACAAATGAACTGTATTCTTTTAACAGAGTTTACCTGTTTTTAGGGTATGGACAAATGAACTGTATTCTTTTAACAGAGTTTACCTAGTTTTATCGTGTTGTTTTAAAGTCTTTTATGTGAACCTTGTAAATACACCAAATCTATTTAAACCAATTTTCTTTTATGTCTCATTCTTTTAACCACTAGTCATCTCTCACAGTTAAATCTGACCCCATTTTAGTCTTGTAACTCGGCTGATAAGGCCGATTGTTACACTTTTATGGGAGACCGCCTGGGAATACCAGGTGCTGTAAGCTTTTGCCTTTTCTTCACTATTTATATAATATGCTGGCTTTTACGGAGGCTGATCTTTAAATAGCCCACTTTTTGGAGCAGCCCTCGCTTATGGCCATACCGCGCTGAGAGCGCCCGAACTCGTCTGATCTCGGAAGCTAAGCAGCGTCGGGCCTGGTTAGTACTTGGATGGGAGACCGCCTGGGAATACCAGGTGCTGTAAGCTTTTGCCTTTTCTTCACTATTTATATAATATGCTGGCTTTTACGGAGGCTGATCTTTAAATAGCCCACTTTTTGGAGCAGCCCTCGCTTATGGCCATAACGCGCTGAGAGCGCCCGATCTCGTCTGATCTCGGAAGCTAAGCAGCGTCGGGCCTGGTTAGTACTTGGATGGGAGACCGCCTGGGAATACCAGGTGCTGTAAGCTTTTGCCTTTTCTTCACTATTTATATAAAATGCTGGCTTTTAGAAAGACGTGTTTTACCGCTCTATTTATTACAATCATTTACATGTATTATAGAGTTTTAAGTGTTTTACATGTTTTTTAGGCCATTTTATTACTCTTAACATTTTAAGTGTATGTGTCTTTAATAAATGGATGGTTGGCCTGTCATGTGACTAGACACATGACAGGAAGCAGTAAGTACAACTGTATAAGAGAGCAGCATGACAAACAAAGGACAGTCACCAAACTGTTGGATTGAGGAGTTGCTAATTTTAGAGCTCACCTTTCCATTCACCACCTGCAAACTTTGGATTACACTTTCTGTGGATTGTATATACACTGGTGGACACTCACATTGGACTTATCAACACACTGGGGTTCTTGGACTGTTTTTAGGGTATGGACAAATGAACTGTATTCTTTTAACAGAGTTTACCTGTTTTTAGGGTATGGACAAATGAACTGTATTCTTTTAACAGAGTTTACCTAGTTTTATCGTGTTGTTTTAAAGTCTTTTATGTGAACCTTGTAAATACACCAAATCTATTTAAACCAATTTTCTTTTATGTCTCATTCTTTTAACCACTAGTCATCTCTCACAGTTAAATCTGACCCCATTTTAGTCTTGTAACTCGGCTGATAAGGCCGATTGTTACACTTTTATGGGAGACCGCCTGGGAATACCAGGTGCTGTAAGCTTTTGCCTTTTCTTCACTATTTATATAATATGCTGGCTTTTACGGAGGCTGATCTTTAAATAGCCCACTTTTTGGAGCAGCCCTCGCTTACGGCCATACCGCCACCTGAGAGCGCTAGAGAGCAACAGGAAGTGGTTGGCAGCAGTTGGGAGAGGAAGGCTCTCCTCCATTTTGTGTTTGATTTTTTTTGTTTGTTTTGTGAGTGGTTTTACTTTAAGTTAGTTTTTTTGTGTTTTTTTCAGTTATAAAACCACCTAACAGCAGCATTTTTGCTGGCTGGAGGGTGGTTAAACCTTTTTTTTCTTAACTTATTTTTCTTTAAAAAAAACGGACGGATTAATGGATTACGAAACAGAACTGGCTGGAGAGAGACGGATGGCAAACGACACTGGACTGGCAGGAGGAACACGCACGGCAATGGACACTGGACTGGCTGGAGGAACATGCACGGCAAACGAGACTGGACTGGCAGGAGGAACACGCACGGCAAACGACATTGGACTGGATAAACGACCACGAGCTACAAATGGAAAAAAACAGGAAGTAAGAGAAAAGTTTGTTGAGCGACAATATTTAAAGGAAGCTACAGTGATTGTGAATGTGGAGAATGTGATTGGGGTGAGAGCGGAGGACATTATTAAAGCTGTAACGGAACAATGTGGACATGGCAAAATTTTAGCACTAAGACCAAGACAAGGGAAAGAATACGAACTGACAATGGAAAAAGAAGAAACGTGTGAAAAACTAATTGATGGACTAAGAATAAAAGGAGTGGACTGTGAAGTAAAAAATCTACAAAACAGGGATTATGTTGTTTCCTTCATGCACCTGCCTGTCTACCTGGATGACAAAGAAATTTTAGGAAAATTGGAGGGATGGGGAGTTGATCCCATTACCAAAATTAAAAGAAGACGCTACCCGGGCACCGACATTGAAGATGGAACAAGGTTCCTTAAGGTGAGGTTCCCCAAGCAAGTGGCATCGTTGCCATATAGCACACGGCTAGAAACAGCCGAAGGGCCGCAGTACTTCCGGGTGATGCACAGCCATCAGGTGAAGACCTGTAGGCTGTGCATGAGCCCGGATCACCTGCTAATAGAATGCCCAAATTTTGTGTGCTACAAATGTGAGGAGAGGGGACATTTTGCACGAGATTGCAATGCTGTCAGGTGCCCGGGGTGTCAGGAAGTTTTAAATAAATGTGAATGTTGGATGGAGGGAGAGGAAGGAGGAAGGGAAGAACAGGTGGGCAGACAGGTGCATGAAGGAAACAACGAGGAGGAAGGACTACAACAAAAAGAAACGGAAGGAGGACCGAGCTGCAGAGAGGAAGGAGAAAGAAGAGAAGACAACATTAATAATAACGAACAAACAGTGGAGCAGGACACTCAATGGACAGAGATGGAGATGTCGGACAGTTTTAATACTTTTCTGGGTGATGTGGAGAGAGATGGACAAGGAAGGTTGGATCAAGTTAAAGAAACGGACAATGAAGAGGGAATAAAGATGGACAAAATGGACAAAGACAGAGGAGGGAAAGGACAAATAAGAAGGAGAGCACTGAAGGTAAAACCAAATTTGGAAAGTGCAAGAAAAAAGATTATGACAGAGACTAACAGATTTGATGTGCTAAGGGTCCTGGAGGGAGAAAATGATGAATAATGATTTTTATGTATTTTTTTATTTACTTTTAATGGTTTTAAGTTGTGTTGCTTTTAATGCAAGGGGTCTGATGGACATGAGGAAGTTTGAAAAAGTAAAAGAAAAATGTAAAAGGGAAGACATTGTTGCATTACAAGAAACAAACTGGAGAGAAAATGTGATGAATGATTATAAAAAGAGATGGGATGGAGGTATTTTATATAATAATGGAGATGGGCGGGCTGGGAGAGGTGTGGCTTTTTTAATGAAGGACGATGTTTTTAAAGTGAGTAAAAGTGTGTATAAGGACAAGATGGGGAAATGTTTGGTAGTTGAGACAAAATATGAAGGAAGAGATTTGATTTTAGTAAATGTACATGCACCAGTGGAAGATAAGGAAAAGAAAGAGTTTTTTAATGTTTTAAGAAACATTGTAAAGAAGTATAAAGAAATAATTATGATGGGGGATTTTAACACAGTTTTTAGTAAACAGGATATGGCTGAAGGAATGGTTTTTAAAACAGATACAGGAAGAAAAGAATTAAAAGCATTAATGGATGAAAATAATATGATAGATGTGTGGAGAGAAAGAAATGAAAAGAAAAAAGAATTTTCGAGAAGACAAATAGTAGGGCAGTTTGTATGCCAAACTAGAATTGACTATGTTTTATGTACAAGAAATGTGGAGAATTTTATAGAAAATATTAAGTACAAAGAAACAAGTTTTAGCGATCATAAGATTTTATCTTTTAAGTTGGACTGGAGTCAAATGCAAAGAGGTCCGGGAGTATGGATTTTAAATACACAGATTTTAAAGAATGAAGATTATGTTTTAAAAGTGAAAGAAATTATAGAAAAAGAAAAGGAAAATGGAATGTATGAAGAGGATAAGAGAATATGGTGGGAGAGTGTAAAGTTTTTAATCAAAAAATTCTCAATCAGGTATTGTAGTGTTATTCAGAAATGCAAAAGATCCAAAGAAAGAGGAATAAAGGAAAGTTTGGAAATGGAACTGAATAAAGAATTTCAAGACATACAAAAGATAAAGGAAATGGAGGGGAAACTGAAAGAAATAGAAGAAAAGGAATATGAGGGGGCGAGGTTAAGAAGCAAAGCAAAATATGTGGTGGAGGGAGAAAAATGTACAAAGTTCTTTTTTGATCTGGAAAAAAAGAGAGGGAAAGCTGAAACGATAAAAGAAATAAGAGGGGAAAATGGGGAAATTGTAGAAGGGAATGAAAAGATTTTAAAAGAAATAAAGAATTTTTATGAGGATCTGTTTAGTGCAAGGGGGGTGGAAGAGGAGGAAAAAAAGGAACTGTTGAATCAGATAAAAGCAAAAGTAAGTGAGGAACATAAAAAAGAATGTGACCAAGAAATCAGGGAAGACGAGATTGAAAGAGCAATAAATCAACTGAATAAAAAGAAAAGTCCAGGAATAGATGGTTTGGGAACTGAATTTTATGTTTGTTTTAAAGAAGTTTTAACAAAGATTTTAAATGAGGTTTTTAAAGAAATTTTTGAAAAGGAAGAGATTAATGAAAGAACAAGGATGGGGTTAATGAAATTGATATATAAAAGGAAAGGAGAAAAAGTAGATCTAAAAAACTACAGACCAATCACGATGTTGAATACAGATCTTAAGATTTTAGCGAAGGTTTTAGCAAACAGATTAAAGGAAGTAATGCCAAGTATAATTAAAACAAACCAAGCATATGGAGTCAAAGGAAGAGATATAGCCGACATAACAATGAGTATAAGGGACACGATATGGTACATGAAAGAAAAAAATGAAGAAGGATATATAATTAGTTTGGATTTTGAAAAAGCTTTTGATAGGGTTGAGCACGGGTATTTATTTGAGGTTTTAAGGAGTTTTGGGTTCGGGGAAAATTTTATTAAATGGATTGAGATTTTATATAAGGGTGCACTAACAAAGATAAAATGTAATGGGTTTTTAACAGAGTGTTTTAAAATAACAAGGTCAATAAGACAGGGTTGTCCACTCTCAGCATTATTGTACTCACTTGTTTCTGAACCCTTGGGACTGGCTATAAAACAGAATGAAAGAATAATAGGGATAGAAATTGAGGGAAATAAGGCTGAGGGGAAAGTTTTTCAATATGCTGATGACACAACAATAATTGTAAAGGGAAAAGAGAGTGTTAAAGAAGTTATGAAGTTGGTAAAAGAATATTGTAGTGGGTCTGGAAGTAAAGTAAATGAGGAGAAAACGGTATATATGAGATTTGGTAAAGCTATGGTTTTAATGGATTGTTTTAATTTTAAGGAAGTGGAAGAAATGAGGATTTTAGGAGTTGTAATGGGAAAGAATGAGAGGAAAGTAAGAGATGAAATGTGGGAGCAACTAGTAACAGATATAGAGAGAAGATTAAATTTTTGGAAATTGAGAACTTTAAACTTGAAGGGGAAGGTTTTAATATTGAATGTTTTAATGGTTTCTAAACTTTGGTATGTTTTATATGTTTCTGAAATACCTTTATGGACAGAACGGAGGTTGAAGAAATGTTTTCTTGACTTTTTATGGGAGGGGAAACCAGCAAGGATTGCACATAATACGATTTTAGGGGCAATAGAGAAGGGGGGCTTAGGTTTAATGGATGTGGAACAGCGAAAAAATGCGTTGAGAGTAAAAATTGTTAAGAAATACCTGCAACAAGATAACAAAACTGAGTGGAAAAAAACAATGAAATACTTTTTAAACAAATGTGGGGATTTTAACATGGGGGACGGAATATTATGGATGAAAACAAAAATTTGGATGACGGAAGGATTACCCGAATTTTATAGAGAAATTTTTAGTGCCTGGGGGAATTTTTTAACGAAAATCGAGTACAATCCGCATGGAAGAGAAAACATTTTAAATCAACCTCTGTTCTTAAATAACAACATTTTAAAACAAGAGAAAGCAATATTTTTTAAAAAATGGATGGATGTGGGGATAACAAGAGTGAGAGATGTTTTGTATGAATTTAAAGAGGGTTTTTTACCGATACAATATATTGTGGATGCGATGGAGGAAGCAAAAGAAGAATACAGTAAACAAGAAATAACAAATAAATATGAAATTATTAAAAATGCAATACCCAAAGAGTGGATTAAAAGAATAGAGAGTATGGAAGGAGAGCAAACAGAGGGAAATATTTTTGTGAAACTGGGGGGAAAAATGTATGATTTTAAAGAATGTACTGTAAAAATGTTTTATTGTGTTTTTAGAGATGGTGTTTTTAAAGAGCCGATTGTAAATAAGTACTGGGTGGAAAAATTCAAGGATCTAAAAGAAGAATGTATATGGAGAAACATGAGGGGGAGGTGTGTTGAAACAAAGTTAGGATGTTTGGAATATTTTATAAGGCATAAAGCGGTTTTTACTGAGTCTGTTTTAAACAAGGTGGGAATGGAACAAAATCCAATGTGTAAAGTGTGTCATGAAAAAGAAGAGGGGATTTTACATTTGTTTTTATATTGTAAAGAATTGGAGGATTTTCTAAGGAAATGTAAATGTTTAATTAAAGATGTGAGCGAAGGTTGGGATGAAAGTGTAATGGAATGGAAAAGAGTAGTGATGTTTGGTTGGGAAAAGAAGGGTCAACACAAAAAGTTTATAAATCTGTGTATAATGTTAATGAAAAGCGCAATTTGGGAAAGAAGAATTGTGGCCAAAAAAGAAAAAATGGTGTTAGAGGTTTGGACTGTTTTTAAAAGGAAAATAGAAGTATATGTAGAACAATTATATGTGTATTTTAAAAGTGAAAATATGCTGAAAGCTTTTTATGATGTTTTTACACCAACAGTTTGTAATGTTTTAGAGAATTTCATGTGCAAATTGCCAGGAAGAGAAAGAGCTTTCTAAATCTTAAGTATAAAAGGCATGATTTTAAACAAAAAATACGAGATGAGTAGATTATATTTTATCTTATTTTTAATATTTTTTTCTTTTCTTTCGTCTTTGTGTGGACAACTATATTGTATTGTTGATGTTTCTATTGGTTGAAAATTCATCTTATGTTTAATGTGTTCCTTTTGCTTTGTTGATGATAATGTGATGTATTTTTTCATGTTTATTTATTTTATGTCGTGAGACTTCTAATGTGAAGCACACATTGGAAAATTTGTATTATGAAATTTCTTTAATAAAAAAGAGCGCCCGAAAAAAAAAAAAAAAAAAAAAAAAAAGAGCGCCCGATCTCGTCTGATCTCGGAAGCTAAGCAGCGTCGGGCCTGGTTAGTACTTGGATGGGAGACCGCCTGGGAATACCAGGTACTGTAAGCTTTTGCCTTTTCTTCACTATTTATATAATATGCTGGCTTTTACGGAGGCTGATCTTTAAATAGCCCACTTTTTGGAGCAGCCCTCGCTTATGGCCATACCGCGCTGAGAGCGCCCGATCTCGTCTGATCTCGGAAGCTAAGCAGCGTCGGGCCTGGTTAGTACTTGGATGGGAGACCGCCTAGGAATACCAGGTGCTGTAAGCTTTTGCCTTTTCTTCACTATTTATATAATATGCTGGCTTTTAGAAAGACGTGTTTTACCGCTCTATTTATTACAATCATTTACATGTATTATAGAGTTTTAAGTGTTTTACATGTTTTTTAGGCCATTTTATTACTCTTAACATTTTAAGTGTATGTGTCTTTAGTAAATGGATGGTTGGCCTGTCATGTGACTAGACACATGACAGGAAGCAGGAAGTACAACTTTATAAGAGAGCAGCATGACAAACAAAGGACAGTCACCAAACTGTTGGATTGAGGAGTTGCTAATTTTAGAGCTCACCTTTCCATTCACCACCTGCAAACTTTGGATTACACTTTCTGTGGATTGTATATACACTGGTGGACACTCACATTGGACTTATCAACACACTGGGGTTCTTGGACTGTTTTTAGGGTATGGACAAATGAACTGTATTCTTTTAACAGAGTTTCCCTTTTTTGAGGGTATGGACAAATGAACTGTATTCTTTTAACAGAGTTTACCTAGTTTTATCGTGTTGTTTTAAAGTCTTTTATGTGAACCTTGTAAATACACCAAATCTATTTAAACCAATTTTCTTTTATGTCTCATTCTTTTAACCACTAGTCATCTCTCACAGTTAAATCTGACCCCATTTTAGTCTTGTAACTCGGCTGATAAGGCCGATTGTTACACTTTTATGGGAGACCGCCTGGGAATACCAGGTGCTGTAAGCTTTTGCCTTTTCTTCACTATTTATATAATATGCTGGCTTTTACGGAGGCTGATCTTTAAATAGCCCACTTTTTGGAGCAGCCCTCGCTTATGGCCATACCGCGCTGAGAGCGCCCGATCTCGTCTGATCTCGGAAGCTAAGCAGCGTCGGGCCTGTTTAGTACTTGGATGGGAGACCGCCTGGGAATACCAGGTGCTGTAAGCTTTTGCCTTTTCTTCACTATTTATATAATATGCTGGCTTTTACGGAGGCTGATCTTTAAATAGCCCACTTTTTGGAGCAGCCCTCGCTTATGGCCATACCGCGCTGAGAGCGCCCGATCTCGTCTGATCTCGGAAGCTAAGCAGCGTCGGGCCTGGTTAGTACTTGGATGGGAGACCGCCTGGGAATACCAGGTGCTGTAAGCTTTTGCCTTTTCTTCATTATTTATATAATATGCTGGCTTTTAGAAAGACGTGTTTTACCGCTCTATTTATTACAATCATTTACATGTATTATAGAGTTTTAAGTGTTTTACATGTTTTTTAGGCCATTTTATTACTCTTAACATTTTAAGTGTATGTGTCTTTAATAAATGGATGGTTGGCCTGTCATGTGACTAGACACATGACAGGAAGCAGGAAGTACAACTGTATAAGAGAGCAGCATGACAAACAAAGGACAGTCACCAAACTGTTGGATTGAGGAGTTGCTAATTTTAGATCTCACCTTTCCATTCACCACCTGCAAACTTTGGATTACACTTTCTGTGGATTGTATATACACTGGTGGACACTCACATTGGACTTATCAACACACTGGGGTTCTTGGACTGTTTTAGGGTATGGACAAATGAACTGTATTCTTTTAACAGAGTTTACCTAGTTTTATCGTGTTGTTTTAAAGTCTTTTATGTGAACCTTGTAAATACACCAAATCTATTTAAACCAATTTTCTTTTATGTCTCATTCTTTTAACGACTAGTCATCTCTCACAGTTAAATCTGACCCCATTTTAGTCTTGTAACTCGGCTGATAAGGCCGATTGTTACACTTTTATGGGAGACCGCCTGGGAATACCAGGTGCTGTAAGCTTTTGCCTTTTCTTCACTATTTATATAATATGCTGGCTTTTACGGAGGCTGATCTTTAAATAGCCCACTTTTTGGAGCAGCCCTCGCTTATGGCCATACCGCGCTGAGAGCGCCCGATCTCGTCTGATCTCGGAAGCTAAGCAGCGTCGGGCCTGGTTAGTACTTGGATGGGAGACCGCCTGGGAATACCAGGTGCTGTAAGCTTTTGCCTTTTCTTCACTATTTATATAATATGCTGGCTTTTACGGAAGCTGATCTTTAAATAGCCCACTTTTTGGAGCAGCCCTCGCTTATGGCCATGCCGCGCTGAGAGCGCCCGATCTCGTCTGATCTCGGAAGCTAAGCAGCGTCGGGCCTGGTTAGTACTTGGATGGGAGACCGCCTGGGAATACCAGGTGCTGTAAGCTTTTGCCTTTTCTTCACTATTTATATAATATGCTGGCTTTTAGAAAGACGTGTTTTACCGCTCTATTTATTACAATCATTTACATGTATTATAGAGTTTTAAGTGTTTTACATGTTTTTTAGGCCATTTTATTACTCTTAACATTTTAAGTGTATGTGTCTTTAATAAATGGATGGTTGGCCTGTCATGTGACTAGACACATGACAGGAAGCAGGAAGTACAACTGCATAAGAGAGCAGCATGACAAACAAAGGACAGTCACCAAACTGTTGGATTGAGGAGTTGCTAATTTTAGAGCTCACCTATCCATTCACCACCTGCAAACTTTGGATTACACTTTCTGTGGATTGTATATACACTGGTGGACACTCACATTGGACTTATCAACACACTGGGGTTCTTGGACTGTTTTTAGGGTATGGACAAATGAACTGTATTCTTTTAACAGAGTTTACCTGTTTTTAGGGTATGGACAAATGAACTGTATTCTTTTAACAGAGTTTACCTAGTTTTATCGTGTTGTTTTAAAGTCTTTTATGTGAACCTTGTAAATACACCAAATCTATTTAAACCAATTTTCTTTTATGTCTCATTCTTTTAACCACTAGTCATCTCTCACAGTTAAATCTGACCCCATTTTAGTCTTGTAACTCGGCTGATAAGGCCGATTGTTACACTTTTATGGGAGACCGCCTGGGAATACCAGGTGCTGTAAGCTTTTGCCTTTTCTTCACTATTTATATAATATGCTGGCTTTTACGGAGGCTGATCTTTAAATAGCCCACTTTTTGGAGCAGCCCTCGCTTATGGCCATACCGCGCTGAGAGCGCCCGATCTCGTCTGATCTCGGAAGCTAAGCAGCGTCGGGCCTGGTTAGTACTTGGATGGGAGACCGGCTGGGAATACCAGGTGCTGTAAGCTTTTGCCTTTTCTTCACTATTTATATAATATACTGGCTTTTACGGAGGCTGATCTTTAAATAGCCCACTTTTTGGAGCAGCCCTCGCTTATGGCCATACCGCGCTGAGAGCGCCCGATCTCGTCTGATCTCGGAAGCTAAGCAGCGTCGGGCCTGGTTAGTACTTGGATGGGAGACCGCCTGGGAATACCAGGTGCTGTAAGCTTTTGCCTTTTCTTCACTATTTATATAATATGCTGGCTTTTAGAAAGACGTGTTTTACCGCTCTATTTATTACAATCATTTACATGTATTATAGAGTTTTAAGTGTTTTACATGTTTTTTAGGCCATTTTATTACTCTTAACATTTTAAGTGTATGTGTCTTTAGTAAATGGATGGTTGGCCTGTCATGTGACTAGACACATGACAGGAAGCAGGAAGTACAACTGTATAAGAGAGCAGCATGACAAACAAAGGACAGTCACCAAACTGTTGGATTGAGGAGTTGCTAATTTTAGAGCTCACCTTTCCATTCACCACCTGCAAACTTTGGATTACACTTTCTGTGGATTGTATATACACTGGTGGACACTCACATTGGACTTATCAACACACTGGGGTTCTTGGACTGTTTTTAGGGTATGGACAAATGAACTGTATTCTTTTAACAGAGTTTACCTGTTTTTAGGGTATGGACAAATGAACTGTATTCTTTTAACAGAGTTTACCTAGTTTTATCGTGTTGTTTTAAAGTCTTTTATGTGAACCTTGTAAATACACCAAATCTATTTAAACCAATTTTCTTTTATGTCTCATTCTTTTAACCACTAGTCATCTCTCACAGTTAAATCTGACCCCATTTTAGTCTTGTAACTCGGCTGATAAGGCCGATTGTTACACTTTTATGGGAGACCGCCTGGGAATACCAGGTGCTGTAAGCTTTTGCCTTTTCTTCACTATTTATATAATATGCTGGCTTTTACGGAGGCTGATCTTTAAATAGCCCACTTTTTGGAGCAGCCCTCGCTTATGGCCATACCGCGCTGAGAGCGCCCGATCTCGTCTGATCTCGGAAGCTAAGCAGCGTCGGGCCTGTTTAGTACTTGGATGGGAGACCGCCTGGGAATACCAGGTGCTGTAAGCTTTTGCCTTTTCTTCACTATTTATATAATATGCTGGCTTTTACGGAGGCTGATCTTTAAATAGCCCACTTTTTGGAGCAGCCCTCGCTTATGGCCATACCGCGCTGAGAGCGCCCGATCTCGTCTGATCTCGGAAGCTAAGCAGCGTCGGGCCTGGTTAGTACTTGGATGGGAGACCGCCTGGGAATACCAGGTGCTGTAAGCTTTTGCCTTTTCTTCATTATTTATATAATATGCTGGCTTTTAGAAAGACGTGTTTTACCGCTCTATTTATTACAATCATTTACATGTATTATAGAGTTTTAAGTGTTTTACATGTTTTTTAGGCCATTTTATTACTCTTAACATTTTAAGTGTATGTGTCTTTAATAAATGGATGGTTGGCCTGTCATGTGACTAGACACATGACAGGAAGCAGGAAGTACAACTGTATAAGAGAGCAGCATGACAAACAAAGGACAGTCACCAAACTGTTGGATTGAGGAGTTGCTAATTTTAGATCTCACCTTTCCATTCACCACCTGCAAACTTTGGATTACACTTTCTGTGGATTGTATATACACTGGTGGACACTCACATTGGACTTATCAACACACTGGGGTTCTTGGACTGTTTTAGGGTATGGACAAATGAACTGTATTCTTTTAACAGAGTTTACCTAGTTTTATCGTGTTGTTTTAAAGTCTTTTATGTGAACCTTGTAAATACACCAAATCTATTTAAACCAATTTTCTTTTATGTCTCATTCTTTTAACGACTAGTCATCTCTCACAGTTAAATCTGACCCCATTTTAGTCTTGTAACTCGGCTGATAAGGCCGATTGTTACACTTTTATGGGAGACCGCCTGGGAATACCAGGTGCTGTAAGCTTTTGCCTTTTCTTCACTATTTATATAATATGCTGGCTTTTACGGAGGCTGATCTTTAAATAGCCCACTTTTTGGAGCAGCCCTCGCTTATGGCCATACCGCGCTGAGAGCGCCCGATCTCGTCTGATCTCGGAAGCTAAGCAGCGTCGGGCCTGGTTAGTACTTGGATGGGAGACCGCCTGGGAATACCAGGTGCTGTAAGCTTTTGCCTTTTCTTCACTATTTATATAATATGCTGGCTTTTACGGAAGCTGATCTTTAAATAGCCCACTTTTTGGAGCAGCCCTCGCTTATGGCCATGCCGCGCTGAGAGCGCCCGATCTCGTCTGATCTCGGAAGCTAAGCAGCGTCGGGCCTGGTTAGTACTTGGATGGGAGACCGCCTGGGAATACCAGGTGCTGTAAGCTTTTGCCTTTTCTTCACTATTTATATAATATGCTGGCTTTTAGAAAGACGTGTTTTACCGCTCTATTTATTACAATCATTTACATGTATTATAGAGTTTTAAGTGTTTTACATGTTTTTTAGGCCATTTTATTACTCTTAACATTTTAAGTGTATGTGTCTTTAATAAATGGATGGTTGGCCTGTCATGTGACTAGACACATGACAGGAAGCAGGAAGTACAACTGCATAAGAGAGCAGCATGACAAACAAAGGACAGTCACCAAACTGTTGGATTGAGGAGTTGCTAATTTTAGAGCTCACCTATCCATTCACCACCTGCAAACTTTGGATTACACTTTCTGTGGATTGTATATACACTGGTGGACACTCACATTGGACTTATCAACACACTGGGGTTCTTGGACTGTTTTTAGGGTATGGACAAATGAACTGTATTCTTTTAACAGAGTTTACCTGTTTTTAGGGTATGGACAAATGAACTGTATTCTTTTAACAGAGTTTACCTAGTTTTATCGTGTTGTTTTAAAGTCTTTTATGTGAACCTTGTAAATACACCAAATCTATTTAAACCAATTTTCTTTTATGTCTCATTCTTTTAACCACTAGTCATCTCTCACAGTTAAATCTGACCCCATTTTAGTCTTGTAACTCGGCTGATAAGGCCGATTGTTACACTTTTATGGGAGACCGCCTGGGAATACCAGGTGCTGTAAGCTTTTGCCTTTTCTTCACTATTTATATAATATGCTGGCTTTTACGGAGGCTGATCTTTAAATAGCCCACTTTTTGGAGCAGCCCTCGCTTATGGCCATACCGCGCTGAGAGCGCCCGATCTCGTCTGATCTCGGAAGCTAAGCAGCGTCGGGCCTGGTTAGTACTTGGATGGGAGACCGGCTGGGAATACCAGGTGCTGTAAGCTTTTGCCTTTTCTTCACTATTTATATAATATGCTGGCTTTTACGGAGGCTGATATTTAAATAGCCCACTTTTTGGAACAGCCCTCGCTTATGGCCATACCGCGCTGTGAGCGCCCGATCTCGTCTGATCTCGGAAGCTAAGCAGCGTCGGGCCTGGTTAGTACTTGGATGGGAGACCGCCTGGGAATACCAGGTGCTGTAAGCTTTTGCCTTTTCTTCACTATTTATATAATATGCTGGCTTTTAGAAAGACGTGTTTTACCGCTCTATTTATTACAATCATTTACATGTATTATAGAGTTTTAAGTGTTTTACATGTTTTTTAGGCCATTTTATTACTCTTAACATTTTAAGTGTATGTGTCTTTAATAAATGGATGGTTGGCCTGTCATGTGACTAGACACATGACAGGAAGCAGGAAGTACAACTGTATAAGAGAGCAGCATGACAAACAAAGGACAGTCACCAAACTGTTGGATTGAGGAGTTGCTAATTTTAGAGCTCACCTTTCCATTCACCACCTGCAAACTTTGGATTACACTTTCTGTGGATTGTATATACACTGGTGGACACTCACATTGGACTTATCAACACACTGGGGTTCTTGGACTGTTTTTAGGGTATGGACAAATGAACTGTATTCTTTTAACAGAGTTTACCTGTTTTTAGGGTATGGACAAATGAACTGTATTCTTTTAACAGAGTTTACCTAGTTTTATCGTGTTGTTTTAAAGTCTTTTATGTGAACCTTGTAAATACACCAAATCTATTTAAACCAATTTTCTTTTATGTCTCATTCTTTTAACCACTAGTCATCTCTCACAGTTAAATCTGACCCCATTTTAGTCTTGTAACTCGGCTGATAAGGCCGATTGTTACACTTTTATGGGAGACCGCCTGGGAATACCAGGTGCTGTAAGCTTTTGCCTTTTCTTCACTATTTATATAATATGCTGGCTTTTACGGAGGCTGATCTTTAAATAGCCCACTTTTTGGAGCAGCCCTCGCTTATGGCCATACCGCGCTGAGAGCGCCCGAACTCGTCTGATCTCGGAAGCTAAGCAGCGTCGGGCCTGGTTAGTACTTGGATGGGAGACCGCCTGGGAATACCAGGTGCTGTAAGCTTTTGCCTTTTCTTCACTATTTATATAATATGCTGGCTTTTACGGAGGCTGATCTTTAAATAGCCCACTTTTTGGAGCAGCCCTCGCTTATGGCCATAACGCGCTGAGAGCGCCCGATCTCGTCTGATCTCGGAAGCTAAGCAGCGTCGGGCCTGGTTAGTACTTGGATGGGAGACCGCCTGGGAATACCAGGTGCTGTAAGCTTTTGCCTTTTCTTCACTATTTATATAAAATGCTGGCTTTTAGAAAGACGTGTTTTACCGCTCTATTTATTACAATCATTTACATGTATTATAGAGTTTTAAGTGTTTTACATGTTTTTTAGGCCATTTTATTACTCTTAACATTTTAAGTGTATGTGTCTTTAATAAATGGATGGTTGGCCTGTCATGTGACTAGACACATGACAGGAAGCAGTAAGTACAACTGTATAAGAGAGCAGCATGACAAACAAAGGACAGTCACCAAACTGTTGGATTGAGGAGTTGCTAATTTTAGAGCTCACCTTTCCATTCACCACCTGCAAACTTTGGATTACACTTTCTGTGGATTGTATATACACTGGTGGACACTCACATTGGACTTATCAACACACTGGGGTTCTTGGACTGTTTTTAGGGTATGGACAAATGAACTGTATTCTTTTAACAGAGTTTACCTGTTTTTAGGGTATGGACAAATGAACTGTATTCTTTTAACAGAGTT
Source organism: Garra rufa (assembly GCF_049309525.1). Lineage (NCBI taxonomy): Eukaryota > Metazoa > Chordata > Actinopteri > Cypriniformes > Cyprinidae > Garra > Garra rufa. The sequence continues at coordinate 91,981,597 of NC_133361.1, forward strand.
TACCTAGTTTTATCGTGTTGTTTTAAAGTCTTTTATGTGAACCTTGTAAATACACCAAATCTATTTAAACCAATTTTCTTTTATGTCTCATTCTTTTAACCACTAGTCATCTCTCACAGTTAAATCTGACCCCATTTTAGTCTTGTAACTCGGCTGATAAGGCCGATTGTTACACTTTTATGGGAGACCGCCTGGGAATACCAGGTGCTGTAAGCTTTTGCCTTTTCTTCACTATTTATATAATATGCTGGCTTTTACGGAGGCTGATCTTTAAATAGCCCACTTTTTGGAGCAGCCCTCGCTTACGGCCATACCGCCACCTGAGAGCGCTAGAGAGCAACAGGAAGTGGTTGGCAGCAGTTGGGAGAGGAAGGCTCTCCTCCATTTTGTGTTTGATTTTTTTTGTTTGTTTTGTGAGTGGTTTTACTTTAAGTTAGTTTTTTTGTGTTTTTTTCAGTTATAAAACCACCTAACAGCAGCATTTTTGCTGGCTGGAGGGTGGTTAAACCTTTTTTTTCTTAACTTATTTTTCTTTAAAAAAAACGGACGGATTAATGGATTACGAAACAGAACTGGCTGGAGAGAGACGGATGGCAAACGACACTGGACTGGCAGGAGGAACACGCACGGCAATGGACACTGGACTGGCTGGAGGAACATGCACGGCAAACGAGACTGGACTGGCAGGAGGAACACGCACGGCAAACGACATTGGACTGGATAAACGACCACGAGCTACAAATGGAAAAAAACAGGAAGTAAGAGAAAAGTTTGTTGAGCGACAATATTTAAAGGAAGCTACAGTGATTGTGAATGTGGAGAATGTGATTGGGGTGAGAGCGGAGGACATTATTAAAGCTGTAACGGAACAATGTGGACATGGCAAAATTTTAGCACTAAGACCAAGACAAGGGAAAGAATACGAACTGACAATGGAAAAAGAAGAAACGTGTGAAAAACTAATTGATGGACTAAGAATAAAAGGAGTGGACTGTGAAGTAAAAAATCTACAAAACAGGGATTATGTTGTTTCCTTCATGCACCTGCCTGTCTACCTGGATGACAAAGAAATTTTAGGAAAATTGGAGGGATGGGGAGTTGATCCCATTACCAAAATTAAAAGAAGACGCTACCCGGGCACCGACATTGAAGATGGAACAAGGTTCCTTAAGGTGAGGTTCCCCAAGCAAGTGGCATCGTTGCCATATAGCACACGGCTAGAAACAGCCGAAGGGCCGCAGTACTTCCGGGTGATGCACAGCCATCAGGTGAAGACCTGTAGGCTGTGCATGAGCCCGGATCACCTGCTAATAGAATGCCCAAATTTTGTGTGCTACAAATGTGAGGAGAGGGGACATTTTGCACGAGATTGCAATGCTGTCAGGTGCCCGGGGTGTCAGGAAGTTTTAAATAAATGTGAATGTTGGATGGAGGGAGAGGAAGGAGGAAGGGAAGAACAGGTGGGCAGACAGGTGCATGAAGGAAACAACGAGGAGGAAGGACTACAACAAAAAGAAACGGAAGGAGGACCGAGCTGCAGAGAGGAAGGAGAAAGAAGAGAAGACAACATTAATAATAACGAACAAACAGTGGAGCAGGACACTCAATGGACAGAGATGGAGATGTCGGACAGTTTTAATACTTTTCTGGGTGATGTGGAGAGAGATGGACAAGGAAGGTTGGATCAAGTTAAAGAAACGGACAATGAAGAGGGAATAAAGATGGACAAAATGGACAAAGACAGAGGAGGGAAAGGACAAATAAGAAGGAGAGCACTGAAGGTAAAACCAAATTTGGAAAGTGCAAGAAAAAAGATTATGACAGAGACTAACAGATTTGATGTGCTAAGGGTCCTGGAGGGAGAAAATGATGAATAATGATTTTTATGTATTTTTTTATTTACTTTTAATGGTTTTAAGTTGTGTTGCTTTTAATGCAAGGGGTCTGATGGACATGAGGAAGTTTGAAAAAGTAAAAGAAAAATGTAAAAGGGAAGACATTGTTGCATTACAAGAAACAAACTGGAGAGAAAATGTGATGAATGATTATAAAAAGAGATGGGATGGAGGTATTTTATATAATAATGGAGATGGGCGGGCTGGGAGAGGTGTGGCTTTTTTAATGAAGGACGATGTTTTTAAAGTGAGTAAAAGTGTGTATAAGGACAAGATGGGGAAATGTTTGGTAGTTGAGACAAAATATGAAGGAAGAGATTTGATTTTAGTAAATGTACATGCACCAGTGGAAGATAAGGAAAAGAAAGAGTTTTTTAATGTTTTAAGAAACATTGTAAAGAAGTATAAAGAAATAATTATGATGGGGGATTTTAACACAGTTTTTAGTAAACAGGATATGGCTGAAGGAATGGTTTTTAAAACAGATACAGGAAGAAAAGAATTAAAAGCATTAATGGATGAAAATAATATGATAGATGTGTGGAGAGAAAGAAATGAAAAGAAAAAAGAATTTTCGAGAAGACAAATAGTAGGGCAGTTTGTATGCCAAACTAGAATTGACTATGTTTTATGTACAAGAAATGTGGAGAATTTTATAGAAAATATTAAGTACAAAGAAACAAGTTTTAGCGATCATAAGATTTTATCTTTTAAGTTGGACTGGAGTCAAATGCAAAGAGGTCCGGGAGTATGGATTTTAAATACACAGATTTTAAAGAATGAAGATTATGTTTTAAAAGTGAAAGAAATTATAGAAAAAGAAAAGGAAAATGGAATGTATGAAGAGGATAAGAGAATATGGTGGGAGAGTGTAAAGTTTTTAATCAAAAAATTCTCAATCAGGTATTGTAGTGTTATTCAGAAATGCAAAAGATCCAAAGAAAGAGGAATAAAGGAAAGTTTGGAAATGGAACTGAATAAAGAATTTCAAGACATACAAAAGATAAAGGAAATGGAGGGGAAACTGAAAGAAATAGAAGAAAAGGAATATGAGGGGGCGAGGTTAAGAAGCAAAGCAAAATATGTGGTGGAGGGAGAAAAATGTACAAAGTTCTTTTTTGATCTGGAAAAAAAGAGAGGGAAAGCTGAAACGATAAAAGAAATAAGAGGGGAAAATGGGGAAATTGTAGAAGGGAATGAAAAGATTTTAAAAGAAATAAAGAATTTTTATGAGGATCTGTTTAGTGCAAGGGGGGTGGAAGAGGAGGAAAAAAAGGAACTGTTGAATCAGATAAAAGCAAAAGTAAGTGAGGAACATAAAAAAGAATGTGACCAAGAAATCAGGGAAGACGAGATTGAAAGAGCAATAAATCAACTGAATAAAAAGAAAAGTCCAGGAATAGATGGTTTGGGAACTGAATTTTATGTTTGTTTTAAAGAAGTTTTAACAAAGATTTTAAATGAGGTTTTTAAAGAAATTTTTGAAAAGGAAGAGATTAATGAAAGAACAAGGATGGGGTTAATGAAATTGATATATAAAAGGAAAGGAGAAAAAGTAGATCTAAAAAACTACAGACCAATCACGATGTTGAATACAGATCTTAAGATTTTAGCGAAGGTTTTAGCAAACAGATTAAAGGAAGTAATGCCAAGTATAATTAAAACAAACCAAGCATATGGAGTCAAAGGAAGAGATATAGCCGACATAACAATGAGTATAAGGGACACGATATGGTACATGAAAGAAAAAAATGAAGAAGGATATATAATTAGTTTGGATTTTGAAAAAGCTTTTGATAGGGTTGAGCACGGGTATTTATTTGAGGTTTTAAGGAGTTTTGGGTTCGGGGAAAATTTTATTAAATGGATTGAGATTTTATATAAGGGTGCACTAACAAAGATAAAATGTAATGGGTTTTTAACAGAGTGTTTTAAAATAACAAGGTCAATAAGACAGGGTTGTCCACTCTCAGCATTATTGTACTCACTTGTTTCTGAACCCTTGGGACTGGCTATAAAACAGAATGAAAGAATAATAGGGATAGAAATTGAGGGAAATAAGGCTGAGGGGAAAGTTTTTCAATATGCTGATGACACAACAATAATTGTAAAGGGAAAAGAGAGTGTTAAAGAAGTTATGAAGTTGGTAAAAGAATATTGTAGTGGGTCTGGAAGTAAAGTAAATGAGGAGAAAACGGTATATATGAGATTTGGTAAAGCTATGGTTTTAATGGATTGTTTTAATTTTAAGGAAGTGGAAGAAATGAGGATTTTAGGAGTTGTAATGGGAAAGAATGAGAGGAAAGTAAGAGATGAAATGTGGGAGCAACTAGTAACAGATATAGAGAGAAGATTAAATTTTTGGAAATTGAGAACTTTAAACTTGAAGGGGAAGGTTTTAATATTGAATGTTTTAATGGTTTCTAAACTTTGGTATGTTTTATATGTTTCTGAAATACCTTTATGGACAGAACGGAGGTTGAAGAAATGTTTTCTTGACTTTTTATGGGAGGGGAAACCAGCAAGGATTGCACATAATACGATTTTAGGGGCAATAGAGAAGGGGGGCTTAGGTTTAATGGATGTGGAACAGCGAAAAAATGCGTTGAGAGTAAAAATTGTTAAGAAATACCTGCAACAAGATAACAAAACTGAGTGGAAAAAAACAATGAAATACTTTTTAAACAAATGTGGGGATTTTAACATGGGGGACGGAATATTATGGATGAAAACAAAAATTTGGATGACGGAAGGATTACCCGAATTTTATAGAGAAATTTTTAGTGCCTGGGGGAATTTTTTAACGAAAATCGAGTACAATCCGCATGGAAGAGAAAACATTTTAAATCAACCTCTGTTCTTAAATAACAACATTTTAAAACAAGAGAAAGCAATATTTTTTAAAAAATGGATGGATGTGGGGATAACAAGAGTGAGAGATGTTTTGTATGAATTTAAAGAGGGTTTTTTACCGATACAATATATTGTGGATGCGATGGAGGAAGCAAAAGAAGAATACAGTAAACAAGAAATAACAAATAAATATGAAATTATTAAAAATGCAATACCCAAAGAGTGGATTAAAAGAATAGAGAGTATGGAAGGAGAGCAAACAGAGGGAAATATTTTTGTGAAACTGGGGGGAAAAATGTATGATTTTAAAGAATGTACTGTAAAAATGTTTTATTGTGTTTTTAGAGATGGTGTTTTTAAAGAGCCGATTGTAAATAAGTACTGGGTGGAAAAATTCAAGGATCTAAAAGAAGAATGTATATGGAGAAACATGAGGGGGAGGTGTGTTGAAACAAAGTTAGGATGTTTGGAATATTTTATAAGGCATAAAGCGGTTTTTACTGAGTCTGTTTTAAACAAGGTGGGAATGGAACAAAATCCAATGTGTAAAGTGTGTCATGAAAAAGAAGAGGGGATTTTACATTTGTTTTTATATTGTAAAGAATTGGAGGATTTTCTAAGGAAATGTAAATGTTTAATTAAAGATGTGAGCGAAGGTTGGGATGAAAGTGTAATGGAATGGAAAAGAGTAGTGATGTTTGGTTGGGAAAAGAAGGGTCAACACAAAAAGTTTATAAATCTGTGTATAATGTTAATGAAAAGCGCAATTTGGGAAAGAAGAATTGTGGCCAAAAAAGAAAAAATGGTGTTAGAGGTTTGGACTGTTTTTAAAAGGAAAATAGAAGTATATGTAGAACAATTATATGTGTATTTTAAAAGTGAAAATATGCTGAAAGCTTTTTATGATGTTTTTACACCAACAGTTTGTAATGTTTTAGAGAATTTCATGTGCAAATTGCCAGGAAGAGAAAGAGCTTTCTAAATCTTAAGTATAAAAGGCATGATTTTAAACAAAAAATACGAGATGAGTAGATTATATTTTATCTTATTTTTAATATTTTTTTCTTTTCTTTCGTCTTTGTGTGGACAACTATATTGTATTGTTGATGTTTCTATTGGTTGAAAATTCATCTTATGTTTAATGTGTTCCTTTTGCTTTGTTGATGATAATGTGATGTATTTTTTCATGTTTATTTATTTTATGTCGTGAGACTTCTAATGTGAAGCACACATTGGAAAATTTGTATTATGAAATTTCTTTAATAAAAAAGAGCGCCCGAAAAAAAAAAAAAAAAAAAAAAAAAGAGCGCCCGATCTCGTCTGATCTCGGAAGCTAAGCAGCGTCGGGCCTGGTTAGTACTTGGATGGGAGACCGCCTGGGAATACCAGGTACTGTAAGCTTTTGCCTTTTCTTCACTATTTATATAATATGCTGGCTTTTACGGAGGCTGATCTTTAAATAGCCCACTTTTTGGAGCAGCCCTCGCTTATGGCCATACCGCGCTGAGAGCGCCCGATCTCGTCTGATCTCGGAAGCTAAGCAGCGTCGGGCCTGGTTAGTACTTGGATGGGAGACCGCCTAGGAATACCAGGTGCTGTAAGCTTTTGCCTTTTCTTCACTATTTATATAATATGCTGGCTTTTAGAAAGACGTGTTTTACCGCTCTATTTATTACAATCATTTACATGTATTATAGAGTTTTAAGTGTTTTACATGTTTTTTAGGCCATTTTATTACTCTTAACATTTTAAGTGTATGTGTCTTTAGTAAATGGATGGTTGGCCTGTCATGTGACTAGACACATGACAGGAAGCAGGAAGTACAACTTTATAAGAGAGCAGCATGACAAACAAAGGACAGTCACCAAACTGTTGGATTGAGGAGTTGCTAATTTTAGAGCTCACCTTTCCATTCACCACCTGCAAACTTTGGATTACACTTTCTGTGGATTGTATATACACTGGTGGACACTCACATTGGACTTATCAACACACTGGGGTTCTTGGACTGTTTTTAGGGTATGGACAAATGAACTGTATTCTTTTAACAGAGTTTCCCTTTTTTGAGGGTATGGACAAATGAACTGTATTCTTTTAACAGAGTTTACCTAGTTTTATCGTGTTGTTTTAAAGTCTTTTATGTGAACCTTGTAAATACACCAAATCTATTTAAACCAATTTTCTTTTATGTCTCATTCTTTTAACCACTAGTCATCTCTCACAGTTAAATCTGACCCCATTTTAGTCTTGTAACTCGGCTGATAAGGCCGATTGTTACACTTTTATGGGAGACCGCCTGGGAATACCAGGTGCTGTAAGCTTTTGCCTTTTCTTCACTATTTATATAATATGCTGGCTTTTACGGAGGCTGATCTTTAAATAGCCCACTTTTTGGAGCAGCCCTCGCTTATGGCCATACCGCGCTGAGAGCGCCCGATCTCGTCTGATCTCGGAAGCTAAGCAGCGTCGGGCCTGTTTAGTACTTGGATGGGAGACCGCCTGGGAATACCAGGTGCTGTAAGCTTTTGCCTTTTCTTCACTATTTATATAATATGCTGGCTTTTACGGAGGCTGATCTTTAAATAGCCCACTTTTTGGAGCAGCCCTCGCTTATGGCCATACCGCGCTGAGAGCGCCCGATCTCGTCTGATCTCGGAAGCTAAGCAGCGTCGGGCCTGGTTAGTACTTGGATGGGAGACCGCCTGGGAATACCAGGTGCTGTAAGCTTTTGCCTTTTCTTCATTATTTATATAATATGCTGGCTTTTAGAAAGACGTGTTTTACCGCTCTATTTATTACAATCATTTACATGTATTATAGAGTTTTAAGTGTTTTACATGTTTTTTAGGCCATTTTATTACTCTTAACATTTTAAGTGTATGTGTCTTTAATAAATGGATGGTTGGCCTGTCATGTGACTAGACACATGACAGGAAGCAGGAAGTACAACTGCATAAGAGAGCAGCATGACAAACAAAGGACAGTCACCAAACTGTTGGATTGAGGAGTTGCTAATTTTAGAGCTCACCTATCCATTCACCACCTGCAAACTTTGGATTACACTTTCTGTGGATTGTATATACACTGGTGGACACTCACATTGGACTTATCAACACACTGGGGTTCTTGGACTGTTTTTAGGGTATGGACAAATGAACTGTATTCTTTTAACAGAGTTTACCTGTTTTTAGGGTATGGACAAATGAACTGTATTCTTTTAACAGAGTTTACCTAGTTTTATCGTGTTGTTTTAAAGTCTTTTATGTGAACCTTGTAAATACACCAAATCTATTTAAACCAATTTTCTTTTATGTCTCATTCTTTTAACCACTAGTCATCTCTCACAGTTAAATCTGACCCCATTTTAGTCTTGTAACTCGGCTGATAAGGCCGATTGTTACACTTTTATGGGAGACCGCCTGGGAATACCAGGTGCTGTAAGCTTTTGCCTTTTCTTCACTATTTATATAATATGCTGGCTTTTACGGAGGCTGATCTTTAAATAGCCCACTTTTTGGAGCAGCCCTCGCTTATGGCCATACCGCGCTGAGAGCGCCCGATCTCGTCTGATCTCGGAAGCTAAGCAGCGTCGGGCCTGGTTAGTACTTGGATGGGAGACCGGCTGGGAATACCAGGTGCTGTAAGCTTTTGCCTTTTCTTCACTATTTATATAATATACTGGCTTTTACGGAGGCTGATCTTTAAATAGCCCACTTTTTGGAGCAGCCCTCGCTTATGGCCATACCGCGCTGAGAGCGCCCGATCTCGTCTGATCTCGGAAGCTAAGCAGCGTCGGGCCTGGTTAGTACTTGGATGGGAGACCGCCTGGGAATACCAGGTGCTGTAAGCTTTTGCCTTTTCTTCACTATTTATATAATATGCTGGCTTTTAGAAAGACGTGTTTTACCGCTCTATTTATTACAATCATTTACATGTATTATAGAGTTTTAAGTGTTTTACATGTTTTTTAGGCCATTTTATTACTCTTAACATTTTAAGTGTATGTGTCTTTAGTAAATGGATGGTTGGCCTGTCATGTGACTAGACACATGACAGGAAGCAGGAAGTACAACTGTATAAGAGAGCAGCATGACAAACAAAGGACAGTCACCAAACTGTTGGATTGAGGAGTTGCTAATTTTAGAGCTCACCTTTCCATTCACCACCTGCAAACTTTGGATTACACTTTCTGTGGATTGTATATACACTGGTGGACACTCACATTGGACTTATCAACACACTGGGGTTCTTGGACTGTTTTTAGGGTATGGACAAATGAACTGTATTCTTTTAACAGAGTTTACCTGTTTTTAGGGTATGGACAAATGAACTGTATTCTTTTAACAGAGTTTACCTAGTTTTATCGTGTTGTTTTAAAGTCTTTTATGTGAACCTTGTAAATACACCAAATCTATTTAAACCAATTTTCTTTTATGTCTCATTCTTTTAACCACTAGTCATCTCTCACAGTTAAATCTGACCCCATTTTAGTCTTGTAACTCGGCTGATAAGGCCGATTGTTACACTTTTATGGGAGACCGCCTGGGAATACCAGGTGCTGTAAGCTTTTGCCTTTTCTTCACTATTTATATAATATGCTGGCTTTTACGGAGGCTGATCTTTAAATAGCCCACTTTTTGGAGCAGCCCTCGCTTATGGCCATACCGCGCTGAGAGCGCCCGATCTCGTCTGATCTCGGAAGCTAAGCAGCGTCGGGCCTGTTTAGTACTTGGATGGGAGACCGCCTGGGAATACCAGGTGCTGTAAGCTTTTGCCTTTTCTTCACTATTTATATAATATGCTGGCTTTTACGGAGGCTGATCTTTAAATAGCCCACTTTTTGGAGCAGCCCTCGCTTATGGCCATACCGCGCTGAGAGCGCCCGATCTCGTCTGATCTCGGAAGCTAAGCAGCGTCGGGCCTGGTTAGTACTTGGATGGGAGACCGCCTGGGAATACCAGGTGCTGTAAGCTTTTGCCTTTTCTTCATTATTTATATAATATGCTGGCTTTTAGAAAGACGTGTTTTACCGCTCTATTTATTACAATCATTTACATGTATTATAGAGTTTTAAGTGTTTTACATGTTTTTTAGGCCATTTTATTACTCTTAACATTTTAAGTGTATGTGTCTTTAATAAATGGATGGTTGGCCTGTCATGTGACTAGACACATGACAGGAAGCAGGAAGTACAACTGTATAAGAGAGCAGCATGACAAACAAAGGACAGTCACCAAACTGTTGGATTGAGGAGTTGCTAATTTTAGATCTCACCTTTCCATTCACCACCTGCAAACTTTGGATTACACTTTCTGTGGATTGTATATACACTGGTGGACACTCACATTGGACTTATCAACACACTGGGGTTCTTGGACTGTTTTAGGGTATGGACAAATGAACTGTATTCTTTTAACAGAGTTTACCTAGTTTTATCGTGTTGTTTTAAAGTCTTTTATGTGAACCTTGTAAATACACCAAATCTATTTAAACCAATTTTCTTTTATGTCTCATTCTTTTAACGACTAGTCATCTCTCACAGTTAAATCTGACCCCATTTTAGTCTTGTAACTCGGCTGATAAGGCCGATTGTTACACTTTTATGGGAGACCGCCTGGGAATACCAGGTGCTGTAAGCTTTTGCCTTTTCTTCACTATTTATATAATATGCTGGCTTTTACGGAGGCTGATCTTTAAATAGCCCACTTTTTGGAGCAGCCCTCGCTTATGGCCATACCGCGCTGAGAGCGCCCGATCTCGTCTGATCTCGGAAGCTAAGCAGCGTCGGGCCTGGTTAGTACTTGGATGGGAGACCGCCTGGGAATACCAGGTGCTGTAAGCTTTTGCCTTTTCTTCACTATTTATATAATATGCTGGCTTTTACGGAAGCTGATCTTTAAATAGCCCACTTTTTGGAGCAGCCCTCGCTTATGGCCATGCCGCGCTGAGAGCGCCCGATCTCGTCTGATCTCGGAAGCTAAGCAGCGTCGGGCCTGGTTAGTACTTGGATGGGAGACCGCCTGGGAATACCAGGTGCTGTAAGCTTTTGCCTTTTCTTCACTATTTATATAATATGCTGGCTTTTAGAAAGACGTGTTTTACCGCTCTATTTATTACAATCATTTACATGTATTATAGAGTTTTAAGTGTTTTACATGTTTTTTAGGCCATTTTATTACTCTTAACATTTTAAGTGTATGTGTCTTTAATAAATGGATGGTTGGCCTGTCATGTGACTAGACACATGACAGGAAGCAGGAAGTACAACTGCATAAGAGAGCAGCATGACAAACAAAGGACAGTCACCAAACTGTTGGATTGAGGAGTTGCTAATTTTAGAGCTCACCTATCCATTCACCACCTGCAAACTTTGGATTACACTTTCTGTGGATTGTATATACACTGGTGGACACTCACATTGGACTTATCAACACACTGGGGTTCTTGGACTGTTTTTAGGGTATGGACAAATGAACTGTATTCTTTTAACAGAGTTTACCTGTTTTTAGGGTATGGACAAATGAACTGTATTCTTTTAACAGAGTTTACCTAGTTTTATCGTGTTGTTTTAAAGTCTTTTATGTGAACCTT
>NC_133361.1:91997935-92086629 GCF_049309525.1 Garra rufa
AATCTATTTAAACCAATCTTCTTTTATGTCTCATTCTTTTAACCACTAGTCATCTCTCACAGTTAATTCTGACCCCATTTTAATGTTGTAACCCTGGATGGGAGACCGCCTGGGAATACCAGGTGCTGTAAACTTTTGCCTTTTCTTCACTATTTATATAATATGATGGCTTTTACGGAGGCTGATCTATAAATAACCCACTTTTTGGAGCAGTCCTCGCTTACGGCCATACTGCGCTGAGTGCGCCCGGTCTCGTCTGATCTCGGAAGCAAAGCAGCGTCGGGCCTGGTTAGTACTTAGATGGGAGACCGCCTGGGAATACCAGGTGCTGTAAGCTTTTGCCTTTTCTTCACTATTTATATAATATGCTGGCTTTTACGGAGGCTGATCTTTAAATAGCCCACTTTTTGGAGCAGCCCTCGCTTACGGCCATACTGCGCTGAGACCGCCCTATCTCGTCTGATCTCGGAAGCAAAGCAGCGTCGGGCCTGGTTAGTACTTGGATGGGAGACCGCCTGGGAATACCAGGTGCTGTAAGCTTTTGCCTTTTCTTCACTATTTATATAATATGCTGGCTTTTAGAAAGACGTGTTTTACCGCTCTATTTATTACAATCATTTAAATGTATTATAGAGTGTTAAGTGTTTTACATGTTTTTTTAGGCCATTTTATTGCTCTTAACATTTTAAGTGTGTGTGTGTCTTAAATAAATGGATGGTTGGTCTGCCATGTGACTAGACACATGACAGGAAGCAGGAAGTACAACTGTATAAGAGAGCAGCATGACAAACAAAGGACAGTCACCAAACTGTTGGATTAAGGAGTTTGCTAATTTTAGAGCTCACCTTTCCATTCACCACCTGCAAACTTTGGATTACACTTTCTGTGGATTGTATATACAATGGTGGACACTCACATTGGACTTATCAACACACTAGGATTCTTGGACTGTTTTTAGGGTATGGACAAATGAACTGTATTCTTTTAACAGCATTTACCTAGTTTTATCGTGTTGTTTTAAAGTCTTTTATGTGAACCTTGTATATAAACCAAATCTATTTAAACCAATCTTCTTTTATGTCTCATTCTTTTAACCACTAGTCATCTCTCACAGTTAATTCTGACCCCATTTTAATGTTGTAACCCTGGATGGGAGACCGCCTGGGAATACCAGGTGCTGTAAACTTTTGCCTTTTCTTCACTATTTATATAATATGATGGCTTTTACGGAGGCTGATCTATAAATAACCCACTTTTTGGAGCAGTCCTCGCTTACGGCCATACTGCGCTGAGTGCGCCCGATCTCGTCTGATCTCGGAAGCAAAGCAGCGTCGGGCCTGGTTAGTACTTAGATGGGAGACCGCCTGGGAATACCAGGTGCTGTAAGCTTTTGCCTTTTCTTCACTATTTATATAATATGCTGGCTTTTACGGGGGCTGATCTTTAAATAGCCCACTTTTTGGAGCAGCCCTCGCTTACGGCCATACTGCGCTGAGACCGCCCTATCTCGTCTGATCTCGGAAGCAAAGCAGCGTCGGGCCTGGTTAGTACTTGGATGGGAGACCGCCTGGGAATACCAGGTGCTGTAAGCTTTTGCCTTTTCTTCACTATTTATATAATATGCTGGCTTTTAGAAAGACGTGTTTTACCGCTCTATTTATTACAATCATTTAAATGTATTATAGAGTGTTAAGTGTTTTACATGTTTTTTTAGGCCATTTTATTGCTCTTAACATTTTAAGTGTGTGTGTGTCTTAAATAAATGGATGGTTGGTCTGCCATGTGACTAGACACATGACAGGAAGCAGGAAGTACAACTGTATAAGAGAGCAGCATGACAAACAAAGGACAGTCACCAAACTGTTGGATTAAGGAGTTTGCTAATTTTAGAGCTCACCTTTCCATTCACCACCTGCAAACTTTGGATTACACTTTCTGTGGATTGTATATACAATGGTGGACACTCACATTGGACTTATCAACACACTAGGATTCTTGGACTGTTTTTAGGGTATGGACAAATGAACTGTATTCTTTTAACAGCATTTACCTAGTTTTATCGTGTTGTTTTAAAGTCTTTTATGTGAACCTTGTATATAAACCAAATCTATTTAAACCAATCTTCTTTTATGTCTCATTCTTTTAACCACTAGTCATCCCTTACAGTTAAATCTGACCCCATTTTAATCTTGTAACTCTGGATGGGAGACCGCCTGGGAATACCAGGTGCTGTAAGCTTTTGCCTTTTCTTCACTATTTATATAATATGCTGGCTTTTAGAAAGACGTGTTTTACCGCTCTATTTATTACAATCATTTAAATGTATTATAGAGTGTTAAGTGTTTTACATGTTTTTTTAGGCCATTTTATTGCTCTTAACATTTTAAGTGTGTGTGTGTCTTAAATAAATGGATGGTTGGCCTGCCATGTGACTAGACACATGACAGGAAGCAGGAAGTACAACTGTATAAGAGAGCAGCATGACAAACAAAGGACAGTCACCAAACTGTTGGATTAAGGAGTTTGCTAATTTTAGAGCTCACCTTTCCATTCACCACCTGCAAACTTTGGATTACACTTTCTGTGGATTGTATATACAATGGTGGACACTCACATTGGACTTATCAACACACTGGGATTCTTGGACTGTTTTTAGGGTATGGACAAATGAACTGTATTCTTTTAACAGCATTTACCTAGTTTTATCGTGTTGTTTTAAAGTCTTTTATGTGAACCTTGTATAAAAACCAAATCTATTTAAACCAATCTTCTTTTATGTCTCATTCTTTTAACCACTAGTCATCTCTCACAGTTAATTCTGACCCCATTTTAATGTTGTAACTCTGGATGGGAGACCGCCTGGGAATACCAGGTGCTGTAAGCTTTTGCCTTTTCTTCACTATTTATATAATATGATGGCTTTTACGGAGGCTGATCTATAAATAACCCACTTTTTGGAGCAGTCCTCGCTTACGGCCATACTGCGCTGAGTGCGCCCGGTCTCGTCTGATCTCGGAAGCAAAGCAGCGTCGGGCCTGGTTAGTACTTAGATGGGAGACCGCCTGGGAATACCAGGTGCTGTAAGCTTTTGCCTTTTCTTCACTATTTATATAATATGCTGGCTTTTACGGAGGCTGATCTTTAAATAGCCCACTTTTTGGAGCAGGCCTCGCTTACGGCCATACTGCGCTGAGACCGCCCTATCTCGTCTGATCTCGGAAACAAAGCAGCGTCGGGCCTGGTTAGTACTTGGATGGGAGACAGCCTGGGAATACCAGGTGCTATAAGCTTTTGCCTTTTCTTCACTATTTATATAATATGCTGGCTTTTAGAAAGACGTGTTTTACCGCTCTATTTATTACAATCATTTAAATGTATTATAGAGTGTTAAGTGTTTTACATGTTTTTTTAGGCCATTTTATTGCTCTTAACATTTTAAGTGTGTGTGTGTCTTAAATAAATGGATGGTTGGTCTGCCATGTGACTAGACACATGACAGGAAGCAGGAAGTACAACTGTATAAGAGAGCAGCATGACAAACAAAGGACAGTCACCAAACTGTTGGATTAAGGAGTTTGCTAATTTTAGAGCTCACCTTTCCATTCACCACCTGCAAACTTTGGATTACACTTTCTGTGGATTGTATATACAATGGTGGACACTCACATTGGACTTATCAACACACTAGGATTCTTGGACTGTTTTTAGGGTATGGACAAATGAACTGTATTCTTTTAACAGCATTTACCTAGTTTTATCGTGTTGTTTTAAAGTCTTTTATGTGAACCTTGTATATAAACCAAATCTATTTAAACCAATCTTCTTTTATGTCTCATTCTTTTAACCACTAGTCATCCCTTACAGTTAAATCTGACCCCATTTTAATCTTGTAACTCTGGATGGGAGACCGCCTGGGAATACCAGGTGCTGTAAGCTTTTGCCTTTTCTTCACTATTTATATAATATGCTGGCTTTTAGAAAGACGTGTTTTACCGCTCTATTTATTACAATCATTTAAATGTATTATAGAGTGTTAAGTGTTTTACATGTTTTTTTAGGCCATTTTATTGCTCTTAACATTTTAAGTGTGTGTGTGTCTTAAATAAATGGATGGTTGGTCTGCCATGTGACTAGACACATGACAGGAAGCAGGAAGTACAACTGTATAAGAGAGCAGCATGACAAACAAAGGACAGTCACCAAACTGTTGGATTAAGGAGTTTGCTAATTTTAGAGCTCACCTTTCCATTCACCACCTGCAAACTTTGGATTACACTTTCTGTGGATTGTATATACAATGGTGGACACTCACATTGGACTTATCAACACACTGGGATTCTTGGACTGTTTTTAGGGTATGGACAAATGAACTGTATTCTTTTAACAGCATTTACCTAGTTTTATCGTGTTGTTTTAAAGTCTTTTATGTGAACCTTGTATAAAAACCAAATCTATTTAAACCAATCTTCTTTTATGTCTCATTCTTTTAACCACTAGTCATCTCTCACAGTTAATTCTGACCCCATTTTAATGTTGTAACTCTGGATGGGAGACCGCCTGGGAATACCAGGTGCTGTAAGCTTTTGCCTTTTCTTCACTATTTATATAATATGATGGCTTTTACGGAGGCTGATCTATAAATAACCCACTTTTTGGAGCAGTCCTCGCTTACGGCCATACTGCGCTGAGTGCGCCCGGTCTCGTCTGATCTCGGAAGCAAAGCAGCGTCGGGCCTGGTTAGTACTTAGATGGGAGACCGCCTGGGAATACCAGGTGCTGTAAGCTTTTGCCTTTTCTTCACTATTTATATAATATGCTGGCTTTTACGGAGGCTGATCTTTAAATAGCCCACTTTTTGGAGCAGCCCTCGCTTACGGCCATACTGCGCTCAGACCGCCCTATCTCGTCTGATCTCGGAAGCAAAGCAGCGTCGGGCCTGGTTAGTACTTGGATGGGAGACCGCCTGGGAATACCAGGTGCTGTAAGCTTTTGCCTTTTCTTCACTATTTATATAATATGCTGGCTTTTAGAAAGACGTGTTTTACCGCTCTATTTATTACAATCATTTAAATGTATTATAGAGTGTTAAGTGTTTTACATGTTTTTTTAGGCCATTTTATTGCTCTTAACATTTTAAGTGTGTGTGTGTCTTAAATAAATGGATGGTTGGCCTGCCATGTGACTAGACACATGACAGGAAGCAGGAAGTACAACTGTATAAGAGAGCAGCATGACAAACAAAGGACAGTCACCAAACTGTTGGATTAAGGAGTTTGCTAATTTTAGAGCTCACCTTTCCATTCACCACCTGCAAACTTTGGATTACACTTTCTGTGGATTGTATATACAATGGTGGACACTCACATTGGACTTATCAACACACTGGGATTCTTGGACTGTTTTTAGGGTATGGACAAATGAACTGTATTCTTTTAACAGCATTTACCTAGTTTTATCGTGTTGTTTTAAAGTCTTTTATGTGAACCTTGTATATAAACCAAATCTATTTAAACCAATCTTCTTTTATGTCTCATTCTTTTAACCACTAGTCATCTCTCACAGTTAAATCTGACCCCATTTTAATCTTGTAACTCTGGATGGGAGATTGCCTGGGAATACCAGGTGCTGTAAGCTTTTGCCTTTTCTTCACTATTTATATAATATGCTGGCTTTTACGGAGGCTGATCTTTAAATAGCCCACTTTTTGGAGCAGCCCTCGCTTACGGCCATACCACCCTGAGGGCGCTAGAGAGCCAGCAGGTAGTGCTAGGTTTGCAGTGCAGAGATACTCTCTGAATCCATTTGTTTGACAATCTCTTTTCTGAAATACTTAATTTTCTTTTTGATTTTGGACTTTGGGAATTCGTTGTTGGAAAGTCAGAGTTAACCCTGATCACTTCCCCCAACAGCTTAGGCTGTGTGGGGGACTTTTTGGACTCTTCCTGGTTGAAGCATGCTGCAGATGCACATCATGGCTGCAGACAAAGAAACAGTGCAAACAACAATGATAAAAGGTAGCAATAGGAAGAATGAAGAGGACGATCAAAGAAGTGGAAAAGACAACCAAGTAGTGATTCAAAAGCAGCAGAAAACAAACAAAGTCACAGGAGATCTGCAGAGAGAAAGAGAAGAAAACAACCAAGGAGTGCAAGGAGGAACAAAAGGAAAATATAGCAAAGACCTGACATTAGAGGTGGAAGTGGAGGGAACAGAAAAGATTTCCATGATGGATTTGCTGAGGGGAGTAAAGAAGGAGTGTGGAGAGGTGATCGGCTGCAGAGTGAGAGGTGAAAGGATGTATGAACTCACAATGAAGGATGAAGAGGCAAAGCATAAACTAATGGATGGCATGAGAGTACAAGGAGTGATGGTGCATGCAAGGGAAGTTATGAATAATGACATGGTGGTGTCTTTTATAAACTTGCCAGTATACTTAGAGGATGAGAAGATACTCTTCAAACTACAAGAGTGGGGAGTACGACCACTCTCACCAATAAAACGTCGGTTATGGCCTGGAACGGATATAGCTGATGGAACCCGGTTCTTAAAGGTTCGTTTTACAGAACAGGTATGTTCACTTCCATACTCCACAAAGTTTGAGACTCTGAGAGGCACCGAATATTTTCGCGTCATCCATGATAGACAAGTACGTGTTTGCAGACTTTGTATCAAGCCAGGGCACATATTCAGAGAGTGCCCTGAATTAAAGTGCTTCAAATGTGGTGGAGGAGGACATTATGCAAGAGATTGTGAAGAATGGATGCGATTAGAGAGAGAGCGAGTAGTTGGACAAGAAGATGATGAAAGGAGGTACAGTGATCTGACAGAGGAACAAGAGGTGGAAGTGGCTGGTGTTGTGAGCGGGGGAGGTAAAGATGGAGCTGAGGCTGGTGAAAAAAGAAGCAAAATGGAGCGGCGAGACAGAATTGGGAGCAAGGGTGAAAAGGATGGCGAGGAGGAGGAGATGGAACAGTCGGAACAGAGCGAGGAAGACAAAGGTGAAAGTAAAGTGAAAGGAAAAGGTAAAGAGGATGAAAAGAAAGAGATGGAACAGGAACTGAAAGAAAGTAAAGGTGAAGAAAATAGGAATGGGGGACAAAAAGATGGACTGAAAGCAAAGATTAAAAGACTCAGTGCAAAGAGGAAGTCTGAGACGGACGGAGAACAGAGTGAACAGATCAAGGAACCACGGGCAGGTATTTGATGCCTTATTTAATTATATGTGGTTTTGTTTTTCAATTTTATTTAGTTTTCTTTAGCTACTCTCATGGCCACTGTAACTTCAATAAATATAAATGGGTTAAGGAATAAAAGCAAGATGAAAGAGTTATTATTTACATATAGGAGTGATATAATTTGTATACAGGAGACAAATTGGGAAGAGGATAAAGTGAGAGAGATGAGAGAGGAGTGGAGAGGGGATATTTATTATAATAATGGAGCAAAAAATGCAAGAGGTGTGGCAGTACTTTTTAAAAAAGATAGTGTCAAAGGTATAAGGGAGGTATATAAAGATCAGAGGGGAAGGATCTTGGTAGTTGAATTTACATATAGAGATATAGATTTTAGATTAATAAATATATACGTTCCGAATATAGAAGTAGATAGGAGGGAAATATTGGAAGAATTAAAAGAATTAGTTGTGGGGAAATGTATTGTAGTGGGGGATTTTAATATAAAATGTAGCAGATTAGATGTGGGCAAGGGCGTAAAATTTAGATGGGAGAAATCTAGGGGAATGTTGATGGAGATAATGAGAGAGAAGGGGTTAATAGATGTGTGGAGGTATGAAAATCCAGAAAAAAGAGAATTTACTAGGAGGCAATTAAAAGAAGGTATATTAAAACAGAGTAGAATAGATTTAGTGTTAGTTAAGGAGGAAATCATTAGATACATAGATGGGACAAGGCATCAAGGAAATAGTTTAAGTGATCATGATGGTGTTAGGTTCAGAATTAAGATAGGGAGTGAGGAGGTAGGAGGAGGGATGTGGATATTGAATGCAGGATACATTGGAGAGGAAGAATATGAGATACAGATGAAGGATCTAATAAATAGAGAAAATGAGAAGATAGATGAGTATAAAAGAGAGGGAGGATTAGATGACAGAATAGGGGAAAGATGGGAGAAAATGAAAGACCAGATTAAGTTCATCAGTATAAAATATAGTAAGAAAAGATGGGAAAAGATGAAGAAGGAAGAAGAGTTGCTGAAAGAAAGATTGAGGGAAGAATTAAACAAGGCTGAAGATGAAGAAGGATATAGTATGGAAAAATATATAGAGGCTAAGATAGCACTGGAGAAATTTGAGAGGGAGAAATGTAGAGGAGCAATTCTAAGAAGTAGGGCAAAATATGCATTAGAAGGTGAGAAATGTACAGGGTATTTCTTAGGGCTAGAGAAAAGGAGACAAAGTAAAACATATATAAACGAAATAAATACAAAGGAAGGCAAAACAACAAAAGACTACGTAGAGATTTTGGAGAGAGTGCAAGAATTCTATGAAGATTTATACAAGAGGGGAGGAGCAGATGAGAAAATCATAGAGGAAGTATTAGAAAGTGTAGGGAATATTCTAAGTGAGGAAGATAGGGAATGGTGTGATAAGGAGATAGAGGAAGAGGAGGTGAAAGAGGCAATAGGGGGGTTGAAAAATGGAAAAAGTCCGGGGAGTGATGGGATCGGTATTGAATGGTATAAAACATATAAGGAAGGGGTAGCACCAATTCTAGTTGAAGTTTTTAAGGGGATAGAAAGAACAGGAGTAGTGCAAGATAGAATGGTGGAGGGAGTGATAGCTTTAGTGTATAAGAAGGGAAATAGATTAGATATGGAGAACTATAGACCAATCAGTCTATTAAATGTGGATTATAAAATACTGACTAAAGTTTTAGCGAATAGAGTGAAAAGAGTGATAGGAAGTATAGTTCAACCAACACAGAGTTACAGTATACCAGGCAGGGATATAGCGGACACGATAGGGACCGTTAGGGATGTTATGGAGCATATGAAACGAGATGAGAAGGGAGGGATAGTATTAGGGATTGATTGGAATAAAGCTTTTGATAGAGTGGAACACAAATATTTATTTAGGGTATTAGAGAAGTTTGGATTTGGGGTGAAAGTGATAGGATGGATAAGAAGACTATATGAAAAAGCAAAAAGTTGCATAAAAATAAATGGAGTGCTAACAGACAAGTTCGATGTAGGAAGATCAGTAAGACAGGGATGTCCCCTGTCTGCATTATTGTATGCCATTTCAGTAGAGCCTCTAGCTACTTTAATTAAGAGAGATAAAAGAGTAGTGGGCATTGAGTTGCCATATGGAGGGATGTGTACTATAAACCAATATGCAGATGATACTACAATCACAGTGAGAGAAGGAAACAGTGTAAAAAGAGTTTTAGAGATAGTGAAGAGGTATGGGAAGGCATCAGGGGCAAAAATAAATATGGAGAAATCAGAACTAATGTATATAGGGGAGGTAGAGAGAGTAGAGGTAGGGTTAAGAGTGGAGGAAAGATATGTGAAGGTATTAGGGGTATATTTAGGGGTGCAAAGCAAAGAGGCAAGAGATGTGACTTGGACCGGGGTGATTAACAAAATAAGAACAGTATGTGCAGCATGGAAAGGGAGAAAATTGAAATTAAATGGGAAAGTAATAGTGGTAAATAGCCTGTTATTGTCAGTATGTGTGTATGTGATGAGTGTAATGGAAATGCCAGGGTGGGTGTTGAATGAATTGAATAAAATTGTAGGTGATTTTATATGGGGCGGCAAAGGGGTGAAAATTGCACAGAAAACATTGGTGGGTAAGAGATGGGAAGGGGGTTTAAACTTGATGGACTTAGAAACAAAAAGAGCCGCAATGAGAATAAAAACGGTAATAAAATATATGGGAGGGAGATGGGATTATGGATGGAAGGAGTTCTTAAGAAAGTATGTTGATGACGTGGGAGGAATAGGAGATAATGGTTGGTACATGGGCTTCAAGCAATCAATGACGGGAGGAATACCAGAAATATATCGGGAGGTTTTAGAGGCATGGAGGCATTTCCTACCCAAATTAGAGTATGAGTGTGAAGATATAAATGTGATTAAAAATCTGCCACTATTTCTGAATGAAAAAATTAAGTATAAAAATAAAACATTGTATGAACATAAATTTATAGAAGGGGGCATAAAACAAGTAAAGGATATAATGTACGAAGTTATTCCAGGATTTCTTAGAGATAACTGCATTTATGATTCTGTGTGTGATTTAGATGGAATGGAGAATAGAGAGAAAGTGAATACAATATATGACAAAATTAAAACAAGTATACCCTTGCAATGGACTAAGGTGATTAAAAGTGAATGTGTCTCTAAAGAAGAGCAATGTATGCCAGAGATGTATGTGCATGATAATGGTGAAAAGTACAAAATTAAGAATATGAGTGTAAAGAATGTATACAGGAGATTAATCGGTGATGTTATAAAAGAACCAGCGGCAGAAAAAGTGTGGAACAAAGTGTTTGAGGATCTGGATGTGAAATAAATCTGGTCAAACCTAAATATAAAATACAACAGTATTGATTGTGAGAACAATGACTTTCTGATAAGACATAATAGAATTTACACGAATGTGGTGTTAAATAAAATAAACAATGATGTCAATGTGATGTGTGATGTGTGTGATAATGGCCATGAGAGTTTTTTACATTATTTTCTGAGATGTGAAGCTTTGGTTGGTTTCTTTGATTTTCTTAAAAGTATATTAATAGAAAACTGGGGTGTGCAAGTGAAGTCAGAGGAGGAATGGGGGAAACTATTTTTGTTTGGAATTGTTGGGAAAAGGAAAAAAAGGGATATCTGTCTAATTAATTTTCTTTTAAGTCATGCTAGACTAGCAGTGGTTCTAAGAAGGAACTATGCACATTTTGAGGGTAGGACGATGAAAGTTAAAGATATATTTAAGTTAATAACACAAAGAGATGTGGAGTTGATTTGTAAGTTTGGAGAGAAAAAGGCAAAAGAATTTTTTATAGACACAAATAAGTTCATATATCAAGATGTGGGTGGGAAAATCTGCTTTAATTGGTAGGAAGCAATCATTTGATTTGAGAAGGGTAGTAGACATATCTCTTGTATATTTCATTTATGTATCTGTATTTTCCTTTTTTTGTGCAAAATAATGGATGTCAATTGAAAGATGACTCATATGAATGTAACAAATTGTGTTGAGTGAGTGTGAATGTGATGGAAAACTGTAATTGAAAATTTGTGAATTGAAAATAAAAAAAAGATAAAAAAAAAAAGAGACCGCCCGATCTCGTCTGATCTCGGAAGCAAAGCAGCGTCGGGCCTGGTTAGTACTTGGATGGGAGACCGCCTGGGAATACCAGGTGCTGTAAGCTTTTGCCTTTTCTTCACTATTTATATAATATGCTGGCTTTTAGAAAGACGTGTTTTACCGCTCTATTTATTACAATCATTTAAATGTATTATAGAGTGTTAAGTGTTTTACATGTTTTTTAGGCCATTTTATTACTCTTAACATTTTAAGTGTGTGTGTGTCTTTAATAAATGGATGCTTGGCCTGCCATGTGACTAGACACATGACAGGAAGCAGGAAGTACAACTGTATAAGAGAGCAGCATGACAAAAAAAGTCACCAAACTGTTGGATTAAGGAGTTGCTAATTTTAGAGCTCACCTTTCCATTCACCACCTGCAAACTTTGGATTACACTTTCTGTGGATTGTATATACAATGGTGGACACTCACATTGGACTTATCAACACACTGGGATTCTTGGACTGTTTTTAGGGTATGGACAAATGAACTGTATTCTTTTAACAGCATTTACCTAGTTTTATCGTGTTGTTTTAAAGTCTTTTATGTGAACCTTGTATATAAACCAAATCTATTTAAACCAATCTTCTTTTATGTCTCATTCTTTTAACCACTAGTCATCTCTCACAGTTAAATCTGACCCCATTTTAATCTTGTAACTCTGGATGGGAGACCGCCTGGGAATACCAGGTGCTGTAAGCTTTTGCCTTTTCTTCACTATTTATATAATATGCTGGCTTTTAGAAAGACGTGTTTTACCGCTCTATTTATTACAATCATTTAAATGTATTATAGAGTGTTAAGTGTTTTACATGTTTTTTTAGGCCATTTTATTGCTCTTAACATTTTAAGTGTGTGTGTGTCTTAAATAAATGGATGGTTGGCCTGCCATGTGACTAGACACATGACAGGAAGCAGGAAGTACAACTGTATAAGAGAGCAGCATGACAAACAAAGGACAGTCACCAAACTGTTGGATTAAGGAGTTTGCTAATTTTAGAGCTCACCTTTCCATTCACCACCTGCAAACTTTGGATTACACTTTCTGTGGATTGTATATACAATGGTGGACACTCACATTGGACTTATCAACACACTGGGATTCTTGGACTGTTTTTAGGGTATGGACAAATGAACTGTATTCTTTTAACAGCATTTACCTAGTTTTATCGTGTTGTTTTAAAGTCTTTTATGTGAACCTTGTATAAAAACCAAATCTATTTAAACCAATCTTCTTTTATGTCTCATTCTTTTAACCACTAGTCATCTCTCACAGTTAATTCTGACCCCATTTTAATCTTGTAACTCTGGATGGGAGACCGCCTGGGAATACCAGGTGCTGTAAGCTTTTGCCTTTTCTTCACTATTTATATAATATGATGGCTTTTACGGAGGCTGATCTATAAATAACCCACTTTTTGGAGCAGTCCTCGCTTACGGCCATACTGCGCTGAGTGCGCCCGGTCTCGTCTGATCTCGGAAGCAAAGCAGCGTCGGGCCTGGTTAGTACTTAGATGGGAGACCGCCTGGGAATACCAGGTGCTGTAAGCTTTTGCCTTTTCTTCACTATTTATATAATATGCTGGCTTTTACGGAGGCTGATCTTTAAATAGCCCACTTTTTGGAGCAGGCCTCGCTTACGGCCATACTGCGCTGAGACCGCCCTATCTCGTCTGATCTCGGAAACAAAGCAGCGTCGGGCCTGGTTAGTACTTGGATGGGAGACAGCCTGGGAATACCAGGTGCTGTAAGCTTTTGCCTTTTCTTCACTATTTATATAATATGCTGGCTTTTAGAAAGACGTGTTTTACCGCTCTATTTATTACAATCATTTAAATGTATTATAGAGTGTTAAGTGTTTTACATGTTTTTTTAGGCCATTTTATTGCTCTTAACATTTTAAGTGTGTGTGTGTCTTAAATAAATGGATGGTTGGTCTGCCATGTGACTAGACACATGACAGGAAGCAGGAAGTACAACTGTATAAGAGAGCAGCATGACAAACAAAGGACAGTCACCAAACTGTTGGATTAAGGAGTTTGCTAATTTTAGAGCTCACCTTTCCATTCACCACCTGCAAACTTTGGATTACACTTTCTGTGGATTGTATATACAATGGTGGACACTCACATTGGACTTATCAACACACTAGGATTCTTGGACTGTTTTTAGGGTATGGACAAATGAACTGTATTCTTTTAACAGCATTTACCTAGTTTTATCGTGTTGTTTTAAAGTCTTTTATGTGAACCTTGTATATAAACCAAATCTATTTAAACCAATCTTCTTTTATGTCTCATTCTTTTAACCACTAGTCATCCCTTACAGTTAAATCTGACCCCATTTTAATCTTGTAACTCTGGATGGGAGACCGCCTGGGAATACCAGGTGCTGTAAGCTTTTGCCTTTTCTTCACTATTTATATAATATGCTGGCTTTTAGAAAGACGTGTTTTACCGCTCTATTTATTACAATCATTTAAATGTATTATAGAGTGTTAAGTGTTTTACATGTTTTTTTAGGCCATTTTATTGCTCTTAACATTTTAAGTGTGTGTGTGTCTTAAATAAATGGATGGTTGGTCTGCCATGTGACTAGACACATGACAGGAAGCAGGAAGTACAACTGTATAAGAGAGCAGCATGACAAACAAAGGACAGTCACCAAACTGTTGGATTAAGGAGTTTGCTAATTTTAGAGCTCACCTTTCCATTCACCACCTGCAAACTTTGGATTACACTTTCTGTGGATTGTATATACAATGGTGGACACTCACATTGGACTTATCAACACACTGGGATTCTTGGACTGTTTTTAGGGTATGGACAAATGAACTGTATTCTTTTAACAGCATTTACCTAGTTTTATCGTGTTGTTTTAAAGTCTTTTATGTGAACCTTGTATAAAAACCAAATCTATTTAAACCAATCTTCTTTTATGTCTCATTCTTTTAACCACTAGTCATCTCTCACAGTTAATTCTGACCCCATTTTAATGTTGTAACTCTGGATGGGAGACCGCCTGGGAATACCAGGTGCTGTAAGCTTTTGCCTTTTCTTCACTATTTATATAATATGATGGCTTTTACGGAGGCTGATCTATAAATAACCCACTTTTTGGAGCAGTCCTCGCTTACGGCCATACTGCGCTGAGTGCGCCCGGTCTCGTCTGATCTCGGAAGCAAAGCAGCGTCGGGCCTGGTTAGTACTTAGATGGGAGACCGCCTGGGAATACCAGGTGCTGTAAGCTTTTGCCTTTTCTTCACTATTTATATAATATGCTGGCTTTTACGGAGGCTGATCTTTAAATAGCCCACTTTTTGGAGCAGCCCTCGCTTACGGCCATACTGCGCTCAGACCGCCCTATCTCGTCTGATCTCGGAAGCAAAGCAGCGTCGGGCCTGGTTAGTACTTGGATGGGAGACCGCCTGGGAATACCAGGTGCTGTAAGCTTTTGCCTTTTCTTCACTATTTATATAATATGCTGGCTTTTAGAAAGACGTGTTTTACCGCTCTATTTATTACAATCATTACAATCAATGTATTATAGAGTGTTAAGTGTTTTACATGTTTTTTTAGGCCATTTTATTGCTCTTAACATTTTAAGTGTGTGTGTGTCTTAAATAAATGGATGGTTGGCCTGCCATGTGACTAGACACATGACAGGAAGCAGGAAGTACAACTGTATAAGAGAGCAGCATGACAAACAAAGGACAGTCACCTACTGTTGCCCCACGAGGTCCTGAACCCAGAGGTGATGTATTTTGCTTAACCGCCTTGACACAGAATGCAAATCAGTAAATATACGGTGCTCAAGGAACACTCTTGATGTTGGACTTCATACTCAGGAGATCAAAAACAGATCGTCTGACCTCAAGGTGATTTGGGGCCAGACACTCTACCGTAGCACTACAAGATGGCGGAAAAATTATTTAGTGTTTCATGCTTAAGCACTTTGATAAACTATGCAAATCAGCTAGTCTTTACACTCACAAAGTCAAGAACAGATCGCTTGACCTCAACATAATTGGAACATGCAACCTCCCGATCCGGGGTCAGGCGCGCTCTGTCGCGGCCACGAGGTCGAGAGAACAAGTCGGCCTTCCTTGCTTAATTGCTTTGATTCAATTTGCAAATCAGTCACGGTAAAGGGCTGTAGACTTTATACTATGGATGTCAAGAAGAGATCAACTGATGTGATTGGAACATGCAACCGTCTGATCTGGATTCAGCCATGCTACCGTTGTACCCCAAGACACCACAAACCTATCTGGTGTTTCCTAGAGCGGAGGACTGTAGATGATACATTGGTTATCTTTAGGTCGCTGGTTCGATTCCGGCTCGAAGGAGCTGGCTTTTGAATTCGGCACGTAGATGTTTCCACGATTTCTTCAGAGATTGCAGGGCAAGATATGAAAAAGTAACACATCAAGAGACAGATCTGTCACAGTACACAATGACAGGAATGGTTATTACATGAGATCTCAGGCTTAATAAAAATAACAGGTCAAGATACAAATCTATCGCAGTACACCGGTGGTTTTCAATCCTGATCCTGGTGACCCCCTGCTCTGGGCTGTGTTTCCCAAAAGCATTGCAATCCTTAATACAACGTAGACGCATTGAAACCAATAGAGTTACAATCAACTTAGGGTTACGATGACTCTGAAAAACGCGGGCCTGCATATTTTGTCTGTCTCCTTTTTCTGACACAACCAGATGAGTTCATGGAGCTCTCTCCTAACGAGCTAATGATCTGAATCAGGTGTGTTTAATAAGGGAGACATACAGAGCGGTGGGATTGGAAACCACTGCAGCACACAACGACAGGACCTCTTTTCACATTAGAAGTCAACAAGAAATCACGTGACCCCGACGTGATTTGAACACGCAACCTTCTGATCTGGAGTCAGACGCGCTACCGTTGCGCCACGAGGTCCTGAACCTAGAGGTGATGTATTTTGCTTAACCGCCTTGACACAGAATGCAAATCAGTAAATATACGGTGCACAAGGAACATTCTTGATGTTGGACTTCATACTCAGGAGATCAAAAACAGATCGTCTGACCTCAACGTGATTTGGAGCCAGACACTCTACCGTTGCACTATAAGATAGCGGAAAAATTATTTAGTGTTTCATGCTTAAGCACTTTGATAAACTATGCAAATCAGCTAGTCTTTACCCTCACAAAGTCAAGAACAGATCGCTTGACCTCAACATAATTGGAACACGCAACCTCCCGATCCGGGGTCAGGCGCACTCTGTCGCGGCCACGAGGTCGAGAGAACAAGTCGGCGTTCCTTGCTTAATTGCTTTGATTCAATTTGCAAATCAGTCACGGTAAAGGGCTGTAGACTTTATACTATGGATGTCAAGAAGAGATCAACTGATGTGATTGGAACATGCAACCGTCTGATCTGCATTCAGCCATGCTACCGTTGTACCCCAAGACACCACAAACCTATCTGGTGTTTCCTGCTTAAGCCAATTTTTGTCACCTTTGATAGCTCAGCTGGTAGAGAGGAGGACTGTAGATGATACATTGGCTATTCTTAGGTCGCTGGTTCGATTCCGGCTCGAAGGAGCTGGCTTTTGAATTCGGCACGTAGATGTTTCCACGATTTCTTCAGAGATTGCAGGGAAAGAAATTAAAAAGTAACACATCAAGAGGCAGATCTGTCACAGTACACAATGACAGGAATGGTTATTACATGAGATCTCAGGCTTAATAAAAGTAACAGGTCAAGATACAAATCTATCACAGTACACCGGTGGTTTTCAATCCTGATCCTGGTGACCCCCTGCTCTGGGCTGTGTTTCCCAAAAGCATTGCAATCCTTAATACAACGTAGACGCATTGAAACCAATAGTTACAATCAACTTAGGGTTACGATGACTGAAAAACGCGGCCCTGCATATTTTGTCTGTCTCCTTTTTCTGACACAACCAGATGAGTTCATGGAGCTCTCTCCTAACGAGCTAATGATCTGAATCAGGTGTGTTTAATAAGGGAAACATACACAGCGGTGGGATTGGAAACCACTGCAGCACACAACAACAGGACCTCTTTCACATTACAAGTCAACAAGAAATCACATGACCCCGACGTGATTTGAACACACAACCTTCTGATCTGGAGTCAGACGCGCTACCGTTGCGCCACGAGGTCCTGAATCCAGAGGTGATGTATTTTGCTTAACGACCTTGACACAGAATGCAAATCAGTAAATATACGGTGCTCAAGGAACACTCTTGATGTTGGACTTCATACTCAGGAGATCAAAAACAGATCGTCTGACCTCAAGGTGATTTGGAGCCAGACACTCTACCGTTGCACTACAAGATAGTGGAAAAATTATTTTGTGTTTCATGCTTAAGCACTTTGATAAACTATGCAAATCAGCTAGTCTTTACACTCACAAAGTCAAGAACAGATCGCTTGACCTCAACATAATTGGAACACGCAACCTCCCGATCCGGGGTCAGGCGCACTCTGTTTTCTCGGCCACAAGGTCGAGAAAACAAGTCGGCGTTCCTTGCTTAATTGCTTTGATTCAATTTGCAAATCAGTCATGGTAAAGGGCTGTAGACTTTATACTATGGATGTCAAGAAGAGATCAACTGATGTGATTGGAACATGCAACCGTCTGATCTGCATTCAGCCATGCTACCGTTGTAACCCAAGACACCATCATGGACTTCATCCCCCACAAGCCACTGCACTTATCACTGCTCACACCTGCAGCTCATTCACACACTCACACACCTGCAGTTCATTTACACACACTGCATATAAGCCACTCTCACACCTAGCTCTTGGCGAAGTCTTGTATTGCCCCGGCTGCATTTCTGAGCGTTTCTTCCCGTGTTTGATTCTCACTGCTAGCCCCGACCTTTCTGCCTGTGTTTTGACTACGATTTCTGCCTGCCCCTGTGTTTGTTTTGTTTTGTCTTATCTAATAAATGCTGCGAATGGATCCGCTCGTCTCAGTCCGTCCTTGTGACAATTCTCTTTAATGGGGAAGTGTGTCCAAACCTTTTATTGGTACTGTATGTTTGTTCCAGTGAGTGAATCAAAATCTAGGTGAGTCAGAAGTACAAAACCTGATAATGTAATAACATGCCGTTACTGTAATATAGCTCTGAACAGCCTTTGAAGTCCACTTCCACCAGACAGCGCGATCCAGTTGCCGGGCTACCAGCTGTTTAGAGGCGATCGCAACGCAGAATCAACGGGGAAATCGCGCGGTGGCGGGACGTGCTTTTACATCAACGAAAGGTGGTGTACAGATGTAACAGTATTAAAGAAGATGTGCTGTTCTGATCTAGAAGCTCTCTTCATTAACTGTAAGCCGTTCTATTCGCCGCGAGAGTTTTGCTCGTTCATTCTCGTGAGCGTCTACATTCCTCCGCAAGCGCACGTGAGCCTGGCTTTGCAGAAACTCGCTGATCAGATCACCGTGACGGAACAACAACACCCGGACTCTGTTTTAATCATTCTTGGGGATTTTAACAAAGCTAATCTCTCCCGTGAACTGCCAAAATACAGTCAACATGTTACATGTTCAACCAGAGACAGTAATATATTGGACCACTGTTACACCACAATACGTAATGCATATCACTCTGTCCCACGTGCAGCTTTGGGACTCTCTGATCACTGCCTGGTTCATCTTATACCAACCTACAGACAAAAACTTAAATCTGCTAAACCTGTAGCAAAGTCTGTGAAGAGATGGACCAACGAAACAGAGCGGGCTTTACAAGCCTGTTTCGATTGTACTGATTGGAGTGTTTTCGAAGCTGCTGCTACCGACCTGGATGAGCTCACAGACACTGTTACTTCATATATCAGTTTCTGTGAGGATATGTGCATTCCTACCAAGACTCGTTTAACTTTCAACAATGACAAACCATGGTTCACTGCAAAACTCAGACAGCTTCGTCACGCCAAAGAGGATGCTTACAGGAAAGGGGACAGTGTCTTGTATAAGCAGGCCAAATACACACTAGAAAAGGAGATCAAAGTGGCAAAGAAGAATTATTCCGAAAAGATAAGGAATCAATTCTCTTCCGGTGACTCTTCATCAGTGTGGGACAGCCTGAAAGCCATCACTAACTACAAGACACCATCCCCCTGCATGGTGGACAATCAACAACTGGCAGACGACCTGAACGAGTTCTATTGCAGGTTTGAAAAAACTCCATTCACACCTCCAACAACAGCCCTAACAACTCCGCTCTCCCCCACTCCGACAATCCACTTCAGTGAAAGAGATGTTCGCCAGGTCTTCAGACAGAACAAAAGAAGGAAGGCACCAGGCCCTGATGGTGTGACACCAGCCTGTTTGAAAACCTGTGCTGACCAGCTGGCTCCCATTTTCTCATTAATCTTCAATTGGTCTCTGGAGATGTGTGAAGTACCGAACTGCCTCAAACGTTCGACAATCATTCCCATTCCAAAGAAACCCAAAATAACAGGACTCAACGACTACAGACCTGTGGCGCTAACATCTGTCGTCATGAAGTCGTTTGAAAAACTGGTTTTGGCTCATCTGAAGGACATCACCGGACCCTTACTGGACCCCCTGCAGTTTGCTTATCGTGCAAACAGGTCCGTAGATGATGCAGTGAACATGGGTTTACACTTCATCCTGCAGCATCTGGATAAATCAGGGACTTATGTGAGGATCCTGTTTGTGGACTTTAGTTCAGCCTTTAACACAATCATCCCAAACCTCCTTCTTCCCAAACTATCTCAGCTCTCCGTGCCCTTCGCTCTCTGTCAGTGGATTAACAGCTTCCTGACGAACAGGCAGCAGCTAGTGAGGCTGGGAAAATTCTCATCCAGCACCCGGACTATCAGCACTGGCGCCCCTCAGGGTTGTGTCCTCTCCCCACTGCTCTTCTCCCTGTATACGAATGACTGTACCTCTAAAGACCCCTCTGTCAAGCTCCTGAAGTTCGCAGACGACACCACACTCATCGGCCTCATTCAAGACGGTGATGAGTCTGCTTACAGACAGGAAGTTAAAGAGCTGGCTGTCTGGTGCAGTCATAACAACCTGGAGCTCAACACGCTCAAAACTGTGGAGATGATCATAGACTTCAGGAAAACCCCCCCTGCTCTCCCCCCACTCACCATCATGAACAGCACTGTTAACACAGTGGAGTCATTCAGGTTCCTTGGCAATACCATCTCTCAGGACCTGAAGTGGGACATTCACATAGACTCCATTGTGAAAAAGGCCCAGCAGAGACTGTACTTCCTCCGCCAGCTGAGGAAGCTCAACCTGCCAGCGGAACTGCTGAAACAGTTCTACTCTGCCATCATTGAATCCGTCCTCTGCACTTCAATTACCGTCTGGTTCAGCTCAGCTACCAATTCTGATCTCAGAAGACTACGTCGCATAGTCCGGACTGCTGAGCGAATCATTGGTACAACCCTTCCTACCCTTCAAGATCTCTACTTATCCAGAGTGCGCAAAAGGGCTGGCAAAATCACTCTGGACCCCTCACATCCAGCACACTCGCTCTTTGAACTGCTTCCATCTGGTCGGCGCTACAGAGCACTGAGCACCAAGACGACCAGACACCGGAACAGTTTTTTCCCCCAGGCAATCCATCTCATGAACACTTGTCAGTAAACGTGGAACCTGCAGCACT
Source organism: Garra rufa (assembly GCF_049309525.1). Classification (NCBI taxonomy): domain Eukaryota; kingdom Metazoa; phylum Chordata; class Actinopteri; order Cypriniformes; family Cyprinidae; genus Garra; species Garra rufa. The sequence continues at coordinate 92,018,936 of NC_133361.1, forward strand.
ATTATACGCCTTATTAATCTATTCAGTATTTATTAATACCTACTTACATCCAAATTTGCACCTAATATACCTGTACATAGTAATGGCATATTCTGTATATTGTGTTTTTGCTATTTTGCACTTTGCACTTTGTCTTGTGTACTTTGTATATTGTTCTTTTTTATAATCTATGTCTTGTCTTGTCACTGTCACTCTGTTGCACTGTGGAGCTGCTGTCACTAAAACAAATTCCTAGTATGTGTAAACATACCTGGCAATAAAGCTCATTCTGATTCTGATTCTGATTCTGATTATTTTAAAACTATTGCATTTGCTTTAGCTTTGGGGTACAGGACATGAAGTACCTTTTAACTAAGGTACAGGCATGAAGGGATAATTACACCTTAACTAAACGATGAAATCCACATTGTCTACCACATAAAATGGGTTAAAAATCATGCTGCCGTTATTTGTACACTTGCAAAAGTGGTTTCCAGACAAATATCTAAAAATTCTTAATTCAAGAATTATTTTCTAGATGAGTAAAAAATAAAAAAATGTAATCAAAATTTTTATATTACCTTGTAGCAGTGTCAGAGTTTTGCCGCCACATCCAATCACCTGAGCTCTTGTGAGGGCAAAGTACGACTGCAGAGCATAGCAACCCTACAGAGCAAACTGAAGAGAGGATTTTTCTCTGGTAAAACAAAATATATTCATACATTACATCTGACTATCTTTATACAGTCTTTTCATTATGTATCTGCATCTTGTTGTTATTGTTGTTGCTTTAACTAAATGGTTTTAATGAATTAATGAATTTCCTTTATTTAATCTATAAAGGCTGGTATTTAATCTATAATGCCTTTAATGTAAATGAATGTAGATCAGTTTCAACATGAGCTGTTAATATAGTCTATTCTTCATTCCCAAGGGCTAATAGAGTTACTCTATTTGAGTAACTACAATGTGACGACTGTATTTATAACAACAAACATAATGAATATAGAATTTTTGAATAAAAAATGTAAAAAAAAAAAAACATTTATTTTTTAATCATATCCTTTTCATGTTTTGATGTACTATGATTTTTGTGTAGGTCAATATCAGATTCGGAAACAAGAATGTCCCAAACAGTCTTACCTGTGAACTCTTCAACACTCATCATTCAGGTTCAACCACCAACACAAGCAACAGCAGTTTGGGCTGTGACAAATGCTCCTGTGCCTGTTCATGTCACAGGAGTTTCTACTTTTCATGGACTTCAGGCATTTCTGAAAGGCCAACCAAAAGCCCTTGGGGTAAGAATATTCTCATAACCCCAGATATTTCCTTTTAAGTGTGTATGGTAGTGTGAAGTAAGAAAATTACATGAATAAATTCTACAAAAAGGAGTAGTAGACACATTAACACAATATACACTGATTTTATTGCATAATGTGACTTAGATACAAAATGAGGAAGACCAATATAAAATAAGGTTTATCATTTACAGAGAACATTTTACAGTGTACCAGTCACAAAGAGTCACAGAGAAGAATGTTTTACAAGTTGTAAACTATCAAAAAAATGTTAACTAATGGACAAAGTTGCACATCTGCAAAAATGAGCATTCTGTGCTTGAATATTTTAGGATATTTTCGAGTACAATCATAAGTCCATACCCATAGTTGCCATAAATTTATTGTATATTTAATTTTGGTCCCCAACATTTGAAACTGTTTTACTTTATAAGAGACTTTCTTGTTTTGTCCTGTACATTTTTCTTGTCCCTCACAGACTGTCCAGATAATGATCAGCCTGTTGACTTAACTGTTTGGGATTGTCTTGACACTTAATTTAGATTCCATCACTGTCATTAGTGGTATTCCTTACTGGGGATCAATCATCGTAAGAAACAATTATTTTTTTTTTCTTCTGTTTTTCAGTTGTTGTTTTTTTTTATGATTTTTTTATTTAAGCTACATATTCCAACAGAATATTCCATTTTGTTCTTTCTCTCTCCTCTCAGTACATTATCGCAGGCTCACTCTGCATTGCTGCTGAAAACAAAGTTAATTCTCCCTTCTGTTTGTGTTTGGTATGTACTCAACATTTGTACGTTTTAAGGGGTCCAAGCTGCCAAACACAGGCAGGTGGCATTGTAATAATATGATTCACATTTTTGTGCAATTGATATAAACAATTCTTACAGATAGGGATATTTCTGGCAAAAATGTATTAAATGAATTTAGATTAACTGAAGCACTGAGATATAAACTAATTATATAAACTAATTTTATCTCCTGAACGCAACACCCATACTTAATGAAACTTTGGACATTTTGATATTTTATACTAAACTGCATCAAAATTGCACCTATAGATACAACCCACACTGTATCATATAATCACTTCTTAACCCTCAATCGGTCCTTGGGGTCTATATGACCCCGATCGACGTTTCCTCGATTAAAAAAAAGGGTTCCCTTAATCTGAGAGGAAAAATATTTTGTGACTTTTCCTACATAATCTGTCTATACACACACAAAAAAACCTGGCTTGATTCGATTGTTCTGAAGGTATGTAATTTTTTTTTTTACTAATCTGGTCTTCGGGGTCAATATGACCCCACATTGAAATGAATGGGAAATTTGAAAAAAAGTCAATATTTTTTCTTCATTTGTCAAAAAAAATCTATAAATCCGGCATAAATCAAAAAATTCACACACAGAAATGAAGGCCTACTACTAGAGCATAAATGTGATGTAGAAAAGACATGCTCACTCACACACACACACGCACACACACACAAACACAGACAAACAAACACACACTTACATATGCACCCATGTATTCTCTCACTCTCTCTCTTTCTCTCTCTCTCTCTCACACACACTCACAAACACTCACACACACTCACACACACTCGCACACACACTCTGACTCCAAGTCTTGTCCTTTAGGTGTGTTTTAGGTGGCACTTAGGTGCCATTTTTCTGTCAAATTTCTGTGGCATTAAAACTACAAAAATTCTACTATTTGAAAAAAAAAATATAATTTTAAATGTCCTTTCTTATGTTTATATATAAATAAGTTCAAAAAATGTATTTCAAAAGTTGTAATACAACAGTTGGCTACATGCACTAAAATGAATGGCTCTCTATTGGCCTCTGCTGGTCAAAACTATTTATTTCTTAAACTGAAAAGAATTAAGGTTTATCTCTAACCAGGAGATGGCGTACTTCTACACGTAACACCTAGATCAATATCCAAAAACAGTTTAAATTAAATTTAGATCATAATTTAAGTGAATTTTTAATAAAAAATTACAATTTCATAGGCAAGCTTATGGTGTAGTTGAGGAATTGTGTGGTAAATAGGTACAAAAGTACTTCATATCTCCCAAAACACAGCATTAATGAATAGATGAGAAGTAAACAAAAAAATATATATATTATTTGTATAATTAAAAATGTATATTTTTTGTATAATTTCTCGATCAATTGTTGGGGTCATATAGACCCCAAAGACCAAATTGATGAACTGGAAATGAAGACCTTATTTTAAGACACTAAAAAAAATATTTGTACTAACAGTAAAAGGGAAAAAAACAGTTTTCCTTTTTGAGACCGGTATATTTACTGTAATCTAAACAGTAATCAGTGAAGATTGACTGGACTTTGCATTCATGTTGTGTATTTTTCCATCTACATTAATATGATGTGTTAACAAAATGTGTTAAAGCTATTCCTAATTTATTAATCAGTTTTATGTCGATGTTATTTTTTTCTGCCTATAGGTGAAAGGTTCGCTTGGAATGAACATTATCAGTGCTATAACTGCAGGCATTACCATTATTTTAATTCCATTTGATTTGGCTCTTGGACCATTTTACAATTACTGCTACGATACTGACTGTTACGAGTTTAGGGGAAAGTATACGGTATGTCATCAATGTTTACATTTGCATTAATGTAGTAATCACAATAAGATAAGTGTGTGGTCAGTACACTTGTCGAAAGTAAATTCTTAATCTGCTCTCATCTGTCCAGTCTTTTTCTCCCCAACATCACATCTCTTACTATTACTGATCATTAATAATTTAAGAAGGCATTGATTTTATACATTAAGCAGCCAGTGTACCTATGTAAGTACTAATTGTCAATTATTTTAATATTATTTGTTGATTTTTATCTCAGATTCTCTTCTGGGGAATCGGAACTGTGTTGCTCATATTCGCCTTGCTTGAGTTTATCATCTCCATCTGTCTGTCAGCATATGCCTGTAAAGTCAGCTGCAGCTGTTGCACCCAGGTTAGTAATGCGTCAAGATGGAGGTTCACAAACTTTTTAGTGAACTGAAACCCTCTGATATGTAATGGAAATAGTTACTTATGGATGTCTTGATAATAAGCAACAAACACTAAGTTATGTTACTGTCACACCCTGTCTGTCATTGGTTTCACCCATTGTCTTCCCCTGCCATTCTGTTGTCATTTGGTTTAGCCCTCGTCACCGTCATCTGTTGCACCTGTCCTTGTAATTATTAGTCATCTGTGTCACCTGTGTTTGATAATGAGTTACCCTTTATAAGTCTGTCTTTGAGTTTAGTCTTTTGTCGGTCTTTAACGTTATCTGGATGTGTGTGAAAGCCCTCTGTGTTCCTGCCTGTTCCTGCCTTGTTCATCTTGGAGAATTCTATTAAATTTATTGTTGATTGTTAATCTCGTCTATCGTCTCGTCTCGTCCTGCACACCCGCGTGACAGAAAGACCGACCCAAAAAAATTCACGGCGTCTTCCCCTGCGTTTATTTTCCGTTTTTTTTGTATCAGTGTTTAGTTTATTTTTTTTTCCCCCGTCATGAATGATCCCGCCGTCCTCATCCTCCTCCTGAAGCAGGGGAACCGCTCTCTCGAGGACCACACCAGAGACTTTATATTCCTCGCCCCGTTTACGCACTACCCGGACAGTTGCCTATGCACGTTCTACCGCGTGGGACTTAATGATAACATCCAGAGGCAGCTGTCCGGGGAGGGTCCTCGAGAGAGCCTCGCCGACTACATCGAGTGGGTGCTGGTGTCCAGCAGAGCTTCGTTGACCGCGAAGGATGACACCAGCCCCACTCCAGACCCAGAACCCAGCCCAACATCACCCTGACAAGCGGAGTTGCAGCCCGAGCCCACCGACGATGGAGAGCCCGAGCCGAGAGCGACAGAGCCAGAGCCGGACCCATCGGACCAGGTGCGAGAGCCGACTGCTACATCCGCGACGGTGGAGTGTGACGTGGAGCAAGAGAGGGCTACAAAGAGCCCTGCCCACTGCACCACCACTTGGGGTGAGAATGAGCAACACTCTGGGGACTTAATAGACTTTTCCACAGAACCACTGGCCTGCCTGAACTTCCCACCCACCCGCCCTCTTCTGCCTATGCCTGAGTCTCCGCTGGTCCCGTCCAGCCATCCTGAGTCTCCGCTGGTCCGGTCCAGCCATCCTGAATCTCCGCTGGTCTCGTCCAGCCGTCCTGAATCTCCGCTGGTCCCGTCCAGCCATCCTGAATCTCCGCTGGTCTCGTCCAGCCTTCCAGAATCTCCGCTATCACCTGTCAGTCCCCCTGCTCACCCTCAGTCATCCACCTGTGCAGTGGGCTCGCCGCGGGACTGCCAGCTTCCATCGGCGTCTCGGCTGGAGGATTCCTCAGCTCCGCCTCCAGCCTCCGAGTCCTGGACTCCGCCTCGGCCCTTCGACCCCGCGGTTCCACCACGGCTCTCGACGCCCTCCTCTCCACCGTCGCCCGTCGATCCACCAGCTCCACCGGGCTCCATCGTCTTTCCGGCTCCGCCCTGGTCAGTCGTCACCCCATCGGCTCCTCAGGACTCTGCTCCTCCGGCTGTGCCTCGTCGCGCCGTCCCACCGGCTCCTTGGGACTCCTCCTTCCTGCGGGCACAGCCTCCATCCTCTGTCGCTCCGGCTCCGCCGCGGATCTCCGGGACTCCGCCTCCGCCTCGGGCGCCAGAGCCTGTTCCACCTTGGCCCTCCGGATCCTCGGCGTCACCCCGGATCATCGGCTCTCCGTCTCCGCCTCGGGCTCCTCCGCCATCTGCTCCGCCTCTGTCGGTCGGCCCCATGGAGTCGGCACGCCTTCCTCCACCATGGTTCCTCCCTCCGTCGGCTCCACAGTGGGCCGTCATCATGGCTGTGGTCTGGGTCAGTTCCTCCTGCTTCAGGTCCCTTCTGTTTCCTCCCTGGCTCCTCCCACCTTCGTCGCCCCCCTGGACTCTCATGACTTTGTTTGTTGTCCCCCTCCAGGGGTACCGTCCTCCGCCCAAGCCTCCTCCCTTATGTACTCTGTTTTTCCGCCCCTCTCGTTTTTTCCACGGCGCGAGGACGCGCCTTTCCGGAGGGGGGCGTGATGTCACACCCTGTCTGTCATTGGTTTCACCCATTGTCTTCCCCTGCCATTCTGTTGTCATTTGGTTTAGCCCTCGTCACCGTCATCTGTTGCACCTGTCCTTGTAATTATTAGTCATCTGTGTCACCTGTGTTTGATAATGAGTTACCCTTTATAAGTCTGTCTTTGAGTTTAGTCTTTTGTTGGTCTTTAACGTTATCTGGATGTGTGTGAAAGCCCTCTGTGTTCCTGCCTGTTCCTGCCTTGTTCATCTTGGAGAATTCTATTAAATTTATTGTTGATTGTTAATCTCGTCTATCGTCTCGTCTCGTCCTGCACACCCGCGTGACAGTTACAAATATTTATTTATTAAATTCTTCACTTTCAAATGGTCAAACGTTCACGTTTTTAACATAAAATTCTTGTGCTATAAACATCTGTACACAAAAACATTGGAAATTATGTAAATGTTGATGAAGTGAACTTTAAACACATTGCGTTTCCAGATATTAAAGGGGTCATCAAGTTGATATGATTCTTTAGGGTCTCAATGAGAAGTCTGTACTATATTTTGGGTAAAATTTTGCAGTGTGAAAAACACCCATTTAACCGCGTCAAAAATCAGGCCCTTTTTAGAGTGACCCATTCTTTTGCATTTGCCTTAAAAAAGGCTAAGGAGTTCTGCCTACCCAGTCCCTCTCTTCCATGGGGTGACGAGCTGTAATGTTTAGCCACGGAATTTGCTATCTAGCACATAATTAAAAAAGGTGATTTGCAAAGATGCATAAAAAACACTTATACTCACTTACTGTATGCTGTAGGTGAAGCTGTATCCCAAATGATATACGTAAACAGAGATTTTTGTTGATCACAGGGCGCATTTTCTTCAAAAGTTAAAGCAATGTTAATCATCTCACAAGATTAACTGACTATATGGGTTATTGCTAGTATTTAGTGGATTTTATGTCCCCATGAAACAAAACAAGGGATGTGATTGCACAATAACCTCAAGAGACAATATTGAATGAATTAGCATATGCAGTTAAAAACAAGAACAACGTCTAAGCCCGGTAAAGGTTTTGCCGCAAACTCAATGGACTGGTTTCTCTCCTATATGATTTCACATGACCATTCTGAAACATTAGAAATGTATGTGAGCTTCTAACATCTGATTGAAGCTATGTGTGACTTTCTCCTTTCCACAAATTTAACATAAAAAATGGGGCTGTCAAACCATTTAAAAACTTCTAATTACTCACACATCAGATACGGCTGAGAAATTACACCCAAAATATCATATAAAATCATTATTGTGTTAAATGAGAAAAGCATTAAATTACTCTTGCGGTACTTTAATGCAATATGCCGATTGGTCTGCACAGTGATGGTGCATCTTAAACAAGTCTAATAACTCACTGAATCATTGATTCACTCAATTAGTTCAAAATGGACGATTCATTTAGTAAAGAAACATCACTTGCAACAGTTCCACCGTGGCTTTATTTGGAACTATTTTGTTTGCAGAATTGACCCAAACAGCTAATATTGAATTTAAAATTTAAAACAATATTAATTTATAGCTTACTGAACTACTGTATAAAATGTTACAATTGCAAGCACGCAAATATCACAAGACAGCTTTTCATCTTGACTAGAAATAGTTTCACATTTTAAATATTGTAAGTTCTTGTGAAATGAGATCTCATCACAAACCCATAAACAATACTACATATTTTACTGTATTTACTGCATATAATCAATTTTCATGCCAATAGCTTTCACATGCATATGATTCAGGATTCATAATTGTTAGTACCTAAAAACTAAAAAGCTTTCTGAAGCACTTGATTAATTCTCATGTTCCTCAATCCTTTTTCCACATCTGATCCTCACTTTGAAATAAAGGTCACATATATTTCTAAATTAGCAATTTTGAGTTTTAGCATATGCATCTCCTTCTTCTCTTAAAGGAGTAGTTCACTTCCAGAATTAAAAATTACAGATAATGTACTCACCCCATTGCCATCCAAGATGTTCATGCCTTTCTTTCTTCAATTTTAAAGAAATTATGTTTTTTGAGAAAAACATTTCAGGAATTATCTCTATACTGGACTTCAATGGTGCCCGTGAGTTTGAACGTCCAAACTGCAGTTTCACTGCAGCTTCAAAAGGCTTCAACACAACACAAGCACTGTTTTTTGGGAGAACAACTCCTATCTCATTTTCTTCTTCAACTTCAAATTTCTCCTACATCACTGTTTTACCTTTTTTGTAAAGGGTGCTTGACCTTTGCATGTTCAATTTGCAAACACAGGGTCGGTACTTCTACTGCAATGTAGGATGATTTGAAGTTAGAGGGGAAAATGAAAAGGCAGTTTTTCGACATTCCCTACCTGTATTGACCCACATTACACAGAGTACGCATATGCAGTATGAGCATTCAACGTTAAAAAGTATATACATTTATTTTATTTTTTTAAAGGATGGATCGTTTCGCTAGATAAGACCCTTACTCCTCGGCTGGGATTGTTTAGATCTCTTTGAAGCTGCATTTAAACTGCATTTTGGATGTACAAACTCACAGGCACCATTGAAGTCCATAATTCCTTAAATGTTTTCCTCAAAATTTTAATCCTCGTAATTTCTTTACGCCTGAAGAAAAAAAAGGCTTACTTTAAATTATATAAAATTCAATTTATAATGATAAATTTACTCATGCATAAAACAATTAATTAGTTTGTCACTCAAACTCCACTCCACCCTGTTACATTGGTGCTACTTGTCCTTTAAAACCTTTGAAGTCTCAATACCCTAAAATCACAAGACTTGCTGGACATAATTTCCTTGGAAAACAGGCATCTTCAAGAGCTAAGAATATATTAGTCTTTAGCTTTTCTCTCTACTGCTCATTTTAGTCAAGTTATTCTGAACAAAAATTTTTTTGATTAAACAGATTATATATTAAAGTTTTCCAAAATGTCATGTTTGACCTAATGATGGAGGCTTGAGTAATTAATGTGCAGAGATTGAAGTGATGTGAATTACCTGAGTCAGTGCATTTCTCAAAAGCATTTAGCAGCAGCAGTGTCTCTACTAATAGCAAAAGCTGTAATACTGGAACTGTATGCCAATGTTGTTGCACTTTTTTGGGATTTTACAATAATTAGAAATAAAATGCTATATGTGCATTTCTCCAAAGGTGCCGTATGTTCCACAAGTTTCACCTCCACTGCCCTGTGACTTTAGGCGCTGCCATTACCATGATCTTGACCATTCAGAGGTAAGAGAAGTTTATAAAGTAAAATGGTATACAAAAAAATGGATATGTGTAAAGCAATATATAATAGGAACAGTACTTTTTGGATATTATTAAGTAAATAAGCAATCAATAAGCAAACAAGCTGCTCATATAGCTTTTTTTTCTTATAGATACCTGTGATCAGCAACCCTTCCATGCATCAGCATCCTGCAGACAATTCTCCACAATACAGTTGATTATTGTTTGATCCTGCTGTTTTGTGTTGCTTTCATGGGACACATGGACTTGGACTTCCCAATGATTACCAGACCCTCACTATTTGCATGTCATTACCAAAAAAGGACTAAATAAGCAAAGACTTTACTTGATCAGATTACAAACTTTACAAATTTTTAAAGTCACATGTGGTTAAACAATGACTATTAAAAACACGAATAGATACTATTTCCTGATTTTCTCTCTGTGGTTAAGTTACCTTATCATAAGTCATGTTTGGTTGCTTAATACTGTATAATCTGTCTGTCATGATCAGGGCTGTGGGTCTCCCTTCAGCCTCCTGAGGTCGCTGTTTATACACTGCACTTCCTGATTGCATTCACCTGTCTTTGTCATTAGCACTGATTCACTCACATCTGTTCACTATTATCTGGTCTTTAAAAACTCTCACCTTTCACTCCTGCTTCATGGCTGCATTGTCTTATGTCTTGTGTGTTAATTTGTGTTCTTGAAATCCCTGGACTTTGATCGTGTTCTTGATTTTGTTATTTTGTGTTTCAGTTTATGTTCAGTTTGTGCCGTGTTGGCCTTTTGGTTTATGTTTATTTATTTGTTTATTGTTTAATTAAAAAACCTTTTCCCTGCACCTGGACCCAGACCTCCTATTTCTAATGTGACAGAATGCAGCCATCAATAATGGGTCCAGCAGGGAAGAATTTTTTTTTGAGGCGGCGGTCGGGGCGGCGACCATTCCCTCTGCTCCCAACACGGAGGGGATGTCCTTTGAGGCGGCGTCGGCAGCGCGCTTCAACTATATCTACGCCTGCCTGGCGATGGATGCCCATGTCGCCGAGGAGATGCGGAGGCGCCCCTTCTTTGCAGTGGGGGTGGAGACGGAGTTTCGTGGGAAGGCGGCGACTTCCACTCCCTCTGTTCCGGACGCGGCGGTGACCGCGCTCTCTGTTCCTGACGCGGCGGTGACCGCGCTCTCTGTTCCTGACACGGCGGTGACCGCACTCTCTGTTCCGGACGCGCCGGTGACCGCGCTCTCTGTTCCGGACGTGGCGGTGACCGCTCTCTCTGTTCCTGACACGGCGGTGACCGCACTCTCGGTTCCGGACGCGCCGGTGACCGCGCTCTCTGTTCCGGACGTGGCAGTGACCGCTCTCTCTGTTCCTGACACGGCGGTGACCGCACTCTCTGTTCCGGACACGCTGGTGACCGCTCTCTCTGTTCCGGACGCGGCGGTGACCGCACTCTCTGTTCCGGACGTGGCGGTGACCGCTCTCTCTGTTCCTGACACGGCGGTGACCGCACTCTCTGTTCCGGACACGCTGGTGACCGCTCTCTCTGTTCCGGACGTGGCGGTGACCGCTCTCTCTGTTCCTGACACGGCGGTGACCGCACTCTCTGTTCCGGACACGCTGGTGACTGCTCTCTCTGTTCCGGACGTGGCGGTGACCGCACTCTCTGTTCCGGACATGCTGGTGACTGCTCTCTCTGTTCCGGACGTGGCGGTGACCGCTCTCTCTGTTCCTGACATGCTGGTGACCGCTCTCTCTGTTCCTGACACGGCGGTGACCGCACTCTCTGTTCCGGACGTGGCGGTGACCGCTCTCTCTGTTCCTGACACGGCGGTGACCGCTCTCTCTGTTCCGGACACGCTGGTGACCGCTCTCTCTGTTCCGGACGTGGCGGTGACCGCTCTCTCTGTTCCTGACACGGCGGTGACCGCACTCTCTGTTCCGGACGCGCCGGTGACCGCACTCTCTGTTCCGGACGCGCCGGTGACCGCTCTCTCTGTTCCTGACACGGCGGTGACCGCACTCTCTGTTCCGGACGCGCCGGTGACCGCTCTCTCTGTTCCTGACACGGCGGTGACCGCACTCTCTGTTCCGGACGCGCCGGTGACCGCACTCTCTGTTCCGGACGCGCCGGTGACCGCTCTCTCTGTTCCTGACACGGTGGTGACCGCACTCTCTGTTCCGGACGCGCCGGTGACCGCTCTCTCTGTTCCTGACGCGGCGGTGACCGCTCTCTCTGTTCCTGACGCGGCGGTGACCGCTCTCTCTGTTCCGGACGCGGCCATGACCGCTATCTCTGCGCCTGACGCGGAGGCGACTGCGCTCTCTGTTCCGGACGCGGAGGCAACCGTGCTCTCTGTTCCTGACGCGGCAGTGACTGCGCTGCACGGGCCTGGCCCGCCATCCCTCCCCCTGAGTTGCCTTCCTCCGTGCCTCCTCCCTCCAGACTTTGGGAACGTCTGGGAGCCGTTCCGTAGGGAGGGGGTACTGTCATGATCGGGGCTGTGGGTCTCCCTTCAGCCTCCTGAGATCGCTGTTTCTACACTGCACTTCCTGATTGCATTCACCTGTCTTTGTCATTAGCACTGATTCACTCACATCTGTTCACTATTATCTGGTCTTTAAAAACTCTCACCTTTCACTCCTGCTTCATGGCTGCATTGTCTTATGTCTTGTGTGTTAATTTGTGTTCTTGAAATCCCTGGACTTTAATCGTGTTCTTGATTTTGTTATTTTGAGTTTCAGTTTATGTTCAGTTTGTGCCGTGTTGGCCTTTTGGTTTATGTTTATTTATTTGTTTATTGTTTAATTAAATAACCCTTTCCCTGCACCTGGACCCAGACCTCCATTTCTAACGTGACACTGTCAGAATAAAGAATGTAAAAAATGCTTATTGGGTTGTTTTTTCGCACTGTTTTTTTATACTGTGTGCTTATTGTTTTTTACATTTTGTATGTCAACCTCATCTAGCACACCTGATTCATCAGATTTTTAGTAGAGACTGCAAGAACTAAATTGGGTGTGTCTGGAAAGGTGGACATACAAAATGTGCAGGGCTGGGGGTCCTCCGGGACAGGTTTGAAAACCCCTGCCCTAGGGGACACTTTGGGAAACAAAATACCTACTATACCATGCCCTGGTCCATGCTTACCAACCTGGTGAGAGAGCACAAAAAATAGTGGCAAACATACAATGATTAAAGGGGCAGCCAATGACGCCCTGGTGGCTAGAATAACTTGGGAGGAAATAGGGAATCAAAAACGTGCATTAAGGCAAGAAATCAAATTAGCCAAGCTGGGAACACAACTATCCTCAGACAGCAGTATTGCTAAGGATTATGGGCCATCTACTTAAAACCCTAACACAGAGGCGTAGGAATTGGAAGAAAAACGCATAAAAGGGAACTATCCTCTGACAGCTACTAACCCCCAACAAGTTTCCTATAACTTGGGTGCCTTGCTAAAGCCTCTAATTCAGTGAAGGCATCACTACATAAAAAAAAAGTCAACCTCAGGGGGCCTCTTACTTAAAGCCCTAAAATGGAAAGAAAACCTAACCCTGCTACCAAAAACATAGGTAGGAATACTTCACAATACAAAAGGGGAATCTTATCAAAGAAAACCAGCCTTGACTGGTACATCTTTGACAAAAACTTCATGAATTGGGAGCCTGAAAGAGACCTATAGCCTTATGTGGACTGTCTACTGAAAACCTCCTAGATGAAGGAAACAGCCCAAACAAGAATAACCCATTCATGTGAACTATCCTCAGATAGCTACATACCTCTGACAAGACTGCTATATAGGTCGGCCATCTACCTAAAACCCTCTTATACAGGTAACACATTCCAACCCATTTCAACCCGTGGGCAGTTCGTTTTGCCTCTGACCTTATTGAATATGCATTTATAGGAGTTTTCCTTTAAGAAACAAATGTGTCAGGATTGTGGTCTGTTTTGGAGTGTTATGTATTTCCTAATGTATTTCCCCCTGTTTTACCATTGATTTGGTTTGTTCCTTTGTCTTCCCCTTTGGTTCATTGTTTATTTGGTTTAGCCTTGCCCGCATTTGGACTTTCCACTTGTTATCCTGGGTTGTGAACACCTGTCTTGTTTAGTGACTACTCCCCTTTGAGTATGTTTAAATAGTCCATTGTTCCTGTTTCCTGTTGTCCGGTATTAACCCTTTGAGCAGTACAGTCCCACATATGGGATTTAGAACGTTCGGTGACGTCACGCAACTGCCAAATTCTACATTTCAAATCGGCCTCTTGCGCAAACACAGAGAGAGGCGAGAGTGATAAAGGCTGTCATTCATATTCGCACAACTAGCTACTCAAACAGTGTTTATAGGCACTTGATATGTTTATTTTATGTCATAAACACATTGTCACAGAAGAACCAGACACAAGATTACAGAGCAATTAACCACAATAATGTAAATATATGAATGAAACACGTGCAGCCGTTCATAGGCTAATGAGCGGCTATCCTTTACGTTCACTGAAACTGTGTTTGCACGCTCATGATGTGGTTATTTTATGTCACAAACACAAACACATCCAAGAAGCACCACAACAATAATTCTTTGGGCATATAAGCACAATAATGCCAAAGTATGAAACACAGGCATCCTATGCGGGTAGCCGTGTTTGTTTTGATGAGCGGCTGTCATTTACGTTCACTCAAACAGTGTCATGTTGTGCTTAAATTATATCTATAACACTCATTATAACTATCAGGCTGTCTAAGAAGCACCGGCATCCTTTGCGCGCAGCATGTTTGTTTTCATAGGCTAATGAGCGGCTGTTCACGATGTGCTTATATTATGTCACAAACATTCAGATTGTCACAGAAGTCCCACAACAAAACATTTTTGGGCATATAAGCACAATATATCAATGAAACACTGTCACACGATGTGTCACATTGCTATAGTTTAGGCTATTGTTGACATATTACTATACTATAACAAAAATGGCTTCCTTGACAGCTGATGGCATCACTATGCATTATGACAGTTCGCGGGGATGTTTTTTTGCAGGAATGATTGGCGGGCTTGTGACAGGTCTACCCTCAGTGCTGACCACATTACTTCAGAGTAAAAATGAAAAGAAAACTAACTCGTGATGAGATTTTGGAAATTCTCTTCCACTCGGACGCTGAATCCGGCAGCGACAGTGACAGACAGCTCTTAGACAGTGATGAAGAAGCTCACCTCCCGGAAAACCTTACAGACTGTGACCGTTCTGAGGCGATGGCAATCCCTGATAATGCCGGCCCTGCCAGTGAGGGCGCTGTTGTGGGGGACTTTTTTCCAACCTGGACATTAGATCCATTCTCTCCACCAGACCTGGACTTTGACAGCACTGCCACAGGTGTTCAAGGTAGTGTGACAAATCCTTCTGAGGCAGAATGTTTCAGACTGTTTATGAATGACCAACTTGTGGAGCAATTGGTATTGGAGACTAACAGGTATGTTAAAAGAGACGGCTAAGTGGTCAGAAACAACTGAAATTTACACATTTCTGGCAGCAGTCATTCTTATGGGCCTGGTAAGAAAAAGATCCTTGAAAGATTAGTGGACCACTGATCCAGTAATACAGACGCCATTTTTCTCCACTCTCTTCTCTCTGGATCGCTTCCAACTGCTACTAAGGACCCTCCACTTTGCTAACAATGCCACAGCAAACCTCAGTGAATAAAATTAGAAGTGTTTTCACCTCTCTGATGACTACTTTTGGGAAGATGTTCTTCCTCACAGGGACTTGTGCATTGACAAGTCACTGCTGCTGTGGAAAGGCCGGCTTAGATTTCGGCAGTACATTCTATCAAAGAGGAAGAGGTTAGGGATCAAGGTCTTCATGCTGTGCGATGGTCTGACTGGGTACGTCCTCAATAGCCGCTTTTCCACTGTCGGGCCAGTGCGAGCCAGTGCTAAGAGCATGCCAGCGGGGCCAATGGCCTCGAGTCACAAGCACCAAGACCAAAAGTAAGATGCGTTTTCCACTATCGAACGCTGTGCAAACCTAAAGCCTTCCCTTTACACACCTCCTTGGATCAAATGTCACAAAACCCCTCCCCTTTCAGCAGGAAGATTGAAAGTAAGTCAGGTAGGCCACCATAGTGCGATCATCGAACGAACAAAATGGAGAGAACCAAAGCGGCTGTTTGTTTGCTCCTTTTGGTGTTTTCTTGGTGGAAGATGAAGCAGCGAAACCAAGATGCGAAGATGGAGGCTCAGCAGCATTATGAAAGCTTATGTTAGCTGCAAGGCGAAAAAGAACAATACAGCGACGTGGAAGCCGGATACAGCGAATGCAGAAACGCAGACAATGGATGGAAATGGTAAATACTGATACAGAGTTTGTAATGTAATGTTATGCTTAAGCTGTTTAAAGCTATCAGATGTTTTGCTAGCATTACATCACATAATTCCATAAGTAATGTTAGACATTAATCGAATTAAGATAGTACATCTGTTTATAAATACATGTTTATATACATGCATGACTTAGGCCACAGACAGATACTACCACCACCACCATGTTTCACAGATGGGATAAGATTCTTAAGCTGGAATGCAGTGTGTTCTTTTCTCCGTACATAATACCTTCTCCAGTAAGTTCTATTTTGGTTTCACCCATCGTTTAAACCTTTCTCCAATAGTCCTCTAGCTTGTCCACATGATCTTTAGCAAGCAATTTTCTTTTTGGAGAACTATGACTTTCTCAATAAATAAATGACAAATTCATGTTTGATTGGGTTCTCTTTGTCTACTTTAAGGACTTAAAAGAAAATCTGATGATGTTCTAGGTCATATTTATAGTGGTTTTCATGAAACAAATTGTTGCAAACTGAAAATGAAGGTTTCTAATTTATATTTAGGAGTAGCATACTGTATATATAAAGTGTATTAACTAGTTGTGTCTAATTGAGGTTGGAGCTTAACACTGCAGGGCACAGGACTAAGGCTGCATTCAAAATCGCATACTTCCATACTATTTAGTAGGCAAAAAGCAGTAGGCGAAGGAAAAGTATGCATGAAATCTCAAAAGCCACAAAAGAGTAGACGAGATTTACCTGAATGGAACACTATTTCTCGATAGATTTAGGCGTACGTATACTTAAGTATCGTTCGAATATGCCTACTTACCTACTATATAGTAGGCAAAATAGGTATGTGAGAAGAGTAGTATGTCTGAAACCCACAGTATTCATAAAAGAGTAGGCGAGAGTTCCCGGATGACCTACTGCGTCTCGCCCAGACTCCAAAGTGCCTATCGAGGAATACTTTTCTATCCCATAATGCCATGGGAGAGGATACGTGAACCAAGAAGAAGAGAGGATTGCGTCTAGTTTGCTGCGAACGGCCATAATAAAAAGAAGAAGAAAAAGAAGAAAAGAATACGTCATAATCGAACATGGCAGAGAAGAGTCAGGAGGATGTTTTCAAATGTGAGTAAAACAGGGTTTCCTGTGTTAAAATTGCATTTTTGTAAAAACGTGCATCATGTTGTTAAAACGTGATAGTCGCTGGGGAGCTCCAGTAAGCACATCATTTATGCGTCTACAAAGTGGATTGCTGCCATCGTAAATTTAATTATTCCCACTTCTAAAATCATGATTGCAAGCTTATTAATGTGCAGTTGTAACTAGAAAATGTATGTACGTTAATTCAAATGGCTTGTGACTTTAGCACTTTATATGTTCTAAATCGTATACACAGTTAAAAACATTTACTAAAGGTTTATCTAATATCTGACAGAAACAACTTTGACAAATTTGCTTAAGAGAACATCACAACATTAAACAGACCTCTGTGATATGTGTGTGTTATTAACGTTACCTATGTAGTAGAATTCACTGTTGTCAACACTGCCAATATAAATATTTCTGTAATGCAAATAAATTCAAAGTTATCAATAAGCTATCAAATGTATTTGTCTATTAGTACTGTTGATAAATTGAGTAGCAAATGTTATTGGATAAAACACTTCAGCAACTGCCTTAACATTTAAATGTGCAAGTGGTTCACTGGCTTGTAATCATAGGAGAACCATTTTAGTGCAATATAGCACCTCAACCAACCCAAAAAAACACAGAAGGACTTTTTTCCTGTGTGTAGTGTTGAAAACATAAGTCACAGAACTTGTAAGAATCTTGTTTGTATCTTACAGTTCCTTGCAGTTCTTACAGTTACTTGCAGTTCGCTACCCAATAAAAACAGCATATACACAAAACAACACTTTTCTGATTCTTGATTTGTGTGCAGAGCTTTTGTCATGGAGCAGGGCCTGCAAGACCAGGTGGCAGCGGCCTTTGTAAAAAAAAAAAAAAAAGGAAAACTTGAAACAAAAATATAAAGTAAGATCATGTTGTTTCTAATACAAAACATTGTGCTGGTAAAATGATTGCTTTTGTTTGTGCAATTTTGTAGGATCTCAAATGTCCGGCAACAGGTGTGAGCACTGAGGATGGAGAGCCCACAACAGCATCTTGGAAATGGTACAGTGCTATGGATGAGACAATTGAGGGCAGACCCTCCATCACTCCACCTGCCCTTATTGGCTCATCCGGCCCGGATGTTGCTGTGGCCCCTACATGCTCAGTGAGTCAGCACTCTTCAAGAAAAAGAACTTGCAAATCTTTAGAAGACGTAATCAAGGAGATGGAGGAGAGGGAATCTGCGAGAGAGCAGGAAGCAGTGGAAAGGGAGGAGAAGAGATGGAGAGAAAAGGAGGAGAGACGAGAAAGAGAGAGACAAGAGCGGGAGGAGAGACGGCAAGCTGAGGACCGAGAAAGAGAAGAAAGGTGGCGCCGGGAAGCAAATAAAAGGGAGGGAAGATCGCTTAACCTGCTTGAGTTGATTGCGAAAAAATAAGTTGAATAAATGTGTATATATGTATTTAAACATTTGGATTTTTGTGAACAGAAATGTATTTTTAATGAGAATGTAATTGCACACACACACACACACACACACACACACACACACATACAGTAATGCCAGACAGTGAAATGACCAAATGATTTTTTACAGAGCTCTGAGGTCCCAAGTAGCTCTTGGTGTGAGTTAGAGGGTCTAAAGCACAGCATGAGGTTTCTGACTAAACAACATTTGCAGGTGTCAGCCCTCTTCAAAGACAGAAATCAGCAGGTAAAGACATGCCTATGAACACACAAAAAAATCTTGCTGCTGACTATATTAACAACTAAAATCAAATATTATTTTTTTTCTGTTGTGTTCCATGTTTTAGGTTGCCAAGTGGGTTATTAACCACCTCTACTGGACTGCTGCTTACACCCACAGACATGACACTCCAGTGTTTCCCTGCTGTGCACATCCACCTCGAGGGGGAAGCAAGGAACAAGGAGTGGCTGGAACTAGATACAAGTATTGTGTTCATTATGTGGCTGAAAATGAACAAGATGTGATACAAATCCCACCTCATTTTGATCATACAGTCAGGCCTCATCTTAAAAACAGTATGTGTGTTAATGCAGGATCAAATGTAGCAGTTAAACTGGAGAGTGTAACTACTAGACCTGCGCTGGTAAAGAATTAGCAGTTGTCTCCACAGCATCAGACCTTTTCACTGGAAGCATTTCACTCCCTCATCCTGCACTTTGCACCAAAGCACACTGGGCTCTCCTTCCTTGGGAAGTACAGTTATGTGATGGTGAAAAAACTAAGTACTTTCTGAAAATAATGCAATCTAACACAGCAGCCTTACTTTCTTGAATTGCGCAGTAAGTAAAGCTGCGCAAAGATTGTTAATGTTTGAACAACAGCATCACATACCTCTCTCAAAAATGATAAAAGTTGAATCATCACCACTGGAAACTTTATTGCTGAACTGTATTATCTTTGTGTACCCTATTAATGGGGACTAGAAATTAGATATTAAATAGAGAGGGGGGAACATTGCCTTAACTCTGTATACAAGACATCTTTTTTTTTATCAATAAATTGGTTTTGAACAGTCTTACTGGGTTTATTCATACAACTTGTAATGGGTACAAATGATACTTTTTCTACAGACTTCTCTTGGCAGCCCTGCATTTCAGCCACAATGGCAGCAGAGACGATGCTCGAACCAGTGATGGTGAGGTGTGTTATGCGGTTCGCTACCCAAGGTTCCACAAAGGTGGCTGAGTAGTACGTCCTGTTAAGGAAAAGCCATCATATCGTACTTTAAAGTACAATCTAGTTCCTACATTATTTATCTATGCAGTGACTCATGGGGGTCTCTATCCTGCAATATGCACTTTAAAATATATATCCATAACAAACTTGTTTTCTAGCATCATACATTTAATGTTTTTAAAACATGCCAGTGAAATTAATTGCATTCACTTGGTATCCAAGTTGGAGCTGTAAATCTTTGCCCGAACCCGACGGGTTCGGTCGGGTTCGGTCTTAATTTTTAGCATTCTGCACGGGCTCGGGCCGGGCTCGGGCTTGCGCGGTAAATGAGTGGTCAGGTGATGCGTTTCATCACTCGCTACATTGAAACGGCTGTCATGGAAAATGAAACGAATGTTTTTAGCTGGCGGAACATCAACAAACCATCCTACCCAAAACTTGCAAAATTAGCCAGATCAGTACTAAGCATCCCAGCCAGTAGCAGCAGCAGTGAAAGGGTGTTTTAGTGCTGCTGGACGCACCATCAATGAGCGGAGGACCGCGCTGAAGCCATATAGCCTACAGTGGATTCAATAATTTTGCTCCACACAAACATATCCTAATATTAGTGAGTAAAGGTTTTTTTAATGTATAACTAAATATCAATTGAGTCTTACATGCGTAAAGTAAACAGAGTAGGCTATATAGGCTAATGTTGGCATTATTATTTTATTATTTCAACTGATGTTCACCGTCGCATTGAGACCGGTATGTGGAGAGAAGTGGCGAAGCAAATACGGCGGAGCCTTTGTATTAATTTCGTTATTGACACCTAATATCTTAATTTAGAATGTATATTAATTTATTTTGTTAAGAAAGACTCATTTTTATTGGCGCATTGGCCTTATATTCCTATATTTGATTGTGGAGAGAGGCGGCCGCATTCGTTTGTTTTAGACAAGTCCCTCTTTTGTTTGTCTAATCTCAATGTTATATAACTTTTTGTTTTATGTCGTTAGTCCCAAATACTTAGAATTTATCTTGACTTAATTTGTTAAGAAATACTCTTTTTTAATAGGCCCGTAGCAGGTCTATTTAGGCTATATTGTAGGTTATGCCTAAGCCTATTTGAGCGCGAGATGTAGTACTGAGATGGTACAATGTTAGAGGACTTATTTCATTTCTTTGTTATAACTTCCTAGTGGCCTATAGTCTAGTCATTAATAATTTATCTTTAAAAATGTATAAATGACTCATTCTTGACAAAAGGCAAAAGTGCTGTGTGCGTGCGCACATTTCAATGATGTCGGGCTGTAAACGGGTTCGGGCTTTTAAAAAGCGGTCAGTCTCGGGCTTGGCTCGGGCTCGGGCTGATTTCGGTCGGGCTCGGGCCTTGTCGGGCCTAACTTTTAAGGCCCGATTACAGCTCTAATCCAAGTCATTATTTAGGCCCTTCCCTGATAGCAACAGACTCTGGGGCGGATCCGCCCTCAAGTCGCCAGCTCCGCTTAACTGTCACAGTCTGTTTGGCCATCCGCCCAGAATATGCCCCTCCTCCTGACCGCGGACTGTCAGTTAGCGGACTCATTACGGATACTGAGCGGATACTCAGGACGGACGCGCTTTTTTTTTTTAAACTGGTGCTGTCTCAGAAATCCTCCTCAGAGATGCTATTGCCGGCCAGACGGCTGAACAAGGTACGAATACTTTTTAAATATGCTTTATTTGTACAGTTGCCAGTAACATTAATGTTAATAAAGTAGTTAATTGCTTTGTTTGCATTTTTAATTCCGAAACTGCAGGAATGTGGAGTTAACGTTAACGTTAGCTCTTAAGCGCGTTAGTATTATAGTAGATTTGAGTAATAACAGGCCTATTTGGACGGAATCTCCTTCTTTCTGTGAGACTAGAAAACTTTAGTTGGCTATCCGGATTTTAATGCAGTACTGATATATGTAAAGTTAGGTGTTTTTTTTCCACCTGTCTTCAGATATAACTGCAGGCGAGAATACACTTTTTGTCACTTAAATTTGGTTCTAGAATATTATTTCAAGTATTTTGCTTGTACAAATATATCCCCAACCTCTTCTCCTAATGTTTCAGTTCAACAGTTCATATGAAATATAAAATTATATGAGCGGACTCAATACGGATGCTGGGCGGATTCTCAATCCGAACGCGCTTGTTTTTTTTTCTATCTCAGAAATCCTCCTCAGAGTGAAGCTGCGGCCTGCCAGGTTAAAGAGGACTGAACACGGTAAGAATACTTTTAAAATATGCTTTATTTGTACAGTTGCCAGTAATTTTAAGGTTAATAAATTAGTTAATTGCTTTGTTTGCATTTTTAATTCTGAAACGGCGTTGTGGAACGTCGAGTTAACGTTAGCTCTTCAGCGCGTTAGCATTATGGTAGATTTGAGTTATTTAACGTCTATTTAAACGAGATCTCCTTCTTTCTGTGAGACGATAAAATGTTAGATTTGTTGGCTATCCGGGTTTTAATGCAGTACTGATCATATGTGTAAGGTTAGGTCATTTTTCACCCCTTCAGATATAACTGCAGGCGAGAATACACTTTTTGTCACTTAAATTTGGTACTAGAATATTAGTTCAAGTTTATTTTTGCTTGTATTTCGACAAATACATTCCCCACCTCTCCTCCTAATGTTTCAGTTCAACAGTTCATATGGAATATAAAGTTATGAGTGGACTCAATACGGATGCTGGGCGGATTCTCAATCCGAACGTGCTTGATTTTTTTTCTATCTCAGAAATCCTCCTCAGAGTGAAGCTGCGGCCTGCCAGGTTAAAGAGGACTGAACACGGTAAGAATACTTTTAAAATATGCTTTATTTGTACAGTTGCAAGTTACATTAACGTTAATAAAGTACTTAATTGCTTTGTGGAACGTCGAGTGAGCTTTTCAACTGGCGTTAACATTATCTTGAGTAATAACAGGCCTATTTGGACGGGATCTCCTTTTTTTGGGAGACAGGGTAATTTATTTGGCTATCCAGATTTTAATCCATTCCTTATACAGTATATAACGTATATATAGATATATTATGCTATGTTTTTTCATTAAAGTTTGGTTCTGGAATTTTTAGCTGTATTCTTTTTTTTTTTTTGTATATTTAGACAGATATATTCCCCACCTCTTGTAATGTTGTTTCAGATAATGTATATTAAATTAAAAATACTAAGATACTGTGTGTGTGTGTGTGTGTGTGTGTGTGTGTGTGTGTGTGTGTGTGTGTGTGTGTGTGTGTTCTGTTGCAGGTTTACAGCTCATTCAAGTGCTCCAGTCTGGTTTTTGATTCTACTTCATCCTTCGACATTCTACTTCATCTATAAAAGTAAGATTAAATAGAGTTTTAAACTGGATTCAGCCAACTAGTTTGTCAAATACTGACAGTGATCTACACTACAGCTTTAACATGGAATAAATGTGCAATGTCTTGATGGCAATGCGTTCTGTCAATTTAGGACACAAGAGCAAAAGCAGAGAATGTATAGTAGTGATTGTAAATGTTAAAGTGTTACCATATTATTTTATGTTAATAATATTCTAATTAAGATCACGTTGGAGTGGTTAAGGCTTACTGTATCATCATTTGCCATAGCCCTTCTCATGCCTGGTGTAAAAAAAGTGCTTTTGCCATGATAGAAAGCTGAAAAAGCAGATGTATTTCATGCAGACATTGATAAGAGCTATGGTTATTGATGATACAGTAAGCGTTAATCATTTCAATCATTTCATCTGTTGAGTCATATAAACATAAAATAATATAAAATGTCAACATTCACTATGAAACTTGGTATGGTAAACAACTAAAATAAAATGTGGTCTTAGTTCTAACAGATATCTGTAGATTTATTATATATACAGTGATTTCCATTAAATTGTAAGCAAGCACACCACAAATAAAGAAGAAAATCATATATGAAAATGTTACCTGCGGCAGCTCATTGATACCTGGCCACTAGTTTATACGTATTGAGCTCATTCATTTATTTGATCTCTTGCATCCTTGTTCGGCATCTCTGATAGTAAGCAATATTCATCTTAATTCATTCAAGTCTAGTTATTTATTTGTGTAGCATCCACGATATACATCGTTTAAAAGCAGATTTATAGTAAGTTATTCTGTTACCTCTATAATGACTTAATTCTTTAACACTGAGCAGTTTTACTGGGCCATATGACAATGATAAATTATCCACCATTTGAGATCTTGCTATGGTGTGTTCTCCCCTTACAAAATGATTTTGATACTCTAACCATACTTAGGTATTTGGTAGTTAGGTAACCATGGTATTTCTAATAAAATTGTGGTTATACTAATGGTAATAAATATGCCAAAAACACGGTTGCTACATGTTTACTATAATAAAAAACTGGTTAATTTTCATTTTGTGTTTTTGCAGTTATATCAGTACCACTTTAGTGAAGGAGACTGAATACTATGTAATGAATATTTGCGGCCTCTCAAGACACACAACAGAGCGATTTCTTTTAATTGAAAGAGATTTACATATCTGTTTTATTCTAAGTGTATGTAAGATGTTTTTCTGTGGTGATTAGCTTTTGTTTTCACTGTGTGCTCCAGATCGTGTCCTAAAACATGACGGAATGCAGCGTGGCTTGACATAGATTCCTATTCTCTATATTTAAGGTGAAATGTTTACAAAGCTAGTTTTACATCCTATATTTAACAGTAGTCTTTGGTTGTGGTATACTAGTTTGTCCATTTTTTTGTGTCCAAATATTTTTACAAATATTTCCCACCTTGTAATGTGGTTTTAGATCATTTATATGGAATTGAAGCATACTAAGATACTGTGTGTGTGTTCTTTTGCAGCTTTACAGCTCATTCAAGTGCTCCAGTCTGGTTTTTGATTCTACTTCATTCTTCGATATTCTACGTCATCTTTAAAAGTAAGATTAAATAGAGTTTTAAACTTGATTTAGCCAACCAGTTTGTCAAATACTGAAATGATTCTGCTTTTAATGTGTAAAAAATGTGCAGTGTCAAAAGATTCATATCAATATATTTAAGGTTAAATGTTTACAAATATACTTTTACATCCTGCATATAACAGTAATCTTTGCTATGAGATGTCATGAAATTTGTATGAAAATGTTCTTGTATGATTACAGGTGCTGTGAGAAAGTTAACATAGATACTTGTTACTTATTTCAAAGTTTTTGTCTCATTCTTGTCCTAGGGTTATCGTAGTCAGCCGGATCCAGTCTGTATCCAAACCAGATGGTGAACCTGCATCCTGAGATGACCACAACACAGCCCTGAATGTGAGCGGAGACTACTACAAGTGAACATCACGATATGACAGCCATCGGCACAGGTCCTCAGCAAAGACCACAGGAAACAGACAAGTCCTCTGCACGGACCCTTATGACAGCAATGAACATGCCAGGCCAGGAAATGTAGTTTTATCATACTTACAGTCACTGTTAATTCAGTCGTCTACTACTGGCTAAAAGGTAGCCTTGCTGGACAGACTACAACTTCTCTGACAAAACGACAGCGTGATGTATCCTGATCTTCAAGCAGTAGGAGCTGGATGCAATATTCTGAATGAATTCAGTCCACAATCGGGCTAGTGATCCAGCCTAAAATAATAATCACACCATCTTTGTTCATTTAACAAGAGGAGAGCTGACTGCTCCTGGTTTCTCCCATGGTATTTTTTATTTGTTTCAGACACCTGCTGGAGTTTAGGTTCCACTGGCTCTGACATGCTCAGCTGGGGTTTAAAAGACACTGAATATTCAGTAATAAAATTGATTTGACTGTACTGTCACTGTTGCATAATTTCAAGACTTGAACTGATCTGAGTTGAATTATGATATCACTGTTTTCTCCAAGCTGCTTTATTGCTGAATGGACTTTAATACTGTGTAATGTAGTAATTTTGCAACATTTTCACTGATATTGAAATTTGTTAAATCAAGCCGACACAAACTGACTAATGAAACTTGTGTGCTAACAAATTCCTTATAGCTGAATTTAACTAAATCATTCATTTTTCAAGGTTATTAAACTGAAATGTCTTTTTAGAGATGATGTTTTCATTAAATAAAATGTTACTGTAAAAAAAAAAATCTTCATGTAATTACCTATTTTTTATAGAGTGTTTTATTGTTATTGGCCAAGGAAAGTTTAGATATTTTCAAGGTTTGAATGATTTTGTGGTTTATTAATAAAGGGTGACATATAGAATATTTAAGGTTTTATAGAGCAATCAAGTCTATATAATGTTTGTCAGCTTTATTTTAGATATTTCCATAGCTAGTTTTGGCCAATTACCCATTTTAAATGAGGTATAGACCCACTTAATGAACGGGTCCGGATCGGATCCGGGCCGGATGAGCCATGATTTTTATGAGTCCGTTAAGAGTCCGCGGCGGATGTATGTATTAATTTGCGGGTCCAAAATGGACCCGCCGCGGAGGTAAGGTTTTAATCGCGGATGCGGAGCGGATGCAGCGCGGAGCCA
This sequence comes from Garra rufa, assembly GCF_049309525.1. NCBI lineage: Eukaryota > Metazoa > Chordata > Actinopteri > Cypriniformes > Cyprinidae > Garra > Garra rufa. The sequence goes on from NC_133361.1 coordinate 92,045,213, forward strand.
CGGCGGATCCGCGATCCGCCTTCGTTGCGGATCCGTCACTGCGCGCAAGTGGACGCCGATACGGGTCCGTTTCGCGGGTACGTTTCGGAAGCCGCGCTACCTCCGCGGCAGATCCGCCGCGGTGTCCTTTTGCTGTGTGGGTTGTTAATAGAGGGCTAAAAAAAAATCAGCATTGCTTGATCAACAGGACCACAGTTCAGGACATTTTTTGTTATACTGTCTCAACCGCTCTGTCTTTCTCCCTTACTGAGTGTTGGAAGCTGTTGGTGGAGAAACTGAAGGCCCTTGGGTACTTTCCCCTCCTGTTGTGGGAAAAGTACAGGCCACAAAATAAAAAGTGGACGGCCCAGCTCCAGTGCCCATTTGAGCTGCCACATGTGGTCCTGGAGAAGATATGTAACGTTAGGCGAGCTCGCTTCCGTTCAAATCGCATATGGAATCAAATAGCCACCAAGCCAGGATGCGCGGACGTAGCGAGCAGCTTTCCATATCAAAAGAGGCTTAATTATAATTTTAAGAGGTCTTACATTTGGGTACAGAAAGACGAGAATCGCGATAGGGCTGGATAAAACTAAAAGGCAATGATGTCATTGAATAAACATATGCTTCACGTTTTAAAGTTAAAATGCTGCACGGATGTCTTTTATATGAATGTATCTGAAGGGTACTGACTGTCCTCAGAAAAGTGTCGTTGGCATTTTCACTTCTTGGCTGATAAAACAGCGTTAATGCTGATTTCATTTGTGTGCACCATTACTAGGGAAACCGTAGTATTTCAGCGCTACTAGAGCGCCCCCTCGTGATTGAGAATGAATTTGCACGTCCAAATTTTCAGCTGTTTTTAGTCAGATTATTGTAAATATCGTCCAATGTTTTTATGCAGTAAACACATAGAGTTGTAAATGTGAAAAGTTAATGTGCTTTCTAAAAATCTTAACAATTATTAATAAATATAATGCATTATATGCTTGATTTATCCCTTTCAATGGTATAAAGGCTGAAATGCCATTGTATAAGATTTTTTGCTTTTGTGAAAACCTGTATCTGAATTGTAAATCATGTAATTTTATGGCTTAATATGTTACCGTACATCGTCCAACCACACTCATACTGTTCATTTTACTTGTGCAGCTCTTAAAAAAGGGTCATAAATTGCCTTAAATTGATATTTAAAAATTCTGCAGATACACTGTAAATAGTGAAATAAAATTCATTCATTGATATTTGATAATATTTGTGTATTTAAAATATTTTTGATTGACATTTATTCATTTAGTGGAGGTTGTATAGGGAAGTGTGATTGCAGAGAACCGACTGGCACATAGTTAACGAGATATTCTGCACTTTATTAATTACTATTAAGGCACTTTATTCTACTAAGAGCCAAATGAGTAAACATGCCAATGACTGGTCAACATAGGCTCAATTTTACAGGCAGTGAAATCTGTCACATACATAATTACAGTGTAAAGTTGCACTTTATTATTATCTGGTTGCTTCCTCTTTTTATTTTTCAAGGCCCTAATTGAACCACTGTTCATTCAAATATCAAACATTGTTATGCAATTGTTACTTTTTGATGTTGATTAAAAACTATGGTCAAAGGCCCATTATGACATCTTGATTAATCCCTCTGCTTTACTTAAATGTGTCAGCTTAATTTATTTTAATAACACCTGTGCTTACTTTACGACCACCTCTTTTAGATTGCTTACACATCAGACTTACTGACTAATGATCTATGAAGAAGATGTCTCCTTCCTCTTCTGTCTTTATTTCTATTCTTATATCTTTGGGCAATTTGAGTCCAGTGTTGATAAGTTATAATGAGCTTTGTTACATACATCCGGCCTTCCAGAGTCTCCGCTGGTCCCGCCCGGCCTTCCAGAGCCTCTGCTGGTTCCATCCAGTCGTCCTGAGATTCCTGTCTGCCCGGTTCTGGTCACGGAGGCCATGCATGGACCCACCCACCCTCCCTGCTGCTCCAGTCCCGCCACCTCTGTCTCCTGACAGTCCCTCTGCTCACCCACATCCCACCTTCGGTGCAGAGGACTTGCCGTGGGACTGCCAGTCTCCATCGGTGTCCAGCCTGATGCATCCCTCACCATCACGTCCAGTCTCAGAGTCCTGAACTCCACCTCGGCCCTCCGACCCTGCGGCTCCACCCCGGCTCTGTGCTCCCTCGTCTCCGTTGTCGGCAGTCGGCCCATCAGCTCCCCGGGCTCCATCGTCTCTCCGGCTCCGCCCCGGTCAGTCGTCGCCCCACGATCCTCTGTCACTCCGGCTCCGCTGCGTGCCTCCGGACCTCCATCTCCGCCGGGGTCGCCAGAGCCTTGGGTTCCGCCTTGGCCCTCCGGATCCTCGGTGTCACCTAGGACCGTCGACTCTCCGGTTCTCCCTCGGGCTCCACCGGCTCCACCTCCGTCGGTCGCCCCCATGCAGGAGCCTACCCTTCCTCCGCCATGGCTTCTCCCTCCGTCGGCTCCACCTAAGTTCATAGTTCCTGTACCCCTACATGGACCTGGCCTCCCTCCATCCCTCCCCCTGTTCCGCCTCCGCTCCACCACCCTCCAGGTTGTATAAGGTGGTTAGAGCGTCTGGAAGCCGCTCCTTGGGGGGGGCTCTGTCACGTATTGGTCGTCATGTCATCATTAACTCTTGCACCACACTTCTGGACTTCATTCCCCACAAGCCACTGCACTAATCACTGCATTCACCTGCTCCTTGTTTCTCACTGCACTGATTACCGCTCACAGCTGCACCTCATCACACTGACTGCATTTAAGCTTCTCACACACACAGCCACCTTGCGAAGTCTTATTGTTCCATCTGGTCAGTATTTCTGAGCGTTTTCTTTCCGTGTTTGTTTTCTCTGTGTTTGATTCCTGGACTCCTCCCCGTGTTTTGATTCTCGCTGCCAGCCCCGACCTTCTGCCTGTGTTTGACTACTCTTTCTGCCTGCCTCTTAGTGTTTGTTTGGTGTTTGTTTATTCTCATTAAATGCTGCAAACGACCAATACGTGACAGAAAGTGAGACTTTCCTTGATCTCTGTGATAATGATTGTTATTATGCTGATTGTATTAGAGTTGCTGATCTGGGCAAATTCCTGGAAATACTGTACATCAACAACCTCAATGTTCTGTTTTATTCCAACAGCAAACAAGGACATGTTTTAAAAGAAAAATATTAGTTTTGAGTGTCATACAAATTTAAATGTATTGCAATATTTGAAAAAGTATGTGTATTATGTAAAGCATAAAACTAAACAAATGAGACATATGGTGCATCTGAAACCCCATACAACAGTTTCCTGTGAACACCCGACAACTGGACAACATTTAGTGTTATATATGTTTTTATTTATTTAGGGATGTCATAAAGAATTACTGCAGGAACGCACATTTAAGACATGTCAGAATTACCTGGAATCCTTGTTAGTTAACACATATTAGATATTGCTGACACTTTCTAGATAATTTAATACAATGATGAAAGACTATTTGTAGCAAAGTTTGATTATTTATTATTTCCCCATATTAAGATGTTGAAAATGCAGAAGTAAACCAACAATAAAGTCATGACTGTAATGTATGGATGCCTGTTGTTGCTTTGGTAGTCGTCACATCCACTGCTGCTCTGAGCTCTGGATCGGCTGCTGTCTGTGGTGCTGAACATCATTACAAGTCAAATCAAGAATCAAGTCAGGACCATTTAGCTTCAGTTCTGTGGGTTTATAATGCTTTGTAAACCAGTGAACTGTCGTAATTTTAAGGAACTATATGCTCTTCATTAGTTTCTATGTTCATATGTTTACTTTTTTAACAAATAGATCAACTTTATATATTAGAAATAAGATTTATAGTAGGTCCAAACAGTGATTGACAACTATAAATCTTAAGGGTAGGGTCGCCTGAAATCTGAAATCTTCTAAAGCACAAATCTACCCTGCCCTTCTCAATGTCAATTTCTGCTGCTCAGTAAAGATGTTTTAGGACCGTGCTGGAGTTTCTGAACTCACTAGATGTGATGCCTGCTGATGATGATTGATTGCTTATTCTACATCATAAGATATCTACAGTCGTGGCTAAAAGTTTTGAGAATGACACAAATATTAGTTTTTACAAAGTTTGCTGCTCAACTGCTTTTAGATCTTTGTTTCAGTTGTTTCTGTGATGTACTGAAATTTTTTACTTTTTTAGGACCTCTGCAATTCGACTGGGCATGCTCTCAATCAACTTCTGGGCCAAATCCTGACTGATAGCAACCCATTCTTTCATAATCACTTCTTGGAGTTTGTCAGAATTAGTGGGTTTTTGTTTGTCCACCAGCCTCTTGAGGATTGACCACAAGTTCTCAATGGGATTAAGAACTGGGGAGTTTCCAGGCAAATTTCAATGTTTTGGTCCCTGCGCCACTTAGTTATCACTTTTGCCTTATGGCACGGTGCTCCATCGTGCTGGAAAATCCCTTGTTCTTCACCAAACTGTTGTTGAATTGTTGGAAGAAATTGCTGTTGGAGGGTGTTTTGGTACCATTCTTTATTCATGGCTGTGTTTTGGGGCAAAATTGTGAGTGAGCCCACTCCCTTGGATGAGAAGTGATGTTTTATCAACAAATTTCAGGAGGAGCTCGCGCAGATAATTAACACAGCCAATTCACCATCAGCAATCACACTCCCTATCCAATCACTACAGTCCCTTTAAATAACCAAGCAGTCCTACCTTCACTTATCTCTGATTTCAGCATTCCTCCCACCCCCCCTTTTTATTTTTCTCTTCACCTCCAGCTAGGGGGAGCGCTATTGGGTTCGGGCCAAATGCCGAGCTCGGACCCCTCTCCCTGGGCAGGGGGAGTGCCCCGGGCTCGGGAATGACTACCGAGCTCGACGCCCTCCCCCGGACAGCACGCCAATCACGCTTAACTTTTACACTGTTTATTATATGTAAGAGCGAACTCGGGAAGCAACCCCACACATGAATGGTCTCAGGATGCTTTACTGTTGGCATGACACAGGACTGATGGTAGCGCTCACCTTTTCTTCTCCGGACAAGCCTTTTTCCAGATGCCCCAAACAATCAGAAAGAGGCTTCATCTGAGAATATGACTTTGCCCCAGTCCTCAGCAGTCCATTTGCCATACTTTTTGCAGAAGATCTACCTGTCCCTGAGGTTTTTTTTTGGAGAGAAGTGGCTTCTTTGCTGCCCTTCTTGACACCAGGCCATCTTCCAAAGGTCTTGGCCTCACTGTGCGTTCAGATGCGCTCACACCTGCCTGCTGCCATTCCTGAGCAAGCTCTGCACTGGTGGCACTCCGATCCCGCAGCTGAATCCTCTTTAGGAGACAATCCTGGCTCTCTTGGATGCCCTGAAGCCTTTTTAACAATGCAGTGGAATGTTTTTTTTTTAAAGATTTTTTTTAAGTTAATTTTCATGGCAAAAAAGGACTATGCAATTTCTTCTGATCACTCTTCATAACATTCTGGAGTATATACAAATTGCTATTAAAAAAACTTAAGCAGCAACTTTTCCAATTTCCAATATTTATGTAATTATCAAAATTTTTGGCCACGACTGTAGATCCCATCAGGTCATGAGTACTATACAAACTGACAACTTTTATTATGCCTTTGAGGCCTGTTGACAGCTTATGTTCAAGTTTTACTGGTATTAATGGCAGCATTGCCTCTTAGCGTTCTGAATGATTAGTTCTTTAGACATGGGGATGAAGTTGCTTTAAAACAGCACCAGCAAAAATAATGGCTATGAATGTGTCAGAAAAAGATAAACAAAATAATATTTTTTTTAATAAACTGTATTTTCTAAGTCAGTGTCAGCCAGTGCTGACTCACCATCTCCACAGAACAGTGACGTGCCTTTAGAGAGAAATGTACCTTTGATACAGATAAACCAGATTGAAGTTGTGAACATTTCGATTTCCTACCTGATAATAAACTGTAATTATCGCCAGAGACGAATCTGTCCATCATGGACAATTAACCGACTAATAAAACTGCTTTGTGACTAACATTCAGTTGATTATTAATGGGGCAGACCTAGTCGGGTGAAAGTGACTGAGTTTATTTTGTAAATGTCAGCATTACATCAAAGCAAGATGGACCACATTTATCTGAACTTTTCACAATTAGTTGTGGCAGCTGTAAAACAGTAAGAACCATTTTCAAAAAACTTCCACATTATTTATTTATATATTTAATATATTTACTCAGTTTTAACAGTGGCCATTTACATTGAATAATGAAATGAGACATGACTCTTTAAATGTGGTTTAATTTAGAGGACTAAAATGAGAGTATGAATGGCATTTTAAAAGCAGAAAAAAAGAAAAGGAGGGAAAAAATTTAAGAAAATGTACAGGCAAAATATTTTAGCTTTGAGAATGAAAACCAACCTGTTTGTTCCTCAGCATCTTAAAGTTTTCAAGTTTCATCATCTTCATAACTTCATTCTCCACTTTAATAAATTATATCTTTATGTGCCACATGGATCACAAAGAGTTTTTCTGTGGGTTTGGACACTCTGTCCCGTTTAAATGAGAATAATTAACAGAAAGACACTAAATCTCTGGGTGCATCTCAGTGCACTAAGGGAGTCAGTCAGAGTGATGTTAGAGGCCTTGAATCACTACAAACACATGGTCCATATTTATTAACCATAAATAATAATAATTATAATAACAACAAGAAAAAACATGATTTAGCATACAATAACGTTTAGTATTACATTAAATAGATTCAACTTTTAAAAAATGCTATCTTTTGACTAAATATCTTCTCTTTGCATTTACACCATTTTGAGCAGCAGGTATCATCAACTTGCGGTGATTCAAAGCAGTGAATCATTAACTCGAAACATGGAAAAGATTTGTTTCTATACTGTAAAGTATATTGAGCGCATTGTAAACGTGATTTAAACATTTTAGGTAATTAAAAGCAAACATTTCTTCAGCTGAAACACAGGCGCAGGAGCGCGGCGCAGCCTTTTGATGTCACATCACCGGATCAAAATAAAAGTCTTGTTCACACACTTCCGCGTCTACAATCCGAAAAGTGAGACTGTGTTCTGGGTTGACTTTTCCAATTAAAAACAAATTATATGCAAATCTGTAAAATATTATTATTGCTATTTCTTGTGCTTTCATAAATGTGTATGTTTAAAGAAAATTTCTTTTTTTGTTTTTAGGAAAGATTTTAATGTGTATGTAAACTCTTTTAATGGTGTGATTCTAATAAGCTAATATAGTATCTTTGGATTAATATGTGTACCTCTCATTGTCTTTTGTTCTTATTCTGTCTTTGCATTTGTATTTGTTGTTCTTTTGTTGCACAATAAAAATAAAAAAAAATCAACAAAAAAGTGAAAATGTCCATATATATTTCTATCAAGAAAACACATACAAAAAAAAAAAAAAAAAAAACATGTCAGAGGTATTCAGAGTTGCTGTCTAATTGAGTGCTGAAAGTACTCTATTTCCTATTTATGTAATACACCCATTTAAGTCATGCATAAATTAATTACATAAATACATTAATCCTATTTCCATGTCCCAGCAGGCACACAAGGCCTCTAGACATTTGGTATAATTTTGGTTACAATGTAGTGCAAACAAAATCCTTTGTCAGTTATATATCTAATGTCAGTTTTGATGTTTTTAGGTTGTGTTGTAAAGTAAGCAAATTCCAACATCCATTTGACGTCAAATACTGACATTTGGTCACGAATTACAGTAACCAAGTTCCAACATTTTCTAAACAGCATAATAAGAAACAAAACCCAACAAATTCGCAAAATAATATATCATACAAGACCTTGAGGTGGTGATAAACATGCAAGTAGAAAATATGACACAGTAGGGGGAGAATGGGGTAAGATGAGCCATTTTTTACTGCAAAAAAAGCAGAAGTACAATGAAAGTATCTAAAGTAATTTTCAGGATGTTTCCAATCACTTTGAATAATCAAAATGCATCTAAAACAAAGGGTTCTCTGTGTCCCTGTGGCTCAAAACAAACCAAATTTAGAATTTCAGTCTTTGTTTGCATTTCTGAAACAATATGTTGAGTTTTCATGTGGACATCAAGGCAATATTTTTGTTTAAAGCACCTTGGACATTGAGAACACATGAAAGTTTTTTTTCTCCACTGTGAACGTTTGTGTGTTTGTTAAGGTTTGATTTATGATTGAAGCTCTTTCCACATAGTTTGCAGGTGTAAGGCTTTTCTCCAGTGTGAATCATCATGTGGGCATTAAGGCATTGTTTATGTGCAAAACTCCTTTCACATTGAGAGCATACGTAAGACTTCTCTCCAGTGTGAGATTTCATGTGGTATTGAAGTTGGCATTTTTGACGGAAACTCTTTCCACACTGTTGGCAGGTGAAAGGTCTTTCTCCAGAGTGGATTCTCATATGAACATTAAGGCATCCTCTTTCAATAAACCTCTTTCCACACTGTTGACAGACAAAGGGTCTCTTTCCAGTGTGAACTCTCATATGGATAGTAAGGATTCCTTTTCGAAAGAAACTCTTTCCACACTGTTGACAGGTGAAAGGTCTTTCTCCAGTATGAACTCTCATGTGGACTTTAAGGTTTTCCTTTCTGTTGTAAGTTTTTCCACACTGTTGGCAGGTAAAAACACTACTTTTTATTGTCGTCTTTTGTGCTTTTGTTTCCGTATGCGAGCAACTATATGATTTTTCTCCAGCCATGAAATCATGTTTCTCAAGCTGGAGATCATCTTCCTTTTCATTGAGTTCTTGACTCTCCTCTTTCAGTGTCATCAGGTCTAATGCAACAAAAGACAAATCCAAATTAACACCATTTTTAATTACTCAAAGCACAAACATCAAACCCAGCAACATTGAGATCTTAAACACAATAAACTATTAAAGGAGGAGTTAAATGTAATCTCAAAACCTATTCTCATCTCCCCCTACAGTGGAAGCATTTCGTATTAAAGACATGGATTTTTGTTTTTACATACTTCCTAATAATTTGTTTTTATTAGATTTAAATCATATTAAGAATTAGATAACATATCATATGATGTTCAGTTATAGGTTACTTGTGTGTTAACAAACCCTGCCTACTTAAAATTTCGTATTATCTTATTATTTTATCTAATTATTAACTAACAGCTGAAGAGAAATTTAACAGAATTAAATGTAAAATAAAAAAGCATAGTCTTCACTGTAAGAATTAAACTTGATTTGTTTAATATTACAGCTACAAAGGCTTTTGTCTTTTGTAGTTTGGTTATCATTACAGACGGCAGAGGGAATAGTGGGAGCTGTTGACGTTTTAAGAGCTGCATGGATCCAATATACTGTTACACACGTATTTTCATTCTCAGCTGTTTGTGTTCACTTAAGACATAACTGACGAGGGTTTATGTGAATAATCATTATCAATAATCAAGTGCAGCATTTTGACACAGTTTTGCATGTATATGACCATTTAGGTATGCAGTATAAGCTGAAATTGTATTTCAATTAATTGCCCAAATTTCTTGCAAGAAGTAAATAACTAAAAGCTTTCTGCCTCTTGACTTATTGGAACAGAAATTGGCACAACAGATACTGCTGCATAATTAAGTGATTAAAGTGAATGCTTTTAATTTTAGAAGCAGATATTGGGTTTAATGTTACAGAACAGAAATGTTCAGGCTTATTCTGTATTACTGTTACAACCTAAAAGCATAATACCATAATAACAGGATTTTATTATTTGTCTGGTCATGTGATCTCAACATGTCTGTCCAAAAACTACTTTAATTACGACACTCTTAAACATTCTCACAAATATCATTCATTTCTGTAGAGCTAGACATTTCAAGGATAAAATCAGTTCAGCTTTGACAATAAAAATACCAACCTGTTTGTTCCTCAGTTTCTTCATGTTTGACTCTGAATGCTTCTTCAATCTTCATGTCTTCACTCTCCTCTTTAATAAACACCATCTTTATAATAGTGTGTCACACGGATCTCAGTTGATTCAGGAGGGTTTTTCTGTCTTTGGACACTTTTGTCCTGTTTAAGATTAGAATAATTAACAGAAAGTAAATTACTCTCAAAATTAAATGCTAACTAAATCTCTATTTTTTCATTTATTCAGTTTTGGCATTCAATTATTAAGTTGGCTTGGGAAAGCCAACTTACTGAAATCCTATTTAAACTTATTATTATTCTTCTTCTTCTTCTTATTTTTCTGGCCGAAAAAATTTTGGACTCCTACTCCTCCTAGACCGTTCAAGCTACATACTCCAAACTCGGGTCAGATCTTCATACTGTTCAGACTTAGTGTGCTATATCTTTTCAGACTGGTTTGAGTTATGGTTTTCTTAAAAATTAATATTAAAAATCATAAAAAGGTCCCATAGACTTTCATTGACCAAAAGTCCATGTCTGTTTGAACTATGTTTAATGTAAACTGCTAGAAGCCATTGATACTCAATTAAGCTTTAAGCTATCTATCTATCTATCTATCTATCTATCTATCTATCTATCTATCTATCTATCTATCTATCTTCAAACCTTATCTATCTATCTATCTATCTATCTATCTATCTATCTATCTATCTATCTATCTTCAAACCTTATCTATCTATCTATCTATCTATCTATCTATCTATCTATCTATCTATCTTCAAACCTTATCTATCTATCTATCTATCTATCTATCTATCTATCTATCTATCTATCTATCTTCAAACCTTATCTATCTATCTATCTATCTATCTATCTTCAAAGCTTATCTATCTATCTATCTATCTATCTATCTATCTATCTATCTATCTATCTTCAAACCTTATCTATCTATCTATCTATCTATCTATCTATCTATCTATCTATCTATCTATCTATCTATCTATCTATCTATCTATCTATCTATCTATCTATCTAACTAGTCATGCCAGAATCATGCTAGCGACTTGCTAGTCGTGCTAAAATCATGCTAGCGACTTGCTAGTCATGTTAAAAATCATGCTAGCGACTTGCTAGTCTAGCTAAAATCATGCTAGCGACTTGCTAGTCATGCTAAAATAATGCTAAAATAATGCTAGCGCCTTGCTAGTCGTTCTGAAATCATGCTAGCGACTTACTAGTCATGGTAAAGTAATGCTAGCGACTTGCTAGTCATGCTAGAATCATGCTAGCGACTTGATAGTCGTGCTAAAATCATGCTAGCAACTTGCTAGTCATGCTAAAATCATGCTAGCGACTTGCTAGTCATGCTAAAATAATGGTAAAATCATGCTAGCAACTTGCTAGTCATGCTAAAATCATGCTAGCGACTTGCTAGTCATGCTAAAATCAGGCTAGCGACTTGCTAGTCATGCTAAAATCATGCTAGCGACTTGCTAGTCTTGCTAAAATCATGCTAGCGACTTGCTAGTCATGCTAAAATCATGCTAGCGACTTGGTAGTCATGCTAGAATCATGCTAGCGACTTGCTAGTCGTGCTAAAATAATGTTAAAATCATGCTAGCGACTTGCTAGTCATGCTAAAATCATGCTAGCGACTTGCTAGTCGTGCTAAAATCATGCTAGCGACTTGCTAGTCATGCTAAAATAATGCTAAAATCATGCTAGCGACTTGCTAGTCATGCTAAAATAATGCTAAAATCATGCTAGCGACTTGCTAGTCATGCTAAAATAATGATAAAATGATGCTAGCGACTTGCTAGTCGTGCTAAAATCATGCTAGCGACTTGCTAGTCATGCTAAAATCAGGTTAGCGACTTGCTAGTCATGTTTAAAATCATGCTAGCGACTTGCTAGTCTTGCTAAAATGATGCTAGCGACTTGCTAGTCATGCTAAAATCATGCTAGCGACTTGCTAGTCATGCTAGAATCATGCTAGTGACTTTGCTAGTCATGCTAAAATAATGCTAAAATCATGCTAGCGACTTGCTAGTCTTGCTAAAATCATGTTAGCGACTTGCTAGTCATGCTAAAATCATGCTAGCGACTTGCTAGTCATGTTAAAATAATGCTAAAATCATGCTAGCGACTTGCTAGTCATGCTAAAATAATGCTAAAATCATGCTAGCGACTTGCTAGTCTTGCTAAAATCATGTTAGCGACTTGCTAGTCTTGCTAAAATCATGTTAGCGACTTGCTAGTCATGCTAAAATAATGCTAAAATCATGCTAGCGACTTGCTAGTTGTGCTAAAATCATGCTAGCGACTTGCTAGTCGTGTAAAATCATGCTAGCGACTTGCTAGTCGTGCTAAAATCATGCTAGCGACTTGCTAGTCATGCTAAAATCATGCTAGCGACTTGTTAGTCATGGTAAAATCATGCTAGCGACTTGCTAGTCATGTTAAAAATCATGTTAGCGACTTGCTAGTCTTGCTTAAATAATGCTAGCGACTTGCTAGTCTTGCTAAAATCATGCTAGTGACTTGCTAGTCATGCTAATATCATGCTAACAACTTGCTAATCATGCTAGAATCATGCTAACGACTTTGCTAGTCATGCTAAAATCATGCTAGCGACTTGCTAGTCATGCTAAAATCATGCTAGCGACTTGCTAGTCGTGCTAAAATCATGCTAGCGACTTGCTAGTCATGCTAGAATAATGCTAGCGACTTGCTAGTCGTGCTAAAATAATGGTAAAATCATGCTAGCGACTTGCTAGTCATGGTAAAGTAATGCTAGCGACTTGCTAGTCATGCTAGAATCATGCTAGCGACTTGATAGTCGTGCTAAAATCATGCTAGCAACTTGCTAGTCATGCTAAAATCATGCTAGCGACTTGCTAGTCATGCTAAAATAATGCTAAAATCATGCTAGCAACTTGCTAGTCATGCTAAAATCATGCTAGCGACTTGCTAGTCATGCTAAAATCAGGCTAGCGACTTGCTAGTCATGCTAAAATCATGCTAGCGACTTGCTAGTCTTGCTAAAATCATGCTAGCGACTTGCTAGTCATGCTAAAATCATGCTAGCGACTTGGTAGTCATGCTAGAATCATGCTAGCGACTTGCTAGTCGTGCTAAAATAATGTTAAAATCATGCTAGCGACTTGCTAGTCATGCTAAAATCATGCTAGCGACTTGCTAGTCGTGCTAAAATCATGCTAGCGACTTGCTAGTCATGCTAAAATAATGCTAAAATCATGCTAGCGACTTGCTAGTCATGCTAAAATAATGTTAAAATCATGCTAGCGACTTGCTAGTCATGCTAAAATAATGATAAAATGATGCTAGCGACTTGCTAGTCGTGCTAAAATCATGCTAGCGACTTGCTAGTCATGCTAAAATCAGGTTAGCGACTTGCTAGTCATGTTTAAAATCATGCTAGCGACTTGCTAGTCTTGCTAAAATGATGCTAGCGACTTGCTAGTCATGCTAAAATCATGCTAGCGACTTGCTAGTCATGCTAGAATCATGCTAGTGACTTTGCTAGTCATGCTAAAATAATGCTAAAATCATGCTAGCGACTTGCTAGTCTTGCTAAAATCATGTTAGCGACTTGCTAGTCATGCTAAAATCATGCTAGCGACTTGCTAGTCATGTTAAAATAATGCTAAAATCATGCTAGCGACTTGCTAGTCATGCTAAAATAATGCTAAAATCATGCTAGCGACTTGCTAGTCTTGCTAAAATCATGTTAGCGACTTGCTAGTCTTGCTAAAATCATGTTTGCGACTTGCTAGTCATGCTAAAATAATGCTAAAATCATGCTAGCGACTTGCTAGTTGTGCTAAAATCATGCTAGCGACTTGCTAGTCGTGTAAAATCATGCTAGCGACTTGCTAGTCGTGCTAAAATCATGCTAGCGACTTGCTAGTCATGCTAAAATCATGCTAGCGACTTGTTAGTCATGGTAAAATCATGCTAGCGACTTGCTAGTCATGTTAAAAATCATGTTAGCGACTTGCTAGTCTTGCTTAAATAATGCTAGCGACTTGCTAGTCTTGCTAAAATCATGCTAGCGACTTGCTAGTCATGCTAATATCATGCTAACAACTTGCTAATCATGCTAGAATCATGCTAACGACTTTGCTAGTCATGCTAAAATCATGCTAGCGACTTGCTAGTCATGCTAAAATCATGCTAGCGACTTGCTAGTCGTGCTAAAATCATGCTAGCGACTTGCTAGTCATGCTAGAATAATGCTAGCGACTTGCTAGTCGTGCTAAAATAATGGTAAAATCATGCTAGCGACTTGCTAGTCATGCTAAAATCATGCTAGCGACTTGCTAGTCATGCTAAAATGCTAAAATCATGCTAGCGACTTGCTAGTTGTGCTAAAATCATGCTAGCGACTTGCTAGTTGTGCTAAAATCATGCTAGCGACTTGCTAGTCGTGCTAAAATAATGGTAAAATCATGCTAGCGACTTGCTAGTCATGCTAAAATCATGCTAGCGACTTGCTAGTCATGCTAAAATAATGCTAAAATCATGCTAGCGACTTGCTAGTTGTGCTAAAATCATGCTAGTGACTTGCTAGTTGTGCTAAAATCATGCTAGCGACTTGCTAGTCGTGCTAAAATCATGCTAGCGACTTGTTAGTCATGGTAAAATCATGCTAGCGACTTGCTAGTCATGCTAAAAATCATGTTAGCGACTTGCTAGTCTTGCTTAAATAATGCTAGCGACTTGCTAGTCTTGCTAAAATAATGCTAGTGACTTGCTAGTCATGCTAATATCATGCTAACGACTTGCTAGTCATGCTAGAATAATGCTAGCGACTTTGCTAGTCTTGCTTAAATAATGCTAGCGACTTGCTAGTCTTGCTAAAATAATGCTAGTGACTTGCTAGTCATGCTAATATCATGCTAACGACTTGCTAGTCATGCTAGAATAATGCTAACGACTTTGCTAGTCATGCTGAAATAATGCTAAAATCATGCTAGCGACTTGCTAGTCATGCTAAAATCATGCTAGCGAATTGGTAGTCATGCTAAAATCATGCTAGCGACTTGCTAGTTGTGCTAAAATCATGCTAGCGACTTGCTAGTCGTGTTAAAATCATGCTAGCGACTTTGCTAGTCGTGCTAAAATCATGCTAGCGACTTGCTAGTCATGCTAAAATCATGCTAGCGACTTGTTAGTCATGGTAAAATCATGCTAGCGACTTGCTAGTCATGTTAAAAATCATGTTAGCGACTTGCTAGTCTTGCTTAAATAATGCTAGCGACTTGCTAGTCTTGCTAAAATAATGCTAGTGACTTGCTAGTCATGCTAATATCATGCTAACAACTTGCTAGTCATGCTAGAATCATGCTAGCGACTTTGTTAGTCATGCTAAAATCATGCTAGCGACTTGCTAGTCATGCTAAAATCATGCTAGCGACTTGCTAGTCGTGCTAAAATCATGCTAGCGACTTGCTAGTCATGCTAGAATAATGCTAGCGACTTGCTAGTCGTGCTAAAATAATGGTAAAATCATGCTAGCGACTTGCTAGTCATGCTAAAATCATGCTAGCGACTTGCTAGTCATGCTAAAATAATGCTAAAATCATGCTAGCGACTTGCTAGTCGTGCTAAAATCATGCTAGCGACTTGTTAGTCATGGTAAAATCATGCTAGCGACTTGCTAGTCATGCTAAAAATCATGTTAGCGACTTGCTAGTCTTGCTTAAATAATGCTAGCGACTTGCTAGTCTTGCTAAAATAATGCTAGTGACTTGCTAGTCATGCTAATATCATGCTAACGACTTGCTAGTCATGCTAGAATAATGCTAGCGACTTTGCTAGTCATGCTGAAATAATGCTAAAATCATGCTAGCGACTTGCTAGTCATGCTAAAATCATGCTAGCGAATTGGTAGTCATGCTAAAATCATATTAGCGACTTGCTAGTCATGCTAAAATCATGCTAGCGACTTGTTAATCATGGTAAAATCATGCTAGCGACTTGCTAGTCATGCTAAAATTATGCTAAAATCATGCTAGCGACTTGCTAGTCGTGCTAAAATCATGCTAGCGACTTGCTAGTCGTGCTAAAATCATGCTAGCGACTTGCTAGTGGTGCTAAAATCATGCTAGCGACTTGCTAGTCATGTTAAAAATCATGTTAACAACTTGCTAGTCTTGCTTAAATAATGCTAGCAACCGCATAGCAACACCTTAGCAACCACCCTGGGTACCTTAGCAACCGCATAGCAACACCTTAGCATCTATTCACATTCAAACTATTTATATCTTCTAACTATTTATATCTATAAATCTATCTATCTATTTTCAAACTATTTATATCTATCTAGCCTATCTATCTTCAAACTTTATTAATCAAACTAAAACTATTTCAAACTGAAAACCTTTAAACTTTCTTTAAACTAAAAGCTTTTAAAACTACTTAAAACTTACTGGCTAGGCTTTCTCAAGCCAACTTAAAGTTTGCTAACAAACTTTTTATCTAGTTCATACATAACATTTCATAGATTACACTTTCATGAAAACATTCGCAGTTTGTGAAAGTTATCATTATACGTGTTTGTTTCACTGAATGAGTCGATTCAAACGATTCGAATCACTGAATCATTTCTCCACTGATTTGGTTCAAATGATTCGGATTTTGTCTCACTTTCTACTTGAACCATGGACTGATTCACATTTAAGGAGCAAAATGAGTCGCACATTTTCTGTTATTAATATGAGGGTGCACTTTACTCGCAAAAACAACAAAGAAATTCAATGTTATATTTAAGATTGACTCGTTTATTTTGTATACCTTGTAAAAACGTTTAAATTGACACCAATTTGCATTGCTTAAAAAACTTAAAACCACAAACCTTTCTTCAGCAGAATCCCAACAAATGCAGGGCTAGGGTCGCCGCTTTATGACGTCACGTCACCAAAATAAAAGTCCCGTTTATACACTGATGTGTTTTATCTGCATTTCCACAATTATTAGCATGATAAATCTAGAAACAATTTCCGTTTGTTAAATTAATGTACATTTACAACACTATACTTTGTGTTTTCTTACACTGACATTCATACCTAAAATAACTGCTGCAAGTGTTTCTATACAAAGGCTGAGGGAGTGACTGTAAATCTGACATTCAGTCTTTTGACTAATCAACCTCTTGTTATTTATTTACTTTTTCCCATTATTTAGAAAGTCGACACTATCATGGATTTTTTTTCTTTTGCTATAGTGGCGAATGAGAACACAAAAATGCAAAAATATTTGCTGCAGTTTACTTTACAAAATCGACAATAATGATCTTACTTTCTTCTTTTTGTAATATTGACGCCTGTACTACAGTAAATTCCTTTTTGTTATTTAATAATTTGTCTATTTTTGTAAATGTTTTAGGTTTGGTTAAATGTAACTCTTTGACAGAAAGGACAACATATTTAATAGGTAATTATATAAAAAATGCATTTAAAGCTAGAAAATGTGCCTGTCATTATCACAAATTAATCTAACAATGCTTTTTTCTTTTATTTAAGAATTCCATGTCAATGAATGTACCTTTTTCTTCAGGGCCTTCCACATTACCTCAGTAAAGATCCATCAGATTTATTCAAGTCAGCAGAGGTGGACTTACAGGTTAATATTATACCTTTACTTAAAATAATGGTCTGTGTATATATGTTTAACCATGACCCTGTCTGTGAAATTTAGAAATTGAAAATTAGAAATCTAATTATGAGATAACAAATGCCACATTTTTTTAAGTTTAATTTCACTGTTAAAATAGTCAATATTAAATATATCAAGGTTATATTTTCATAGAATCTTCTTTACATTATGTAAAATGATTAAATGTAGAATACAGTAAATTGCAAGCAGGGTCTTAAGATACTTGTCCTCCCTACGTAATTTTCTGCAAAAAAAATTGGGTTGTACAATATTTCAATAAAATAACTGACATTCTGATTAAATATTTTGATAATACAATTACTGTAGGAAACCGACATTGAAGACCATGTGACTGCAGGAATGGATCTGGATGGATCATTCTCATAATGACTGATGGAGATGATGCCTTTGACTTTACTGTGGTGCTGGAGGAACAGATTGTCCTGAGAGATGTCAAAGGCCTCCCCCATGCTGTAGCTCTACTAGTCGGGCTGATTCTTGTGCTTAATATTGATTTCCCCCCAAAAACTACATTGCACATTGAGGTCATTCAAAAGATTTGCATTGGAGATGACCTTGGAGGTAATCCGTGTTCTGTAAAGGTGCATAGACTGAAAAATAGACTCATTCACAAAACTGTGTAGTGTAGTGCTTACTGAAAACTATATGATGTGCACCTTTTTGTTTAGCATGATTTGCCTTTAGAATTTATGGTTATTGTGTTTTAAAACATTTTTTTTTTAATTCATTTTGTTACTAGACATTGGTTACCGCAGTACCAGTTGGATCTTGTTGGATTTTAGACACTTTTATACTGTTTATACAGAATTATTGTATATTACTGTTTTTTGTGCAATAATATTGTTTATGCAGTACATTACTGTGTTTTATACTGTATTGTTTTTGCAGTACATTACTCTGTATTTTATGCAGTATTATTGTTTTTATGTATCACTGTTTGCTTCATACAGGAGGTAACTGGTCTGGACCAGTATGGAGATAACAAAGAAATCCCAGTCATTTTCTACTGTTTCCATTTATTATTAGTTGCTCATTTCTGAATGAATTATCAGCAGCAGATTTACCAGCTTTGGCTTTTTATATGAATGCTGATATTTCTAAGTTTTGACATTTCTACAGATTGTCGCAGTTTCTGTTGTTTTTTTGGTTGGGATTTTATCAGTTTGATAAAGCGTTTTTTTAACTGGTCTTGCTTCCTTTTTGATCCCTCAGTTCATTTGGTTACTTCTCATCTTCTATCAACAGTTCCTTTACTGATGTGTCAAGCTGTAAAATATTGGTGAATAATTAATAGACATAGAAATATCCACAATAAAGGTCATTTTTAATTGTAAAAGAAAGTGTGGAATAACAGTTTTTTTAATGATATGCCCATGTTCACAGTTGTGTTTTTCAATCACACAACTCACTGTCTTCAGTACAACAAACTTTAGGTCTGGAGGAGAAAGTGGAATACGTACATTAGTCTCTGTGTGGCGTGTTTAAGGAATTGAGTATTTGTAAGAAGCCAGATCTGCTTTGCTGTAGCAGTTGAAGTCATTTGTTTCTTCACTTTTGAAATTAAAATATAAATGTTTTTTTAAATGTTTCATATCATGTTAAATGCATGCTTGAGGACTCAGATGCCCCAAATTTTTGAAAGGTGGTTGTTTTGGAAGTGGCAGGAAAAAAAAATGCTGGAATCCTCTTCAGAAGTGTGTTTAGCATAACATTCACATGCTTTACATTTTCAGTCATTCCTTCAATTTGTCTCAGGTTTCCTTTCAGCAACACGTGGAGGGTAGGTTTTAGTCAACACTCAACTGCCTATAAGACACATTTAGTTCTAACAAGCTAAAATAAAATTTAGCATGAAGGTTTGTGAGAGACAGAAAAGTGGCAACTACTCAACCTGTATCTTTAGCTTCTCCCTTGCTGACAAAGGTCTAAATAAATGTCTTAGTAAATAAGTCAGTAAAAAAAATCCGAAAAATACGAAATTAATTAAATATTAAATGAACATGGAAAGAAACAATTATGGATATAAATATTGTCATAAATACATAAATGAAAGAATGAATGCATGGATTTTGAAAAAAAAGCATAAATAAGTAATTAAAAGTATAAATAACACCATTTGTAAATATTTGTAAATTAATATTTTTTTATAATTTTATTCTTTATATATACTTTAATATGTATTTCACCAAGAAAAAATATGACATAACCATTGACATAAGTTTTACCCTGTAGATATCTATGCACTATTTGGATTGTAGACACAGAAGCGCGTGAACAGGACTTTTATTTTGATCTGGTGGTGTGACGTCATAAGGCTGCTCCGCGCTCCTGCATCAGTGTTTCAGCTGAAGAAAGGTTTGTAGTCTTAATCGTTTAAAGTTTTTAAATTCATACACGTTCAAGCTATTATATATGATTTACAGGCGATTTAAACTTTATACTTATTTTGTGTAATATTGTAATATCTAATGTAATAATGGACGTTATTTTGTGAGTAAAGCGCATCCACAGATCAGTCTGATTTCTCTCTCTGTTAGTGATTCAGATCAGAAACACGAATAACAAACTCCGAGTCAATTGAATCGGTTGATTCACAAAATGATTCACTGTTTCGAATCGCCGCTTGCTGAGAGACCTGCTGCTCAAAACAGTGTAAAAACAACGAGAACAAACTCAAACATGAGTAATGACAACTTTGACAAACAATTGAAAATGTTTTTGTTGTACTGACAACCTTTAAATACAATAGCTATTTTTAAAAGTGTGTAATCGATTAAATATAATATACTTATCATTAAATATTAATCAAAACGGAATATAAATGTCACGAGGTGACGAAATATTTAATTTTTTTTATTTTAGTTTGTTAGGCGGAACTAACGTTCGCCGCGATTGCCTCCCGTCGGACCCATAAAAACGGAACACCGGGCTAGTTCCGGGTGAGCGCAAAATCCCTGCGAATGGGATGATTAGCTGAAATCGTCGGCAGCTGTGGATGAGGGAGTTGAAGCCCTGTGATTGGGACATGTTGCCAACAAGGGAGGATAAGAGGAGAGAGTACAGACCAAGGGAGGAGGAGGGGGAAAAGATTCTTTTTCTTCTGGAGGGCGTTTCCGGGGGGACTGTGGATCCCGGAGGCAGCATGAGGGGATAGGAGGAGAGGAAGTGGGGCTGAGAGACGGGTGCGGGACTATGAGTGTGGGAGGAGGAGCACATTAATGCAACTGGAGGAAGGAAGCCGCTGTACAGTAAGATTGTTTGTGAGAGACTGTGAGAAGATCACTCAATCTCCATCTTCTCTTCTTGTCTATGGGACTCCTCAACGTGAGTGCCAGGTCTGAGAATGGGCAACGGCCATTTATATGTATTTTCCACTGAGTGTTGAATTGCTGGGATGAAGTAATGTGATGCACCGTCTTGATGTGTGAAGTGTGAACTTAAACCTGCTGGATGTCCATACTTACCTGAGTTTTCTATCACGTTCCAAGATGTAAGAAGAGGCTAACATTGTTGTACTCCACAGATATTGGAATGTTTTATTTGACAGCCCTTCAGGAGGATTGCATACCGGAAGACTCCCTGACTGCTTTGCAGTAAAATCCCCCAGCCGTAAGTTCTCTGTCTGTCTGTGTAGAAGAAGAGGATTACGTGCCTGTATACTCACCTGTCTGCTTTGCAGTAAACTCCCGCAGTAAGCCTTGTGTCAGCAGCCCCTCGAGAGGATTTTGTACCTGAATACTCACCGACTGCTTTGCAGTAAGTTCCTCCAGCCGTAAGTTCTCTGTCTGTCAGTGTTGAAGAAGAGGATTACGTGTCTGTATATTTACCCGGCTGCTTTGCAGCGAAGCTCTCCAGCCTGAAGCCCTCCAGCCACAAGTCTCTGCCTGTCACCTGGAGAAGAGGAATACGTGCCCGTATACTCACCGACTGTTTTGCAGTAAAATCCCCCAGCCGTAAGTTCTCTGTCTGTCACCTGCTGAAGAAGAGGATTACGTGCCTGTATACTCACCTGTCTGCTTTACAGTGAACTTCTTCTGCCGAAAGCCTTGTGTCCGCCAGCCCCTCGAGAGGATCTTGTATCCGAAGACACACTGACTGCTCTGCGGTGAAGCCCTCCAGCCGTGAGCTCTCTGTTGGTCACCTGCTGACGAAGAGGAGTACGTACCCGAAATATACATCTGAAATGTCCGGCAGCAGCCTCCGTTCAGTTGTGAGCCCGTAGGACGGAACGTCCCTGTCCAGAAGACCCATTATTTTAAACTTTTTATCCATTTTTATACTCAATAAAAACCGTGACTTAAAGACTTGTCCGTCGTCCTTGCCTGACCTCTGTCTGACTCCCTAAGGGTGGTAACGGGTCTTAGGGGTGGGTGCAGCTGGATTGGCCCGCCCCGACCTGTGACATAAAGTTAAAAGGTTTTGGTGCGTTCACACCGGACGCGACTTGCGCGGAAAAAATCAGGCGTTTCGCGCCGCAGGATGGATATTCGCGTCTTTGCATTGACTTAACATGTAAATCACTCGCGCTTGCCGCTTCATTCGCGTCCGGTGTGAACGCACCTTTTGAGTGTTTGTTAAATCAAATCATTTAAGTCCATTAACTATTACTCTGACTCCCTTACTAGTGCACTGACTACTGAACTAGAGCTGATTCAGATGAACACAGAGATTTAATTTTGTTCTTTTTTTATATTTCTGTTAATTACTCTCATCTTAAACAGGGCGTTTCCAAACAGAAAAAAACTCCTGGTGGAGCAACTGAGATCGATGTGACACACTATTATAAATATGGCGTTTATTAAAGAGGAGACTGAAGACATGATGATTGAAGAAACATTCAGAGTCAAACATGAAGATACTGAGGAACAAACAGGTTGGTTTTCATTCTCAAAGCTGAACTATCCTATGAACTGTCCTGTGCATTTGCTGAATTAATTTTCCTTTGGTGGGTGTTTTTTTTTTCTCTGTTGCCCTCCTGCAGCTTTTTGAAAGGATTTTAGCTTCATTTATTCTTATAGTTCTCTTAGTGCTCTGATTTAAAAACAGCATTTAAATAATTGTGTCTATTTAAATGTTAATGTTCACTGCAAGGACTGAGTAACATGTTTCATATGAAATGGGTAAATAAAAGTGGTGTGCATATGGTTTTGCTCTGATGTAATGATGACGTATGCGAAATAAAGTCTGGCGACAGTTTACTGAATGTTAGTCGTTGAGAAGAGACTTAGTCAACTGAAATTTTATTATTTGGTCAGTCACAGAAAAAATGGTCTATGTCAATATTGACATAGAATATCTTTGTTTTCTGTTTTGTTGTGTCCTCCATGTGCCTTTTTTATACTGGAATTCTGCATAAATTTCATATACTTTGTTTAACTCATTTAACTGTAATTTGATGTGTTTTGTGATTCGTGTCTTTAACTATTTGTCTTTTTCATCTTAGATCTGATGGCACTGAAAGAGGAGAGTCAAGTACTGAATGAAATGGAAGAGATAGATCATGATTTCATAAATGGAGAAAAGTCTTTTAGTTGTTCACAGACTGAAACGACTTCCTCAAGAAAAATGACTCGAAAGACAGGAAGAAGTTATTTCACCTGTCAACAGTGTGGAAAGCATTTTAGTCTTAGAGCCAGTCTTAAAAGACATGTTAGAATTCACACTGGAGAGAATCCCTACACATGCCCTGAGTGTGGACTGAGTTTCCATCAAAAACAACACTTTGAAGACCATATGAGAATTCACACTAAGCAACCCTACACATGCCCTCAGTGCGGGAAGAGCTTTAATTATAAAGTACGCTTTGAAGAACACTTAAGACTTCACACTGGAGAGAAGCCTTTTACCTGCCAGCAATGTGGAAGAAGTTTCAACCAAAAACGAAATATTAACAGCCACATGAGAGTTCACTCTGGAGAGAAGCCTTATACCTGCCAACAGTGTGGAAGAAGTTTTAACCGGAAAGAAAACCTCCATTGCCACATGACAGTCCACACTGGAGAGAGCCTTTTCACCTGCCAACAGTGTGGAGTAAGTTTCACTCAAAAAGAAAGCTTTATCAGACACATGAGAATTCACAATGGAGATCACCCTTTCAAATGTGATCAGTGTGGAATGAGTTTTGATCAACATGAAAACCTTAAAGTCCACATGAGAACTCATAGAGAGAAACCCTACACATGCTCTGAGTGTGGAAAGAGTTTCCATCGAAAACAACACTTTGAAGACCACATGAGAATTCACTCTGGAGAGCAACCCTACACATGCCCTCAGTGCGGAAAGAGGTTTAATTATAAACGACACTTTGAAGTCCACAAAAGAATTCACACTGGAGAGAAGCCTTTCACCTGCCAGCAATGTGGAAGAAGTTTCAACCAAAAAGGAATCCTTAACAGACACATGTACCGTCACACTGGAGAGAAGCCATTTATATGTGGTCACTGTGGAAAGAGCTTCAGAAATAAAGCAGCACTTCAATACCACATGAGGTTTCACACATGAGAAAACTGTATTTTTATGTTATCAGTGTAATTGTGTTAAAGTGCCCCTATTATGCCATTTTAAAGGTAGTTAATATTGTTGTAATAGTCTCATAAAACAGGTTTACATGTATGCAAGTTCAAAAAACACTTTAGTTTTCTCCAAAAATAGATTTAATTTTACCCCGTTTCTAAATGATTCGTAAACGACTCGTGTGAAGCAGTTCGAAGAATCAGTCTCTCTAAACCCCTCCTTTCCGTGAGCCCTCACTGCTGTGATTGGTCAGATGGCGCAGTCCTTTTAGATTGGTCTACCGTTACAGCGCAAAAACGAAACGCCCATTGCCATAACTGAATGACAGCTGTGGAGACCTGTCAATCCATAGAAAAGATAGCCTCGATTTTACCCTATCAATTCGAGCCGGAGTCTGACGATGAAACAGTTGAAGTGGCACATCGACAAGAAACTGTTTTGCAAGCACGACTGGAGCAGGACGTTTCTCAGTGGGTGTCATATGTTACCTGTTAAAAGTGCTTGCAATTTGCTTTTGTAAGCGAACCGGGCACACCTCTACGTTGTGAACTTCAACACTGTACAATGCATAACACTGCGTTAAGCCATCGTTTAGCATTATATTACTTAAACTAATAAGGCAGACAGACAGTCAAGCTGCATCAATCACAATTTTTAGACTACATTGCACTCACAGCTGAACAACAGAACTACAGAAACGCAAGTTAGCCGGTTACCAAGACATGTGCGGGGTTGTTACACACCATAGCGTACACAAAGACGTATTTTGAACGATCGCTAGAAAATACAATCATCAATTATTAATCATACTTACAGGTAGAAGTTCAGAGGAGAAAGCCGGTCCAAATAAACTGGGCACTGATCCATTTTTAAAACCAAGCGTTTGGTGAATCCCGCGTTGATTGGAAGATTGGAAAAGCATTCATCAGTAAAATGACGCGAACACAACACAAGATTGGAATTGTACTGCTGAGGTGTTGTTGAAAAAATGAATGTTAACCACTCATTCTTTTGTAGATTACTCTTTCGGAGGGGCATATAAAACAAATTTACTCTCACAGCACAGGATACAGCGTCTTCTTGACATGATGTAATCCACGTGAAAATTGTACTGTTTGTGAGCGGGCAAGTTGTTCGAGACATAGAACGTGGGCGGACATTTTGCAAATGTGTAGTTCGTGACGTGTGGCCGTAACAGAAGAAGATTCGAATTGCTGACGACTCGTTTAGGCGAATGTGAGCCGACTCTTTTTTTTGATAGACAAAAACTTCATTTGTCGTGCACTGTCGGCGTCACAACTTTGCAGATAGTTTATGTTCACATACAGCTACATGACACACTACATGAAATATCATATTTGAAAAGGCATAATACGGGCACTTTAACATAAACAACATATGCCAAGAGTTTATGGGGCCCAGTGATACCAGGAAAAACACATTTGGTACTTTTGTTTAGTGTCCATTCATTAATGTAAGTTTGCTTTAAATTGCTTTTTTTTTTTTACATAGAGCAGTTACTGTAAATTGATTATTTAATAATTGATTTGTTACAAAACATTACTTATTTTATATATCTTTTCACAATAACATTCATGTTAGAATTTTATTGTATGTTGATGGCTTAACTGTAAACAACATAACAAACAATGCAATAAATAGTTTTGAAGAAAAGTCTGCTTTGTGTTATGAAAATAACCATAATGGCGCAGTCTCCATGCTACAATAAAAATGATAGAAGCAAAGTTTTTCACTGTCGGGACATATCATTTATAAGTACAAATTGGCTGTATTATTTGTGTCCCCTTCAAAAATTGTTCATGAGAAATTTTATTTTTATTGTATAAAATAAATATACAATACATTTTACTGTTAAATGAAATTTACACCCATGGCAATAACATTAAGCATCTGTACATGGTGGTATAATTTGTACGTAAAGATAATTATGATGATTATTCTACTACTTGGCTCTGCAGTGAAATTAAGGTGGTGATAATATATGTGAAGTACTGGATATGTCTAATGACTCTGTCTCTTTCACTTTTTCAGGATGGACTATGAAGAAAATTAAGTTCTAGATGGCCTGCTTGATGTTGAGCTTGAGATTGAAAAAACTCTGCATAAAGGCTAGCTGAAAATATGGATAAAAAATATGGCGAGCCATTGCAGTTAACCACATTAAGGCTAATGTCCTACAGGTAGTGCAACAGATTGATGTGTTAGCGGAAGTCAAAGGGAAATATGCTGATGTGTCAAAGTCAGTATTCATTGCTTCCTCTCTGCGAGATGCGTTGAGGTGTCGAATGTGCAAAAACATTCCCAATTCTGTGCTTATCACTGCATGCTGTGGGCAGGTGGCAGAGTGTGGCCCTTGTATCCATTTCTATCTAGAAGATAAAGACAGCTGCCTTTTTATGCAAAACTAATATGTTTGCAGGCAAACTGGTGTTTTTAAGAAGCTTTAGTGAGGTACTGGCAAAACTGACAAATGAAGCGACTTAAATGAGGTCTGGCTGACAGTGTTTGGCTCAAAAGTAAGAAATATTGTTTTACTTGACATTTTTACATGTATTGTAACACTTTGTTGTATTTTGTAAGAAGGGCAGAGTGTTTAGTGGTTAATATGACATCTGGGGCCCGTTTCAGAAAGGAGGTTAAGTAAAAACTCAGAGTATGTTAACCCTGAAATGAGAGAAACTCTGGGTTTTCTGTTCCAAAATGGCAGGTTTGTCAAACTTGAGAAAGCAGGGTAAGTCAAGCCAGTTTCTGAAAGAGAGGTAAGTTTTACTCAGAGTCAGTTACCGTGGTGACTTACTCTGTAAACTTAACCTGGTCAGGAGCAGATTTTATTCTCTAAACTCTGAGTTTCTGTCAGTCTCCTCCCCCTTTTCAAAGTCTTAGTCTTAGCCTTAGTCATTCATTGCCTACATTTCAGTCACACAAAGAACAAAGTTACGAGAATGGCTTGTCCTCTTTTGGAGGATCCCAGAAATGAGGAGGCTGTATTCATTTTTAAGGACTTTAAGACCCAGAGTGGATTTTTTTTTCGTCTTTTCCCCATAAATTTTTGTTTGAGTGTTACCGTTTTTCGTTGCAATCAATTACATA
This sequence comes from Garra rufa, assembly GCF_049309525.1. Classification (NCBI taxonomy): domain Eukaryota; kingdom Metazoa; phylum Chordata; class Actinopteri; order Cypriniformes; family Cyprinidae; genus Garra; species Garra rufa. The sequence goes on from NC_133361.1 coordinate 92,072,420, forward strand.
TATCCATTATATATATATGATTAAATCAGCCACCACCACAAAAAAAAAAAAAAGAAAGAAAGAAATAAACAAGTCACAACAATTTATTTGGTCTTCTTTATTTCCTACAAATTAAAAAGCAACTGTTCAATTTCTATATTCTTTCAAAACCTTTATATAATCCACTAATCGCAATACACACCTTACCTGTAGCTTGTGTTTCAGGATCTTGATTTCCATATCTGACTTTAGGATCTGTCAATCCAAGTATATCATTTCTTTATTTATTTATTTTTTTTCAATTTGTTTAAAGCTGTAGTCTACGATGTTGAAAATCAGTCGAGAAAGCCTGAATTTTTAAAAAACTCATCCCGCCCCTCCACACGCACACCCCTCCCCTCTGTGCTACCTGATCCCTCCCACCGGGAAACGACCTGAACAACGTCACTCAGTCAAGCAGGAGTAAACATGGAACAGAGATGTACCATGTGCGATGTCGGATTGCTTAGTCGCTTCAATCTACTGACCTCGCTAATGACACATCATATGTAAAGTTAACTTTCGACACTTGAACGTAGTTGCTTCATCAACAATGCAATGTCACCATTGTCCTAACAAAATAGCTCAGAGGCACACGTTTGAGTTCACGCACATGCAAGATTAGCAACACATGCAATGTTCTATCTATCGGCTCGAACAGAAAACCACTGACGTTAGGCATACTGAAATAGTCAAGCACTTCAAGAAATATAATTACTTTGACCCGCGATAGGCGATGCTGAACGGCTAACATTCCAATGCAGACCGGTAGCATGATCATGTTGTCAGACTGATAAAAAGCTATTTATGTAATACACCACGTCATAAAAGTATAAATAAATGCTTAAGTATCCTGCTGAACAAAAAGTCAGCCATGTCAGCGTCGGTTTTAAGTCCAAGGTTTCTCTGAAGCTTCCACCAACGGGCAATGGTGGACCCTATATTGATTCGGCTTTGAGTCCGGCGTTTTTCACATTTTTTTTTTTTTTAAATCTCTGCTCTTTCCTCAATTGACTTTCTCTTTCTTCCAACCTTGACGTTTGGGGCAAACAGGGGCCGCTTGCTGCTGTCTGTTTGTTGGTTTTTCTCCATTGCTGAGTTGATGCTGCCTAATTTTGCGCGAAATTTCATGTCGCAGGAGGGGGCGGGGTGGAGACGCGAGTGGAGCAGGGGATTGGATGAGAGCAGTTAACCAATGTAAGCTGTCCGGCCGGACAGCTTACATTGGTCAATTTCTCTGCAGGTGTACACCCAATAGAGTGAATGGATTTTTTTCATTCTTTTTTCTCTTTATATTATTAGGATTGTACTGTAGAACCATAACCAGCATCTAAACGAGGTTATTAATAATGAACAATCTTTGAAATTGTAGACCATAGCTTTAAGCAGATGCAGTCTATATAACTCCTTTACTGGTAACTGAAATTACAGTAGTTTAGGGTTACATTATGTTGTACATGACTTCCATTGAATTAAATTGGCATTTACTGTACATCACTGAACTGTGTTCATCTGTGCAGAAGAAGTTAATGGACCCTCCTCCTGCTCTTCCTGTTCTTCCACACTCTGGAGGGTGGTGATGGGGGAAGACAAGAATATACATTTATACTTGGATATACTTACATTCTATAGGTTACTGGACACAAAAATGTAAAGATGTGATTGTAAAGATTGTTTGATGTCTACAAACATAACATTACCTCTATAGGCCTCTCTGTATCAGCAGAAATGGTGTCATCACCACCTACATCCTGAGAAGATGAGCATTTGGTTGAGCACACTTTATAATATTACTTAGCCTACTCAATACACCAGAAAGTAGGACACTTAGAACTGCCTGCGGTTTTGTTAAGACAGGAGGCTCCAAAAGGCAGATATTGCCATCAGAATCTATTGAGACCAATGCAAAAAACAAAGTAAATAAGTAAATTGTATACGTGTGTGTGTGTGTGTGTGTGTGAGTTGTTGCCATGTTGAGAAGGTTGTACAGGATCACCCCTTCATTTTTGTGTATGTAATATATGCATTGTATTGGATCTACTGATTTTTATTTGACAAAAATAAAAAAAAATTCTCTGAATTACTGTTTTTCCCATTCATTCCCATGGGTGCCCATTTTTGTCCACGAATACGGGATTAAGGAGTTTTTTTTTTCACCCACTTAACATTGTAGAATCGAGTCCTTTTTTTTTTTTTTTTTGCGTGTTCAGGTGGCAAACTTAGGAAAAGTAACTAAGTCTTGTACCACTCAGATCAAGGGAAGTATTTTTTAAAAATTAATTAAAATTATTTTGCCCACATTTGTCCATCTTACGGTATTTGGGTTAAAGTCACAACAACTCAGAAGTACTTTAAATTGATCAGATCCAGAGTATCACCGAGAAGCAGCTGAACTTGTGTGGTAAGAAGAGCTCCCTCTGCATTATAACTTTACACAGAGCACATGGATCACAGTAATGAGACTAACATGTCTGCGATTCAAATCATATGAGTTGTGCATATAATATGGGACGTCCTGAATAAGAACTGATCATTGTTTTTTTTCTACTTTTTAAAAATAGGGGTCTATATACCCCGTTAAAATGTAATCATGTCCTCTAAAGTCTAATAATGTCCCATTTCTCAGAAAAGAACCGTCAAGTACACCAATAAATAAAACGGATATTAAAGCAGAAATGCAAATAAATAAGTAAGTAAAAATTCACGAGCATTTTGTAGTATTATCTCTCAGTCTGGGCGTTTAAATGAAAAGCGCTCTGCAAGCGCGTTCTCTCTGTGTTGTTTCTGAAACTACCGTAATCACTGTAATATGCGCGCACACTTAAAATCAATCGCGGCTGGCTTGACCGTGTTTTTCTGAACTGCGGCTGGCTTTACCGCAGTGAGTATTTGCATGAGACGCTGCTTTAAAAATTTTTATAAAAAATACGGGACGCGCAATTTCATTCTCAAATACGGGACGATTCCGTATTTTAAGGGACGGGTGGCAACCCTACTGTCAACTCGTCCCATGGGTAGGGCTTATAGCAGGCTTAGAGATTTCTTCTGTCAGTTTTGACCAGTGATGGGAATAACGGCGCTATAAATAAACGGCGTTACTAACGGCGATACTTTTTTCAGTAACGAGTAATCAGACGAATTACTGTTTCCCCCGTTACAACGCCGTTACCGTTACTGACAATAAAATGCGCGTTACTAGAACTGAGAACACTGAAGCGGTTTTCATGCGAGCAGCATCTCTCTCAGCCATAGGACCTCTCTTTCTCTGAGGTGTGTGTGTTTGTGTGTGTTCGGGGCGGGACACATAACCAGTGATGATGATTGGTGTGTCTGTAAACGTGGTGTAACTGAGAACGCGATGATTGGCTTAGATTGAGTAAATTTCCTTTGTTTGCCAATCAGAGGCAAGGTAGTGCGGGTGAAGCAAACGCACACTGAAGCACGCGCACGGTCAGTCGCACACACCAACATCCAGGACTCACAACGATGGCAAGTCCAACAAGTTCAAAGGTAGTTTTTGCAAACTGGAAGTATAAGCACTCGCTGAGGTGAAAAGCAAAAATGTTTTTGTAACGTGCAACTTTTGCCCAGGAAAAAAAGAGTCCCTCGCGTCGGTGACAAGTAATTCTAATCTACTGAAGCACCTCACATCGTCATATGCCGACACAAAATTAATTTAATAATAATAATAATTATTATTATTATTTGTTTGTTTTTGGTACATTTCTTCAGAAGCATAATTTATATTTAGACTTATTTGTTGACGAGTTGTGGTCTGTGCAATAAATATTTAAAGTTCTAAACCATCTATTGTGCTTTATTGTTCCTCTATAGTAATGATAATATTTATAATAATATGTTGAATTTAATAGTTGTCTCTCACGTTGTCCCACAACAACATTAAAATAGTGTAGATTAGTGTACAATGTTTTATATTTATTGTATAGTTATATTAAATTAGATTTTTTTAAAGTAACGCAATAGTTACTTTGCCTGGTAATTAGTTACTTTTATAATGATGTAACTCAGTTACTAACTCAGTTACTATTTGTGAGAAGTAACTAGTAACTATAACTAATTACTTTTTTAAAGGTATGTGCCCAACACTGGTTTTGACCCAATCTGTTTTTGGGAAGCGCAGTTTGACCCAGCAGTGCGGGCCAACAACATGTTCTGTTTTGCCGCGTGAAGGCGGTTCAATGCTTTGGACAGCGTATGGTTGAGTTGTGATTTTCCACCAATTTGGGGCACCTTTCTTATGGAAATCAAGGATGATTTCATGGGAAATGGCAAACTGGTGTAGCGTTTGGCTAATAAGCTAAAGCTACTAAGGATGTACCGGTGCCCCGTCCTCCGAGCAGAATCCACATTCGGCCGTAATCGGAGGTTACTACTAACGTTCGATTGTGTCTCATAGGGAGTTTGGCACAGGGCCTCAGTGGAAAACAGGCCCTCGGCGGCTGAAACAAAAGACGAAGATTGCATCCACATGCACATGAATCAGGAGTGTTAAATAAAGAAACCCCGCAAGATGACGAGGTGGTCCAGTGGTTAAGGCGGTGGAAGGCTAATACATTGTGCTCGACACGCATTGGAAGCTTTAGCGCCACTGAGAGCCCACCGGACCAGACAGGACCAACCTGTTTACGATGGGTAACGGTGATCTGTAATTGCGCTGCAGTTTAACGATACCTGTCTTGAGAACATATTGACAAAACAACAAGCCTTCTGGCTCTGGCGCTCTATCATCAGTAGACAGCTTTTTGGCGAGGAAAAAAAACCCTAAACGAAACAAGGCTATATTTCTCAACAAAACTCTAAGCCTCCAGAGAGGCTAGCAAAAATTGCCAAAGCTAACTGTATTTCAAGTCATCCTGGCGGGGTATTGGGTAAAGTTTTCAACCAGCAATGATCGCGCCTCGGATAAACCTCATAGGCTACAATATTGCCTCTGCGAAAGAATGCCAGCAACGGTCGTGACCTTTTCGTGCACCTACGTGGATGTGAACCGACAAGGTGGCAGCAAGCTTTAAACATGACGCACAAACAGTCTCCTGGCACGGGTTGCTGCACCGTGTTTCCACGGAACAGATTAGAGGTGTGTAAAAGACGGCTCATTCACTATTCCCTCTGTGCTCAAAACAGCCTGCTGAAAGCACGGCAGCAGCAGCTGAAAAGGTCCGCAGCATGGCCTGTCTCGGTCAGCAAGGGGACGGGGTGGCCGAGTGGTTAAAGCAATGGACTGCTAATCCATTGTGCTCTGTGCAATGGTTGGAATCCCATTCTTGTCGTTCGGTTCCTTTAGCACTGGACCTTAATCCAGGTCCTGGGGACCCCATGCTAAACTTTTTGTGTGTCCTCCTTATCTAACACACTCAGTTCAGTTCTTAGAGTTCTCTACTAATGAACTGATGATCTGAATCAGGAGTGCTAAATAGAAAATGCCACGTAAAATGACGAGGTGGCCGAGTGGTTAAGGCGATGGACTGCTAATCCATTGTGCTCTGCATGCGTGGGTTCGAATCCCATCCTCGTCGTTCGGCTACTTTAGCAGTAATCCTTGGTCCTGGGGACCCCACTCTGCACTTTTTGAGTGTCCTCCTTATCTGACACACTCAGTTCAGTTCACTGAGTGCTCTACTAATGAGCTGATGGTCTGAATTGGGAGTGTTAAATAAAAGGACCACGGAAAGTGACGAGGTGGTCGAGTGGTTAAGGTGATGCAAGGCTAATCCGTTGTGCTGGGCACATCTTGGTTTGTGTGGGTTTGAATCCCATCCTCTTCATTTGATGATTTAGCACCATTGAGAGCCCACCGGAACAGACAGGCCCAACCTGTTTACAATGGGTAGCGGTGAGCTGTAATTGTGCTGTAGTTTAACGATACCTGCAGCGAAGTCTTGAGAACATATTGACAAAACAACAAATCTTCTGGCTCCGGCACGCTATGATCTGTAGACACCTCTTTGACGAGGACCAACAACCAGCCACTCCAACAAAACGAAGCAAAACTATCTTTTTCAAGAAGCGTCCAGAGAGACCGGCAAAAACATTGTCGAAGCTGACTGTATTTCAAATCATCCCGATGGGATATCGGGGAAAGTTTTCAACCATCAATGATCACACCTCAGATGAACCACACAAGCTACAACATTGCCTCTGCGATAGAATACTGGTGACGGTTGTGACCTTTTCGTGCACCTACGTGGATGTGAACCGACAAGGTGGTAGCAAGCTGGATGAGCCCCAGAGACAGATCATCAGTGAAGACCTCTTCACCTAGACGGCCATCGACGCAAGACTGTGAAAACCAGATCCTCTCCAATCGGACACTGTGACAACATGGAACTTTTGCATCTACATTAATATTAGTCTGTTTGTTCTTATTCTGAGGTCACCGTAGCCGCCAGATCCATTCTGTATTCCGATCAGATGGTCACTGCAGTCCCCCGGATCCAGTCCGTACCAAGAGCAGATGGTGGATCAGCACCTTCAGCCGAATGTCAGCGGATACCATGTCAACTAGATGAGCCCCAGAGACAGATCATCAGTAAAGAATGAATCCACATGCCACAGCAAACTCGAGCTGGTGAAAATGTTCATCAAACACCCGCCGCTGACTTCTTTTAAAACAAGCCAGCTTATTGAAGGTGCACAGGATAAACGCCCTGAGAAAGCTGTGCCTCGCAACCCTAAGAACGGCATAGGCGTTAGTGGACTTAGAGCACGCTTAGAGTTTTCTTCTGTCAGTTTTGACCCAATCTGTTTTTGGGAAACCCAGCAGTGCAGGCCAACAACATGTTCTGTCTTGCCGCGTGAAGGCGGTTCAATGCATTGGATAGCGTATGGTTGAGATGTGATTTTCCACCAATTTGGGGAACCTTATGGTAATCAAGGATAAATCTAAATAAGGATAAGGATAAATCTTCTATTTTTCGGTGGTCTTTTGAGAACACTAGATTTATATGTCAATTCCAACATAACACCGACTGTTACGCAACAGTCCCGGGATCGTTAATAGTTACGCCTCCAACATTTGCATCGCCCAATCATCGGTAACGTCAGTACATCAGTAAAACAAGGCAAGCCACTGAAGGGACACGGTTAGCTTAATGCTAGCACTAGCCTGTTACATTGCAGTACAAAAGATATCACTTACCACATAAACAGAGAGATGACTGTGCTGATGATGGTGAATGATGGAGAAATAACTGCGCTGATGATGGCGAATGATTTACAGATCAAGAGTATCACCGAGAAGCAGCTGAACTTGTGTGGTAAGAAGAGCTCCCTCTGCATTATAACTTTACACAGAGCACATGGATCACAGTAATGAGACTAAAATGTCTGCGATTCAAAACGGCAGATTCAACAAACCACATATTAAAAGCGGCTAGAGCTCCTAATTAAATATATATTTTTTATCAATGTGCCAGCTATAGAGATGAGCAGCTCTATGAAACAGCCAATCGGAGCAGAGCTCATTAATATTCATGAAGCTTCCAAAAAAGGCAATAACAGAGCATTTAATTCTAGGAACAAATCCTAGGGTTGTAAATGGTCCTGTAAAACCGTTTCTGGAGATTGTTTGCCCTTTCCTATGCCATATACCTTCTATGTAGACATCAAAAAACAAATTAAAATATTCTGTCAATGCATTTTATGGCAACTTTAAGTTGATAGAACCAGCTGACATCTTATCCTGACATTCTGAATCTCAAGGATGGTGACACCCACCAACAAAAATGTAAAATAAAAAAAAAAGATTAAAAAAAGTAGTTTCATCATATATACACCAATTATGAGCTAAACAGTCAATCGCAACTACTCACAAGGTTTTTGATCTGATATTTACAATTTTCAAAGACCACTCTGATCATACTCTCTTCTTCTATGCTGCATAAATGCCACACAGAACGTTCATCAATGGTGTGGACCATACGAAATAAACCATTACTCCACACCCGATTCACGCTGGAATCTGACGTGGAGATAAGTACTTGGCTGAATCCAGATCTCTTCTTGACATCCATAGTATAGTCTACAGCCCTTTACCGTGACTGATTTGCAAATTGAATCAAAGCAATTAAGCAAGGAACGCGACAGAGTGCGCCTGACCCCGGATCGGGAGGTTGCGTGTTCCAATTATGTTGAGGTCAAGCGAACTGTTCTTGACTTTATGAGTGTAAAGACTAGCGGATTTGCATAGTTTATCAAAGTGCTTTAGCATGAAACGCTAAATAATTTTTCCGCTATCTTGTAGTGCAACGGTAGAGTGTCTGGCTCCAAATCACCTTGAGGTCAGACGATCTGTTTTTGATCTCCTGAGTATAAAGTCCAACATCAAGAGTGTTCCTTGAGCACCGTATATTTACTGAGTTGCATTCTGTGTCAAGGGGGTTAAGCAAAATACATCACCTCTGGGTTCAGGACCTCGTGGCGCAACTGTAGCGCGTCTGACTCCAGATCAGAAGGTTGCGTGTTCAAATCACGTCGGGGTCACGTGATTTCTTGTTGACTTCTAATGTGAAAAGAAGTCCTGTCGTTGTGTGCTGCAGTGGTTTCCAATCCCACCGCTCTGTATGTCTCCCTTATTAAACACACCTGATTAAGATCATTAGCTAGTTAGGAGAGAGCTCCATGAGCTCATCTGGGTGTGTCAGAAAAAGGAGACAGACAAAAATGCAGGGCCAGAGTCATCGTAAGCCTAAGTTGATTGCAACTCTATTGGTTTCAATGCGTCTACGTTGTATGAAGGATTGCAACGCTTTTGGGAAACACAGCCCAGAGCAGGGGGTCCCCAGGATCAGGATTGAAAATCACCAGTGTACTGTGATAGATTTGTATCTTGACCTGTTATTTTTATTAAGCCTGAGATCTCATGTAATAACCATTCCTGTCATTGTGTACTGTGACAGATCTGCCTCTTGACGTGTTACTTTTGCATATCTTGCCCTGCAATCTCTGAAGAAATCGTGGAAACATCTACGTGCCGAATTCAAAAGTCAGCTCCTTCGAGCCGGAAGCGAACCAGCGACCTAAGGATAGTCAATGTATCATCTACAGTCCTCCGCTCTACCAGCTGAGCTATCGAAGGCAGGGTGACAAAAGGTGGCTTAAGCAGGGAACACCAGATAGGTTTGTGGTGTCTTGGGGTACAACGGTAGCTTGGCTGAATCCAGATCAGACGGTTGCATGTTCCAATCACATCAGTTGATCTCTTCTTGACATCCATAGTATAAAGTCTACAGCCCTTTACCGTGACTGATTTGCAAATTGAATCAAAGCAATTAAGCAAGGAACGCCGACTTGTTTTCTCGACCTCGTGGCCGCGACAGAGTGCGCCTGACCCCGGATCGGGAGGTTGCGTGTTCCAATTATGTTGAGGTCAAGCGAACTGTTCTTGACTTTGTGAGTGTAAAGACTAGCGGATTTGCATAGTTTATCAAAGTGCTTTAGCATGAAACACTAAATAATTTTTCCGCTATCTTGTAGTGCAACGGTAGAGTGTCTGGCTCCAAATCACCTTGAGGTCAGACGATCTGTTTTTGATCTCCTGAGTATAAAGTCCAACATCAAGAGTGTTCCTTGAGCACCGTATATTTACTGAGTTGCATTCTGTGTCAAGGGGGTTAAGCAAAATACATCACCTCTGGGTTCAGGACCTCGTGGCGCAACGGTAGCGCGTTTGACTCCAGAACAGAAGGTTGCGTGTTCAAATCACGTCGGGGTCACATGATTTCTTGTTGACTTCTAATGTGAAAAGAAGTCCTGTCGTTGTGTGCTGCAGTGGTTTCCAATCCCACCGCTCTGTATGTCTCCCTTATTAAACACACCAGATTAAGATCATTAGCTAGTTAGGAGAGAGCTCCATGAGCTCATCTGGGTGTGTCAGAAAAAGGAGACAGACAAAAACGCAGGGCCGCGTCTTCCAGAGTCATCGTAAGCCTAAGTTGATTGCAACTCTATTGGTTTCAATGCGTCTACGTTGTATGAAGGATTTCAATGCTTTTGGGAAACACAGCCCAGAGCAGGGGGTCCCCAGGATCAGGATTGAAAATCACCAGTGTACTGTGATAGATTTGTATGTTGACCTGTTATTTTTATTAAGCCTGAGATCTCATGTAATAACCATTCCTGTCATTGTGTACTGTGACAGATCTGCCTCTTGACGTGTTGCTTTTGCATATCTTGCCCTGCAATCTCTGAAGAAATCGAGGAAACATCTACGTGCCGAATTCAAAAGCCAGCTCCTTCGAGCCAGAATTGAACCAGCGGCCTAAGGATAGCCAATGTATCATCTACAGTCCTCCGCTCTACCAGCTGAGCTATCGAAGGCAGGGTGACAAAAGGTGGCTTAAGCAGGAAACACCAGATAGGTTTGTGGTGTCTTGGGGTACAGTGTTGCCAGATTGGAAATGTCCAAGTATCGTACCAGAAGCTCAAAATTATCGTATTTGGGAGAAAATTATCATATTTAAGTCAAGCGTTCAAAATAAAGATCGGCTATTTATCTAGATGTTACAGCTATTCTCCTTTTCAGCACTCATTTTCTATACCTTATTGTAATGATAAAAACTAATTATCTTACCCGAGTCAAACGTTCAAAATACAGCTATTTATCTAGATGTTACAGCTATTTATCCTTTTCAGCACTCAATTTCTATACTTTATTTTTAAACTAACAACCTCAGTTTTGAAACAACTGACCTAAGTGCGACAGGAACGTTAACTTGTGCTCGTGAGAGAGAGCCATTCTCCATGATGATTGGTTGAGAAGACGTAAGATTGGATGCGTAACACCACGTTCACGTCTCCTCACAATCATGAAGGTAGACGTAGGATCCACACAACTACATCTTTGAGAATAGAAGCTCTATAATTACAACGACCATGGTGTCACAAAATTCAGAAATTATCGTACATTGTGGTATTATTGATCGTACATCGTACAGAGGTCAAAATTATGGTCCAAATACGATAATTATCGTACGTCTGGCAACACTGTTGGGGTACAACGGTAGCTTGGCTGAATCCAGATCAGACGGTTGCATGTTCCAATCACATCAGTTGATCTCTTCTTGACATCCATAGTATAAAGTCTACAGCCCTTTACCGTGACTGATTTGCAAATTGAATCCAAGCAATTAAGCAAGGAACGCCGACTTGTTTTCTCGACCTCGTGGCCGCGACAGAGTGCGCCTGACCCCGGATCGGGAGGTTGCGTGTTCCAATTATGTTGAGGTCAAGCGAACTGTTCTTGACTTTGTGAGTGTAAAGACTAGCAGATTTGCATAGTTTATCAAAGTGCTTTAGCATGAAACACTAAATAATCTTTCCGCTATCTTGTAGTGCAACGGTAGAGTGTCTGGCTCCAAATCACCTTGAGGTCAGACGATCTGTTTTTGATCTCCTGAGTATAAAGTCCAACATCAAGAGTGTTCCTTGAGCACCGTATATTTACTGAGTTGCATTCTGTGTCAAGGGGGTTAAGCAAAATACATCACCTCTGGGTTCAGGACCTTGTGGCGCAACGGTAGCGCGTCTGACTCCAGATCAGAAGGTTGCGTGTTCAAATCACGTCGGGGTCACGTGATTTCTTGTTGACTTCTAATGTGAAAAGAAGTCCTGTCGTTGTGTGCTGCAGTGGTTTCCAATCCCACCGCTCTGTATGTCTCCCTTATTAAACACACCTGATTAAGATCATTAGCTAGTTAGGAGAGAGCTCCATGAGCTCATCTGGGTGTGTCAGAAAAAGGAGACAGACAAAAATGCAGGGCCAGAGTCATCGTAAGCCTAAGTTGATTGCAACTCTATTGGTTTCAATGCGTCTACGTTGTATGAAGGATTGCAACGCTTTTGGGAAACACAGCCCAGAGCAGGGGGTCCCCAGGATCAGGATTGAAAATCACCAGTGTACTGTGATAGATTTGTATCTTGACCTGTTATTTTTATTAAGCCTGAGATCTCATGTAATAACCATTCCTGTCATTGTGTACTGTGACAGATCTGCCTCTTGACGTGTTGCTTTTGCATATCTTGCCCTGCAATCTCTGAAGAAATCGTGGAAACATCTACGTGCCGAATTCAAAAGCCAGCTCCTTCGAGCCGGAATCGAACCAGCGACCTAAGGATAGCCAATGTATCATCTACAGTCCTCCGCTCTACCAGCTCAGCTATCGAAGGCAGGATGACAAAAGGTGGCTTAAGCAGGAAACACAAGATAGGTTTGTGGTGTCTTGGGGTACAACGGTAGCTTGGCTGAATCCAGATCAGACGGTTGCATGTTCCAATCACATCAGTTGATCTCTTCTTGACATCCATAGTATAAAGTCTACAGCCCTTTACCGTGACTGATTTGCAAATTGAATCAAAGCAATTAAGCAAGGAACGCCGACTTGTTTTCTCGACCTCGTGGCCGCGACAGAGTGCGCCTGACCCCGGATCGGGAGGTTGCGTGTTCCAATTATGTTGAGGTCAAGCGAACTGTTCTTGACTTTGTGAGTGTAAAGACTAGCGGATTTGCATAGTTTATCAAAGTGCTTTAGCATGAAACACTAAATAATTTTTCCGCTATATTGTAGTGCAACAGTAGAGTGTCTGGCTCCAAATCACCTTGAGGTCAGACGATCTGTTTTTGATCTCCTGAGTATAAAGTCCAACATCAAGAGTGTTCCTTGAGCAGCGTATATTTACTGAGTTGCATTCTGTGTCAAGGGGGTTAAGCAAAATACATCACCTCTGAGCTCAGGACCTCGTGGCGCAAAGGTAGCGCGTCTGACTCCAAATCAGAAGGTTGCGTGTTCAAATCACGTCGGGGTCACGTGATTTCTTGTTGACTTCTAATGTGAAAAGAGGTCCTGTCGTTGTGTGCTGCAGTGGTTTCCAATCCCACCGCTCTGTATGTCTCCCTTATTAAACACACCTGATTCAGATCATTAGCTCGTTAGGAGAGAGCTCCATGAACTCATCTGGTTGTGTCAGAAAAAGGAGACAGACAAAATATGCAGGGCCGCGTTTTCCAGAGTTATCGTAACCCTAAGTTGATTGTAACTCTATTGGTTTCAATGCGTCTACGTTGTATTAAGGATTGCAATGCTTTTGGGAAACACAGCCCAGAGCAGGGGGTCACCTGCGGTGATGCACTTAAAAAAAAAAGCCCCTTAATTAATAGCGTTTTCATTGTGTTAGAATGACCATAAAACTGATATGACAGCTTGGATATGTTTTGTTTTTTAAAAATATTTATTCATTAGATTCATTTACATAATAATTGTCATGAAATACTTAAAAGTAAAGCACACAAATGTTCACTCTAAAAAAGTTAATGTCGGTCAAAATGTCTGGTATGATCAAGTTTACCAGACAAAATTTCATATAATTTTGGTGTTTATTATGCATTGTAACATGCATGCAAATTTTTGAGCTACATATATAGGCTAATAGGCTAGTTGACACTAGTTGATAAAATGTGTTGTTGTTATTATCATTATTATTATTTTGGTCAAACATTGGGAAATAAATTTGCGATATTATGTTTAATCGATAAGCAATTAGGAGATATATTTTGCTGAGTATGCTATTGTCCTGGAATCATGGCTGGTTTTGTCCTGTCTAAAACCGCCAGTAGGTGGGAGCCCAACCCTGTCATAAATGAAAGATTAATTTAAAACACAGATTCATAAAATGTCGCCTTTTTTTTTTTTTTTTTTTTACTGGATAAATTTTTGAGCCCTCGATTTTACCGGAAATACTATGTGTAGACTGCGTGCTGAGTTTTTAACTAAACCGTCCAGTCCAGTAGAAGGCGGAATATCGTCTTTTACGTTGAATACCCATTTACGAAATGGAAGCACTAGCCGTAGTCAATGCAGTGAGAAGAAAAGTTTTATCAATCAAACGCAATTTTCATTGTGGAAACTGTAATTCTTATCATTTGAGTGTGATTGACTTATTGCTTAACAATGTCCAAAGAATCGGTCAAGATAACCCAGAGAAAAACAGTGAACTCCTTGAAAGCCTAAGGATACTACAGACAGCCATGACTTCGAGGCATCAGCAAGCGCCTTCCACCGCTGCTCCGCTCATACGAACAGGTTTATTATTGATATACTATATAGTGCACAACTTGTTTTAAAGAATACGCATGGATTTCTAAAGTAATACTTTTTTTTTTTTTCACTTTAATTTTT
>NC_133361.1:92087129-92179275 GCF_049309525.1 Garra rufa
CTAAGGCCATACCAGGCCATTTGCTTTACTGTAGTTTCAAATCCTCAAATTGTGACTATGTAGAGTATGTCACTCAATTCCATGTGTTGATTTCTCTCAATCAAAATATTACTAATAATAATAAGAAAGCATTTTTCTGTTGTTAAATTACACAATTCTGTCATTTTTAACTATACACTGCTCACACAGTGGGTAAAACTCTTCACAGTTTGCACTATGAAAGTCACACACAGTACTTTAAAACGTTTTTAGCCTTATATCACTTTTACCTTCATAGTGTCACGACTGTGTGTATGCAACAAGACTAGAATTAAACTAAACTTTTTTTTTAATAAAATCCACAAAGGGTAATCCAGACCGGTAAGGAGAACATACATCCAACACAATGTAAAGACATTTTAGACCGGTCAAAAAGGAAGGGACAAGCAGGAACTTATATACACAGGATAATTAAACTCAGGTGCAGCAGGAAATAATTAACTAAACATGACCAAATAAGGAATCTAGAACCAAACAGAAACGAAGATGGGAAAAAACAAGGCAAAATCAGTCCATAAATGTGACAAAACTCCCCCCTCCCAGATGTCTTGCGTCATATCAATCAACCGGGGAGGGGTATTGGCCCCCTGAAGGCCGGTAACTGAGGGAGACATAGAAGGCCTCCAGGGCGAATCAAGGAGCTTGGAGAGCCTTTGTTGATCAGGAAACTCAGAAAGCCATGGCAGATCATGGAGCTCAGGAAGCCATCGCAGATTGGGGAGCTCAGGGGCAATAGCTGTACAGACAGTTCAGGGAGCCATTGTTGATCAGGAAGCTCAGAAAGCCATGGTGGAGCAGACGGTTCAGGAAACCATGTTGGAGCGACCTATGGCTCAGCTCTTGGCCCAGTCCCTACAGCCGGAGTCAGCCTGGGAGTCCTTAAGAAAACATACAACACAATATATAAAATATTTACATTAAATTCTAACAAATGTTACAGCCACACAATATATCATGTTTATAAAATATCTATACATTCCTACATATACATTATGACATACACCACCACCATATACAGTTGTTCAAAAGAATAGCAATGTGTCTAAAAAAGTGAGTAAAGCTCAAAATCATAACTTTTATTTTAATACACACAAATGCATTGGGAACACTGCAAATTATATTTTAAATCAAAACATGAAAAAAAAATTATCAAATTTGTTATTACTTCACTGAAAATGAAGAAAAATAAATATTAGGCTGGTATTTCAGTCCAGAACGATACTATATGTGGTACAACACACCACAATTCCCCTGCATTTTTTGGTTTTGCCTCAGAAATCACATATATAAAACAATTGAACGTAAATATGAAACAAACCTCACATTAAAGCATTTATATAAAATCATTCCCTGTATTTGTGAAAACTACATACAGTATATCAAAACCTTCAAATATCCATGTTTACAAAAACTGACTACAACGAAACAAATATTCTAAAACAACATTATTGTTAAATGTACATGTAGATACAGTCACAGACGTCAAACACCACAAAAATATTTGCGCTTTTGGCGTACCTTGGAAACGGTGAAGAATGCCTTTAACTTAAAAAAAAAAAATTTGCCTCTTTTTGCCATCTTCCTGATCCCTGTTGTCATTATTGGAAATAAATACTTTTTATTGGGAGTATTGTTACAACACTACTTAAATATACACATGATATTGTCTTATAATTTTAACTTACCTAGAATAAAAGTGCACTGGTGGCGATGAAAGCTTCTAGAAAACATGACCCTCTGCCACACCTCAGTACATCCAGAATCTCATCACCCTTCTGGAACCCGGAGCCAGGTTTTGTGTAAAGCTGAACACCAGGTGGACCTTAAATTCAAGGCAAGTCTTTCTGCTGTACCTTCTACATGTATGCCTTGCTCTTTGGGTTGATGAGGCACAAACCAGTGGTGTCAGTATCCCAGTATCAAGGCACAAGTTTCTTCAACTCCCTGTGTCCTCTTGCAGTGACTGAAGTGACTCCTGAAGTGAAGCTCCTAATGTTACGTCAGAGGACATACGGCGATGTTTATCACACATTCCAGGATGTCAAAAATGTTGTCGCGCTGCAAAAAGTACAAATGTACGGTGTACGCACCATTCATTCACATTTACACATATGGCCGTAAGCTAAACAAACGCGGCAAATTGCTAATCAGGGGTGTAGTGGTGCCGGGAGAAGTGGGTATATGCTTCATTTGTGAATTTCCTTTTGAACTTTCTATTTTAACGCATTTGTTTACTGGATCCTTGGACTAAAATGTTTACAGGGGTTCACTGGTTTAAGAAATTTCTGATCGTAAAAATCTGCTTTTTTTATTTGTAAGGTATTGTTTTCATTATCATGTACTGATTTATATTAACTGTTACTGGTGCGGGAGACGGAGCGGGTGCAGGTGCAAATTGCGCAATCATCAGCAATCATTGAATATTTACATTTATTCACATCTGGATGTGCTGGACTGCCATGATTTTGACTAATGCAGGACACTACTGAATAATGCACATCATGTCACACACACAGACGAATGCAGAGACGGAGGTAAGAGTATATAAAAATGAGGTAAGTTTATTAAAACAGCAGGTAAGTTTCAGGCAATTGCAATGTTGATTTGAAAGATGGATAGTCTTATCTGAACAGTCCTTGGGTAATGGTAATGTGGTAAGCCGGCACAGAGGAGTGAAACAGAGTCCAAACAGGATCCAGAGGAGCAGCATAGCATGGAGTGCGATCTGTTCACCAGATGGTGAGTGACTGAATGCAGTGCGTATATATAGGGTGTGGTAAGTGAAGTCAGGTGCTAGTAATTAGTACTCAGGTGATCCTGAACGAGTGGGAGGTTCTTCTGAGGGTGTGACTCTAGTGTGTGGTTGAGGTGACATCCTGACATTACCCCCTCCTCCAGGGGCGGCTCCCGACGCCCTACTCCGACGTCGAGGGCGACCACGACCGCGAGGGGCAGGACGATCTGGGTGGTTTCGATGGAAATCAGCCAGGAGTTGAGGATCAAGTACATCGTCTCTAACCACCCAGGAACGTTCTTCCGGTCCGTACCCCTCCCAGTCGATGAGATATTCCAAGTGTCCCCTTCGACGTCGGGAATCCAGGATCTCTCGTACGGTGTAGATAGACGGTTGATCCAGGATCTCTGGAGGAGGAGGTCCAGCTTCAGCTCCGGTGGACTCTGTGGGAAAGAATGGTTTCAGGAGTGATACGTGGAAGGTGGGGTGAATTCTGTACCTGGGTGGGAGCTGAAGCTGGTATGTGACTTCATTGATCTGCCTCAGGATTTCGAACGGACCAATATAGCGGGGACTCAGCTTGCGACAGGGTAGCCTTAGCCGGATGTCCTTGGTGGAGAGCCACACTTTGTCTCCAGGCTGGTATGATGGAGTAGGTCTCCTGTGAGCATCGGCAAAGTCCTTGTGTCGACGGATGGCTCTCTGGATGTGACGATGAGCTGAGTCCCACACTCTCTCGCTCTCTCGAAACCAGTAGTCTACAGCTGGAACATGAGTGGGTTCCTCCGTCCAGGGGAACAGCGGAGGCTGAAAACCAAGCACGCACTGGAAGGGTGTCAGGCCGGTGGTATCTTGGCGTAGGGAGTTTTGTGCGTACTCGGCCCACGGGAGGAACCTGCTCCAGCTGTGTTGGTCATCCGAACAGTAGGCCCGGAGGTAACGTCCCAGCTCTTGGATCTTTCTCTCAGTCTGGCCATTGGTCTGCGGATGATATCCTGAGGAAAGATTGACAGACACACCGAGAGATTTGAAAAAGGCTTTCCATACGTGAGAGATGAATTGAGGACCCCGGTCCGATACTATTTCCTCGGGGAGACCAAAGTGACGGAAGACGTGCTGGAAGAGGACCTCGGCGGTTTCCAAGGCCGTAGGGAGACCTCGTAGGGGAACCAGTTTACACGCCTTGGAGAATCGGTCCACGATAACGAGCACACAGGTGTTGCCTTCAGAGTTGGGAAGGTCCGTCACAAAGTCAACCCCGAGGTGGGACCAGGGTCGCTCTGGAACAGGGAGAGGCACCAGCTTTCCTGCGGGCAAATGACGAGAGGTGTTAGTTGTGGCACAGACCGAGCAGCTCTGGACGTACCTGATGACATCTCGGGCCATACTGGACCACCAGTAACGAGATTGGAGCAGCGAGAGGGTCCTTCTGCTACCTGGGTGTCCAGAGCCCGGAGATTGGTGTACCGTGTCCAGAAGGTGTTGTCGTTGGGAGCTTGGGACATAGATCTTACCTTCTGGACACTCAGGCGGAGCAGGCTCTTGGAGAGTGGCGTCTTGGATCCAGGTGTCGATGTCCCACTGGATGGGGCTAACAATGATCTCAGGGGGAAGGATGTAGTCAGGTTCAATGGGGGCATCACTGGAGAATTGTCGAGATAGAGCATCTGCGGGTATGTTCTTTGATCCGGGACGGTAGGTAATCTTCAGCTGGAATCGAGTAAAGAATAAGGCCCATCTGGCTTGTCTTGGGTTGAGCCGTTTAGCCTCTCGGAGATATTGGAGATTCTTATGATCGGTGATGATCGTGACTGGATGTTTAGCCCCTTCCAGCCAGTGACGCCACTCTTCCAAGGCGAGCTTGATGGCTAATAGCTCTCTGTTGCCTACGTCATAATTCTGCTCCGCCGAGGACAGCTTCTTGGAGAAGTAGGCACAGGGATGGAGGAGTGAGGAGTCACCAGCCGCTTGGGACAGCACTGCTCCGACGCCGATGGTAGATGCGTCGACTTCGACCACGAAGGGACGCTCCGGATCCGGGTGGTGCAGAAGAGGAGCAGTGCTGAAAATCTTCTTTAGTTGGTGGAAAGCTTCGAGGGCAGGGGAATTCCAACTAAGATGTTTAGGTTGTCCACGAAGGAGGGAGGTCAGAGGTGCAGTAATGGAACTGTAATTCTTGATGAACCGGCGGTAGAAATTGGAGAAACCCAGAAATCTTTGCAGTTCCTTGATGGTGTGGGGTTGAGGCCAATCTTGAATGGCTTGCACCTTTTCTTGGTCCATTTGCACACCCTCGGAGCTGATGTTATAGCCCAGGAACTGTACCGCTGTCTTGTGAAACTCGCACTTCTCCAGCTTCAGGAATAGGTGGTGTTGACGTAGGACTTGGAGGACCTGACGGACGTGCTGGCGATGTTCGGCCTGGTTCCGGGAGTAAATCAAAATGTCGTCAATATAGACTACTACAAACTGATGTAAAAACTCCCGGAACACCTCGTTCATAAACGTTTGGAAGACTGAGGGACTGATGGACAAACCGTAGGGCATAACCAGATACTCATAGTGGCCAGTTGGTGTTATAAAGGCCGTCTTCCACTCGTCTCCCTCCCGAATACGAACGAGGTTATAAGCACTCCGCAGGTCCAGCTTGGAGAAGATGCGAGCTCCGCGGAGTTCCTCGAGGGTGGCAGGAACGAGTGGTAGTGGATAAGGCTGTTGAATTATCTGAGAATTGAGTTGTCGATAATCTATACAGGGACGGAGACCTCCATCCTTCTTACCCACGAAGAAGAAGCTGGAAGCGGCCGGTGAGGTAGATGTGCGAATGAATCCCTGTGCTAAAGCCTCTTGAATGTACTCCTCCATCGCCTGGTGCTCCGGGTTGGACAGTGGATATACCCGTCCCTTGGGTAGTTGAGCTCCAGGTAGCAGATCGATAGCGCAGTCCCATGGCCTGTGTGGAGGAAGATGGGTGGCAGCTTGCTTACTAAATACATCCTCGTAGTCCATGTACTCCGCTGGGATTTCGACCGAGATGTTAGTATCGGGGCTTTCGATCTTTGTAGAAGCTATGGATAGAGAGCCAGAAACAGGTAGTTGAGAGGACATACAATTCTTGAGACAGTGCTTACTCCAGCCGATGATGTCACAGGGATCCCAGCGGAGTTCTGGATGGTGGATGTGTAGCCATGGACGACCGAGGATGATGTCGACGGTGGAATGCTCCAGTACCAGAAATTTAATCCTTTCTTGATGAAACAATCCTACTTGCAGAGTGACAGTTGGTGATGAATACCGAATCCGCCCACGTCCCAGTGGTTTTCCTTGAATAGTTCGTACAGCATACTCTGGATAGTGTCGTTGTCGGCGTAACTGAAGATTCTCTAGACAGTCTTGGGAGATGAAGTTATCCGACGCACCTGAATCAATAAGAGCAGAGAGACAGAGATGGCGTTCGGCAGTATGAATTGTTACTGGAATTAAGGTAAGTTGAGCAGTCGGTATTTCTGATTGAATTGTACTCACCACTGGACGTGGGGGTCTGACTGGACAGTTGTGCAGAAAATGACCGGGTTGGCCACAATATAAACAGAGTCCAGAGGTGATACGGCGTTGACGTTCCGTCCTGGAGAGTCTAGTGGAATCGATAATCATGGGTTCTGGTACTGGAGGACAAGCTGCCACCGTAGCGGACTGAGGAGCGGTTTGTGAGGGCTGGCAGGCGGCTAGTCGCTGGGAAACTCGAGTGGTTCGTTGTAGAAAAGTCTCTAGACCGATGGAATCGTCGTACAGCGCCATGGCTGCTCGAATGTCTGGATGAAGGCCTTGTCGGTAAGCTCCTAGCAGAGCGATCTCGTTCCAGCCGCTAGCCGCCGCCAGCGTGCGGAAATTAAGAGTGTATTCGTGCACCGAAGAAGATCCTTGTTGTAGCCGGAAGAGTTGGTCTGAGACTGTGAGTATACTGGTCGTGGTGCTAAATACTTCGGAAAAATGACTGGTAAACTGCTCAAAAGAATGAATGATGGGATTATTTGCATTCCAGATGGCTTTGGCCCATTGTAATGCTTTGCCGGTTAACAGAGAGATGAGAAAAGCTACCTTGGAATCGTCCGTGGGGAATTGTTGTGGTTGCATCCGGATGTATAAATCGACCTGTAGTAGAAAACCGCTGCACTCAGCCGCTTCTCCAGCAAACGTTGTAGGAATGGCCATGGGACTTCCTGAGGCAGATGGCGGCTGTGGAGATGGTGTGAGAGCCGCCTTGAAAGCGTTGATGAGTTCGGTGAAAGGGTTTGGTGCAGTGGCCTCTTCGGTGGTCATTTCGGTACGATCTGGTCTTCTGTCACACACACAGACGAATGCAAAGATGGAGGTAAGAGTATATAAAAATGAGGTAAGTTTATTAAAACAGCAGGTAAGTTTCAGGCAATTGCAATGTTGATTTGAAAGATGGATAGTCTTATCTGAATAGTCCTTGGGTAATGGTAATGTGGTAAGCCGGCACAGAGGAGTGAAACAGAGTCCAAACAGGATCCAGAGGAGCAGCATAGCATGGAGTGCGATCTGTTCACCAGATGGTGAGTGACTGAATGCAGTGCGTATATATAGGGTGTGGTAAGTGAAGTCAGGTGCTAGTAATTAGTACTCAGGTGATCCTGAATGAGTGGGAGGTTCTTCTGAGGGTGTGACTCTAGTGTGTGGTTGAGGTGACATCCTGACAACGACATCCACGGTTCAATACGCGCTTGTGAATTGCGGTTTTTCGGTTTTGCATCTAAATCTCTTCCTTCCTTTTATTTCTCTTGGAATTTGCTGTATGTTTGCCCACGATTTCATGTGCTGAAATGAGAAAACGCTTCCCGTCTTATATTTGAAAAAAATAACGCAACACGCAGAGCATCTTCCATTCTAATGACATGCAATGATAAGCCTTTCTAAACCTGTTGTCCAACAAAAGTTACATTATAACTTGTTTTTAATTCACAACATCAGTCGAGTGTTTGAAATAACTTCCTTATGTTGTGATCTGATGTGGATTCTCATCACAGAATGAAGCAGACAATAAATTCTGTACTCATTCAATGTATGTCGATTAGCAATGGCTTATGAAAATACCCGAGATGGCTTGAAGAACACAGATAAACCATATATTATTGCAGACGAGTGTTTATTGTCCTTATATTTCATCATTCAAAACGTTTACCGTTAAATCTTGTTTTTAATAAGTTGCAGCAATAGCGATGCTTTTATCCATATTAGAGAAGCTGGAACAGAAAGTTATTAGCACTACTTCTTTGATGCATATGTGTTTTGTTTTTGCACAAGGGCGCACTCTGGCATCCAGTATGAATAAAACCCATTTTATTTAGCGTAAAAATCTAAAAAAATATACCTCTCTCAAAAGAAAAAATAAGCAGACACATACTAAACCACACTTTATCTAGTGTGCAGAGGTTTACAGGAGTATTTGGTTAATTTGTTCCAAAAAAAAAAAAACACACTGAAGTGGCAAGATATCAGAACCGAACCGAACCGAAAACCGTGGTTAAAAACCGAGGTACGTATTGAACCGTGGACTAACTGTATTGTTGCATCCCTAGTATATATATATATATATATATATATATATATACACATACATATACATATACATATACATATAGCTAACCTGGCTGCCCCCTCCTAAGTTACTCCCGCCATAACAGCACTTTTAACCAACAAGACAAGCTTAGTGTAGGGCTACATGCACACCAAGAGCCAGCGTAAATACGCTCTGGGAGCCCATCTTTGTATGCTTGAACCACATACATTTTAGAAAGTCATGAGTTGACGTTAGCTAAAATAGAATTATCTTAACTCTGGATGTGTTTCCGTTGAAAGTGTCTTTGGAAGTTTGATGTGGTCCCACACGACTCAGTGATCAGAATGTGGCAAAATTTGCACTCAGCACTGTGTTTTTTCTTTAAACTTCCCGATATTACTGTTTTGTGGTTCAAATATCCAAATTTTATGATCGCCGATTACGCACTCATCTTTGCTAGTTGATAAACAGAAAGATATTTCAACACAACACAACACAGAACAAAAAGTGTAACAAAGACAAAGAGACAACCATAAAACAATACATGCATGACATGTGACATAAAACCACAAAAATAACAAATACTAACATATTCAATACATATTAAATAACATTACTTATGTTATACCTGCTACTTCTTCCTCAATCTGCATCGCAACTTCAACTTCTTTGTCCACTGTATCTGTTATGCTTACTGGTTGCTGAGGAGCCAGAGTGATAACTCGAAGAGTCAGAACTAGATCCAACGAACGTATTTATTTATAATAGACAGGGAATCCAGAAAAACGCCAGCAAAATAACTTTAAGACGACACAAAGACACAGAAGGGCAAACGACTTTTAAAGGGTAAAACTAATGACTGACAGGTGGAGACAATAATGAGGGACAAACCAACTACAGCAGAACAACAGGGGGAGACAAAGGGAGAAACCAAATCAGAACAATGCAAAAGACCAGAAACACAAGGAAACATGTAACAGTATCTTCGTCCACAACTGTTCCAACTGCCACCTTTTTGTTCCTCAGATATTAAAGGTACTTCACCTTCAGTTGACTCTTCAGCTACTTCTCTGACCCATGGAACTGAAGCTACTTTTTGCTGGTACTTCTTTCTGACTAGATGCTGCCAATGCATGAATTGATGTTTTTTTCAAACAAAAAACAATGTTGTTTTGCATTTTGATTTTACACTTTTCCAGACTTAACTCTTCAATATCCTGGCTATCTGCAAGTAAGTGTAACAGCTTCTCATCTATCAAATATCGTTTCAGGACACTGTTGGACAAGTTCACATCTTCTTTGCCAAAACTGCCCACGATGGACTCTTTCCCTTTTGCAATGCATTCAGAGTTCTGGCAATTGTGCAAAAGTGCACATCTGTGACACCGATGATACTTTCCTTGTGCATTCAAATCTGTCTGCCAAGCTTGGCATTTTCTGCACCTTCGTGAAATGGTAATCTCTGCAGCGTTGATCTCCCCAAACAGGGGCGTTGCTGTGAATTCTGGGCCCCTGACCCAAATGATTATGTTCACAGGATCTTCATCCACTGTGAACTCTTCAACACGAGTAGGAAGTGAAATGTCTTCCAGCTCCTCAATCTCTGTACTATGTTAAATAGTCAAAAACAGGTATCCTGCATACTGCCTGGTGCAGATGTTTCGGATGCAATAGCTCTTTCCACTGAATAGCTACTAATCTATATTACATATAACATATATAATTTCTAATACAAGTATAAATTTACATATTTATTTTTGATTTGAATATCACTGTTACAAAAAAAAAGACAAACTAAAACAGAAACATTTACTCATAATTAAACATTTACTTTGAATACATTAAATTCTTTTCAAAGGTCAATAAGGTAATAAGTATTTACCATGAAATTATTTTAATTATAATAAATATACTTTTGAAATTCAATTATATATATTTTACAAAACTAAATATGAGAAAATTAAGCTGTCAGTGTAACAAATTAACTTAGTTATTTAAAAAAAACAACTAGTTGTATATATATATATATATATATATATATATATATATATATATATAAATATATTTTAACACAGTTAAAGGAACACACCACTATTTTTGAAAATAGGCTAATTTCCAAACTCCTCTAGACTTAAACATTTCAGTTTTACTGTTTTGGAATCCATTCAGCCAAACTCCGGGTCTGGCATTACCACTTTTAGCATAACTTTGATTAGACTGATACCATATCGCTCAAAAATGACCAAAGACTTTAGAAGCTTAGGCACCTTAGGGTGTACTCACACCAGGCACGGTTGACATGAACCGGGCCAGAGTACGATTGTCCCCCCTCACCACTCCCCCTCTGGCCTGCACTCACATAGGGTTTCAGCATTCGTGCCGGAGCACGCTTACGTCATGGTTTGACGGTTTCAAGATAAACAGAAAGAGCGGCGTTCTCGCTGAACGCAATAGTCCATCGCTCTTTTTACTTTGTGGATAGTAATTTTGAGTCGTTTTTTCTGCGGTGGTCCACAGCCTATTGTTAAACATGTCTATTGCGTTTGTGGCATGAAATTTTTCACGCAATCGTGCTGCTTGTATGAGGAGGTTTGCAAAATACCAGCTGAAGTGCAGCAAGGATTTTGCAGCTTTGATTATGGACTATAAAAGCGCTGATTACCTCGCAAAAGCGTGACATCACACGTCCTGTTCCGTGCTCCAGTTAGGTTAGCGCTCACACTGCATGCGAACTGCGCCCGAGTCCAACTGAACCGTGCTCTGGCCCACCTCTTCCAAGCGGGCCAGTGCCGACTAATCGAGCCGCGCCCGGGCACAGCTCGGAGCACTCACACTAGTCAAACGAACCGCGCTATGGTGGTCAAACGCACTCGGGCACGGTTCAAACTAACTAGTTTGAGTACATCCTTAGAGTTGACAGCACATGGCTTGGTGAGAGCATCAGTACCTTTGTACTTGAACTGCTTGATGCGTCGGTTTAAAACTGAATATGTATGCCATTGTTTCTTCTTAATGAAATACTTCAAGCACAAGGCAACATCATTGGATAAGACAGCTTTGAATATGTCATGCCCTAAACAGGGTGGGAGACTGGGCTGGCGAACAAGGAAAGATTTCAAAATATTTAAAATAGAGTTTACCTTTATGCCTTTGATGGCTTGACTGGAATCACTTTGTAGATCATAAACAGCAGAATTGTAACTTTCAGGGGTGCGCTGTGGACCACAAACACTTGGGTCATCACTCAAAAACGTCTCGGGTTACGTATGTAACCTTAGTTCCCTGAGGGAACGAGACGCCGCGTCTAGAAACGCTATGGGGAACGCCATTGGCGGGCCGCACTCTGAATCATGTCTACAACCAATGAAATGACGGGAGTGACGTCACAGGCGCGGTGACGTCATCGACCAGGAAGTATAAAGCACGTGCGTTTGAAGCCGCGGCAGCTCTAAGGAATGAAGCGAGCGCCGCAGGGGCGGGAATTATGGTCCGAGACGCGGCGTCTCGTTCCCTCAGGGAACTAAGGTTACATACGTAACCCGAGACGTTCCCTTCCGGGAACTCGAGCCGCGTCTAGAAACGCTATGGGGAACGAGACTACCAACGCCCCCATAATTTCCAGGACCCTGCGCTGTGTCTGCTTGACCAGGGTGGAAAGAAAAGGAGCCCTTGTCTAGCATTCCGCGGACAAGAAGGCCCTGTGGACCTCGGCCCTCGGGCACACGAGGAAAGGTAGTCTTCCTCTGTCTGGTCGCCAGCCAGAGCGAGAGGTACTCCGCGGCCCTCAGGCACACGCAGAGTCTTAGTCCTTTGTCTGGGAGATAGCCAGAACAAGAGGGACTGCAATAACCACTGTCTATGTGGACAGAAGGAAAGTGGTCCTCGGTCCTCAGACCCACGAGGACGGTGTACTCGACCTCAAGAGTACTCCTCGGCCATCAGGCTCGCGAGGAGAAAGTAGTCCTTTGTCTGGGGTTCCGCCAGAGCAAGAGGGACTCAAGAGCTCGGCCTGGTACTCCGCCAGGACGCGAGGGAATAAGCCTTTGTCTAGCCTTGTGCGGACAAGAGGGCACTGCAGTCCCCGGCCCTCAGGCACACGGGGAGGACAGTATGGGCCTCCGCTTGGTAGCCAGCCGGTGCAGGAGGCACTCCTCGGCCCTCGGGCAGACGAGGAGTCTTAGTCCTTGGTCTGGGAAAGGCCAGAACCAGAGGGACCGAAGTACACTCGGTCTGGTGGACTTCCAGAACGCGAGGAAGATAAACCATTGTCTAGTGTTCCACGGACAAGAGGGTGATATGATCCTCGGCCCTCGGGCTCACGAGGATGGAGTTCTCGACCTTTGCCTGTTTACATTAATAGGTGCAGAGGGAGAGACGGACCTCAGCCAGGTGGTCCACCCCTGTCTGGTCGCCAGCCAGAACGAGAGGTACTCCTCGGCCCTCGGGCTCACGAGGAGAGGTAGTCCTTTGTCTGGGGTTCTGCCAGAGCAAGAGGGACTCAAGAGCTCGGCCTGGTACTACTCCAGGACGCGAGAGAATAAGCCTTTGTCTAGCTTTGTGCGGACAAGAGGGCACTGCAGTCCCCGGCCCTCGAGCACACGGGGAGGACAGTATGGGCCTCTACCTGGTAGCCATCCAGTGCAAGAGGCACTCCTCGGCCCTTAGGCAGACGAGGAGTCTTAGTCCTTGGTCTGGGAAAGGCCAGAATCAGAGGGACCGAATTACGCTCGGTCTGGTAATCTTGCCAGCACGCGAGGGAAATGGACCATTGTCTAGCATCCCGCGGACAAGAGGGTTGTAAGATCCTCGGCCCTCGGGCACACGAGGATAAAGCAGACTTAGTCTTAGTCCGTTGTCTGGGGAGGGCCAGAACAAGAGGGACCGAGCCATAGTTTGTCTTAGCCTTGCCAGGTCGTAAGCCGTAGAGAGAGGTACTCCTCGGCCCTCAGGCACTCGAGGAGTCTTAGTCCTTTGCCTGGGGTTACGCCAGAGCAAGAGGGACTGAATGAACTTGGCCTGGTGAGCCTACCAGGGCTTGAGAGGGAGAACCTTTGTCTAGCTTTCTACGGACAAGAGGTGAAGTGATCCCCGGCCCTCAGGCCCACGGGGAGTTATAGTCCTTTGTCTGGAATTCGCCAGCCCAAGAGGGACTGAGTGAGCTCGGCCTGGAAACCATCGCAGGACACGAGAGAATTGTCCTTTGTCTAGTCTTCCACGGACAAAGGCTTCAAAGATCCGGAAAACGCTCCTCGGCCCTCAGGCACACGAGGAGGATGTGGCGAGTAGCGACTTCTCTTCTTTTAACTAAAAGAATGCGCCTAGAGAAGTCTCCTCCTGGCTAGGGAGATGGCTGATCTTAGTGGCTTTTCTCTAAGTTGAGTCTAAGACGAAGGAGCCTGGAGCGGCTCTGAGGTCGATTTCGTAGAACCTGACGAAGGTCAGGGGCGAGGACCAACCCGCAGAATTGCAGATGTCCTGGATGGGGACACCTGCCGTCAGAGCTTTCGAGGCTGAGAGGCCTCGAGTGGAGTGAGCCTTGATTCCGATCGGTGATGGGAGACCAGAGGACTCGTAAGCAGTAGATATAGCATCAATGATCCATCTACTAATAGTAGGCTTAGCAGCCGGGTGGCCCTTCTTAGGAGGGCCGTAACAGACAAGCAGCTGTTCTGATTTGCGCCACAGGGCAGCTCTGTGGACGTATGCATCTAATGCTCTGACTGGGCACATGCAATTGAACTTCCTGTGATCCGGCTCCAGGAAAGGAGGAGGATAGAACGCTTGTAGCGTGATAGGCTGTGGTGCTAGGGACGGGACCTTCGGTACGTACCCGACTCTGGGGTAAAGAAAAGCTTTGGCCATCCCAGGGGCAAAGTCTAAGTGAGAAGGGGCCACTGAAAGGGCCTGAAGGTCCCCTACTCTCTTTAGAGAGGTGAGAGCTAACAAGAGCGCTGTCTTAATGGTAAGCATGCGATCTGTGATCTCCTCTATGGGCTCAAATGGAGGCTTGCATAGAGCTTCTAGCACGACAGCTAGGTCCCACGTGGGAACCCTGGGTTTCACTCGAGGCCTCAACCTGAGTGCACCACGGAGAAAACGAATGACCAAGGGGTCTCTGCCCACTGAGAGGCCACCGTGAGGGGCGTGGAAGGCAGATATAGCCGCCACGTACACCTTCAGAGTGGAGTGAGCTAGCCCTGCGGAGAGGCGAGTTTGTAGGAACTCCAGAACTGTACCGATCGGGGCAGTTAACTGGGTCACAGCTGTGTTCGTAACACCATCTAACAAACAGGTTCCACTTAAGGCCATAAAGTTTCCTCGTAGAGGGAGCTCTGGATTGAAGAAGGGTCTCAACAACCTCGGTTGAGAGACCAGCTTCTATGAGTTGCGCCCCCTCAGGGGCCACACCCATAACTTCCACCTCTCTGGGTGGGGGTGGCAAACTGCGCCCCCAGCCTGAGACAGGAGGTCCCTCCTGACGGGAATCTCCCATGGAGAGCCGTCGAGGAGGGAGACTAGGTCTGAGAACCATACTCGGGCCGGCCAGTACGGGGCTACTAGCAACAGCCACACTCGGAACCGGCGTACTCTTTCCAGAACTCCCGGGAGCAGAGCGATCGGGGGAAAGGCGTACAGACGAAGCCTCGGCCACGTCTGTACCATAGCGTCCAGTCCAAGAGGAGCTGGAGGAACTAGAGAGAACCAGAGGGGACATTGCGATGTCTCTCGAGTCGCGAAGAGGTCCACCTGAGCCTGGCCAAACTTTCTCCTAGAAACCTAGAAACATGAAGTTTCTCCTAGAAACATAGTTCCTTGTTAGTTTTCTGTGTCGACGTCATTGATTTCACCGCAGCTGGGATGTGTTCTATTCACAGTTAACGACCCTATGCCCTATTAGTTTGTAAGATTTCTCCGACCACTTCGAGTGATTTGGAAGACTTAGTGTTGTGAAGACTTGGTGTATTTTGATTGTAAATTCACTTTGAAACGATATAACAGCGTGACCATCGCAATTATTCTCCCTTCGAAGTGCCCTACGAAAGCATTATTTATGGTGGTTGGAGCGCAGCCTTGATTTCGTTTGTGCGAAGAAAATGTCAGTTTGCAAGTGAGTATCTTTGTTAAAACATTCCCAAAGACAAATTCTCCTAACAATATTTGTAACATAGTACGTTAGAGTTTTTCACTTATAATTAATGTTATCTGTAGGCCTACTGTTCACGTATTCAGCACATACAGTGTGTAAGAGCCACATAAGTTATTTGTTTATTTATATTGATGTGTTTAAAGTAATTGAATTGAGCAATTGTAAAATAATTGTATTTTAATTATTTAAAATATTTTTTACAAATATTGAAAATTATGCTGATGTCATTTCCGGCAAGTGCCGTTAGAACTTGTTTTATGCAAGATTGGAGTGACCGTTCAACATTTCCAGTTAATTTTTGTTATTAAACTTGCAAAAACAAAATTGCTGGACTTTGGAATGATTTGAGTTAAAAATGCACTCACACAAGTAACAAGCAACGGAAATCAGACGTTAGACAGATTGCTATCACACAGTGCATAGAGTGTTAAGTGTTAAGAAAGTTATAAATAAGTAGCTTAAGTTGTTTTGTGTTGTGTTCACAGAAGTAGTAAATGGAATATTGTCATAAGCTTTATAAAAAATATATAGCCTACTTGTTTGCAAAAGTATTTAAATGAAGTCTGCAGGGACAAACCATATAGGCCCAAAAAAACAGAATATTTATCAACACAAGTTATGTCAGATTCATTTAAACAAAAAAATACAGTATCCAAATTGTAAAAAAAAATAAAAAAACCTAACCAAACATTCTGAATTAACAGTTGTCTGACTTCTGCTTCAGGATGCATTCTGCCTTGATGTGTGTTGATCATCATCATCATCATCATCAGAAGTGCCATCTTCCTCAGCACCAGCAAGACCCCTGTCTTCCTCATCAAGAAGTTGGACATTTTCCTTGACTGCAATGTTGTAGAGAATTGCACTAACCACAATTACAGAGCAGCATTTGGTGGGGTTCAGCTTCAGGCCACCACTGGACTTGCTGATACAGCAGTCCTATAGCCCTCTCCACTGTAGAGCGTGTCCTTCCATGGGCCTGATTAAACCTCTCCTCTGCAATGGTGGCTGGATGCTGCACAGGTGTTATGAGGTATGGGCGAAGTGGATAGCCACTGTCTCCCAGCAGCCAGCTATCCCCAAAGCCACCGTCTTCAGCCACCTGGCAAATTGCAGAATTGGCCCATACAAAAGAGTCATGTGTGCTCCCAGGCCATCTTGCAACAATGTCTGTAAACATCCCCTGGTGATTACACACTATTTGGACATTAATAGCTGGATAGCCCTTCCTGCAAATGTATAATGGCTCATTTACAACAGGGCTAGCTACTGGAATAAGGGTGCCATCGATAATTCCAATTACTCTGGGGATGCTGGCATTGCTATAAAACTGTCGATTGGCCTGCTGGATTTCTTCTGGTGTTTTGGATAAAATCAGAATGTCCTTTAAAAGGTGTAACAGCAAAGGTGTTACTGCTGTCACAGTTTTGCTGACCGAAGACTTGCTGAGACCTAGGCCATCACCCACCACCTCCATGAAACTCCCAACAGCATAAAAACGCAGTGCAGCTAACAACTGCACTGCTGGACTTAAGGCAAAGTTTCTTCTGGTGGCCATCTGAAGGTGTGCTTTCACCATCTCTAGTAGTTCAAGGATCTTGTTCCTTGGAAGCCGGAATTTTCTCAAGATGGCATCATCAGTTAGTGTGTCAAGGGGGGTGAAATGTGTCCTTATATAGGCATTTATGTAAACTGTCTGACTTCTGTGCCGCCTTCTATGCTCAAGCTGTAGAATTCTTTGTAAAGCTGCCATTGTTGAGCACTTGAAACACATATGCATGCCGTTTTTATTAGGAAAGTTCTTAGTACACCTGCTGCACCATATCAGAGAGATTATAGAAACACCTTAGCTAACAATCAAGATTTGTTATAGTAATTTGGTACAGCATTATCCTATTAATGCATTAATTACTTTTTTGTTTTAAACAAGGCTGTTGTCATACTGTTGGTTCCATAGTTGTCATGCCATTCTTAAAAATGATCTGAGTACTTAAAACAGTGTTTTGTGCTATATTTGGCTTATATTGTCATTGATATAATGTTGTGAATTAAGAAATCCTTACATAGACAACTTTATGTATGGTTTTAGTGTATCTGATGGTGGCTTACCACTTTAAATTAAAAATTCCATTTCATACATATGCTTCATAATTGGGCTTAGTCACATTATTCAGGTATTTAATAAGGGATGACAAGACATGGTAAATGCTTTAGCGTCACACATCAATTGCCCATATTTTGAACTGGCATTAGTATACTACTTTGATGAGTCAATTTACTTTTCCACATGTTAAACTACTGTATGAATGCCAAATGTACTAGCAAAGCACTTACAGGTCATATACAAAAAAAAGCACTTACATATTACAAAAGAGTATGTTTGGACATAAAATAGTATATTTTATTTTGTGTTTCAAATCAGCTGATGAAGGCTTTGAACTGCTTTGTCACTGAAAACACACATAGCTTCACCAGAGCCCCATTTGCCAGACCCAGTCTGTTTCCACCTCCCACGACTAGGACGAGGGGTTGGATTTTGGGAGGCATGGTGGCCAACAATGTAGCCAAAAAATAAAAATACATACATACATACATACATATAAATAAAAAGAAGATGAAGATGAAGATTGTTACATCTGTGGGTCTGTGAAAAGAAAATACAGTTTCAAAAAGTTACAAAGCTGTCAGTCACACATGATTTGACTTTACATACTGAGTAATGCATGAACAATGCCATTTGCACTTACTATCAGTTGGTAAAACATGGTTAAGGAGGGCCTGTTGTTGTAATAACTCTAATTTAGCCCTCCTGTAGGCCATTACCTCCTGATGATGTCTGTCTTGCCGCTCCCTCAGGGCAGTCAATTCTTTCTTAATTTCCTGGAGTTCAGTTTTTTTTTTTCAGACTGAAGCAGCTTTGCACTGCAGCCACAACGTCCCCTGTTTCTCCTTTGTCGGGAGATTAATGACTGGTGTTCTGGAATATCAGGAGGACGTTGCTCAGCACATGAGAAGGCCTCAGACTGAGTTGAGTCAGGGGAAGGGAGTAATAGCCCAGGACCCACTGCTGATACTAAAGGGCTAGACTGGAGGAGGCCTGATGCTGAAGGGCCAGACTGGAGGAGGCCAGATGCTGAAGGGCCAGACTGGAGGAGGCCTGATGCTGAGGGCCAGACTGGAGGAGGCCAGATGCTGAAGGGCCAGACTGGAGGAGGCCTGATGTTTGAGTCCTAGTTGATGCACATGCATCAATGCCTCCAGGGATCCCTTCCAATGCTTCAGGCCCCAGGATGGCCAAAACTTTCTCTTCCTCTGCATTCAGAGGAGGAACTGAATTGATACCCCCCCCCCACCCCCCCAGTCTTCTTTTCTTCCCTTCTACGTGCTGCAGCCCTCCGTTTGGTAACACTTGTGAAATCCCTCCACTTGTTCCTTACTTCCTCTGGGCTTCTCTCATACCCATTGCCAGAAGCATTTATTTTTTGTGTGATTTCAGCCCAAATTTTCTTTTTGTCTGAATTTGTAATAGTGTTTTTTAGTTTTGAGAATAGCATGATTTTATTATTTCCCACCTCATCCAAAAGAACTATAAGCTCTTGTTTTGTAAATTGTGGCTTTCTTGTCTTTTTTTTTTTCAAGTCAACTCTCATGAAATCATGGCTGTATGGCAAAGGGACTTAAATAGAAAATGATCTTGAGCAAAATAAGCAACAGGTGTTCACAACACTAGATCAATCACAGTCTTTTCAAAACCCATAATTTATTTTAATTTGAATTGTACTGATTGTAGGATCTTGGTCGAACAAAGCATCAAACAGAAAATGCCACATTCCAAAGAAACAAAAGGACCCTCTTTCCAGCCATAAAATTTATCCATGACCATCACATGATGATCACCAGACGCCGACTAGTCTACTAGCCTTCCCTAATTTTGACCCGGCCTGCCCGGTTAACATTAATTCACGTCAGGAGCACAGGAAGACGGTAATTCACAGGACACTAAAACAGTGATAACGCGCCCAGTGAGCAGAAACCGCTCTTTGTCTGGGAGCACCCAAAAAAACAGATGTCCAGTTTTTTCCTGACATAAATTTCAATCATATAAACAGAAAAGGCAGATTTACATGAGCCTGTAGGTCACAGGATCCGTCCAGCGTGACTCTCGTGACCTTTTTGGACATCTCGCCTCCCTCCTCTGACATTCCTAAACACACCCCGTCTCTCAATTGAAGAGCACACTGCAGAGACAATCTTTAAGAAACGATCAGCAAATTCGTATTGCTATTAGAAGCAACAGTATCATGTTTTCATGTTTTCTTTTATATGCGGTTAAAAGAATGAGACATAAAAGAAGATTGGTTTAAATAGATTTGGTTTATTTACAAGGTTCACATAAAAGACTTTAAAACAACACGATAAAACGAGGTAAACGCTGTTAAAAGAATACAGTTCATTTGTCCATACCCTAAAAACAGTCCAAGAATCCCAGTGTGTTGATAAGTCCAATGTGAGTGTCCACCGGTGTATATACAATCCACAGAAAGTGTAATCCAAAGTTTGCAGGTGGTGAATGGAAAGGTGAGCTCTAAAATTAGCAACTCCTCAATCCAACAGTTTGGTGACTGTCCTTTGTTTGTCATGCTGCTCTCTTATACAGTTGTACTTCCTGCTTCCTGTCATGTGTCTAGTCACATGGCAGGCCAACCATCCATTTTTAAAGACACACACTCACTTAAAATGTTAAGAGTAATAAAATGGCCTAAAAAACATGTAAAACACTTAAAACTCTATAATACATTTAAATGATTGTAATAAATAGAGCGGTAAAACACGTCTTTCTAAAAGCCAGCATATTATATAAATAGTGAAGAAAAGGCAAAAGCTTACAGCACCTGGTATTCCCAGGCGGTCTCCCATCCAAGTACTAAGCAGGCCCGACGCTGCTTAGCTTCCGAGATCAGACGAGATCGGGCGCTCTCAGCGCGGTATGGCCGTAAGCGAGGGCTGCTCCAAAAAGTGGGCCATTTAAAGATCAGCCTCCGTAAAAGCCAGCATATTATATAAATAGTGAAGAAAAGGCAAAAGCTTACAGCACCTGGTATTCCCAGGCGGTCTCCCATCCAAGTGTAACAATCGGCCTTATCAGCCGAGTTACAAGACTAAAATGGGGTCAGATTTAACTGTGAGAGATGACTAGTGGTTAAAAGAATGAGACATAAAAGAAGATTGGTTTAAATAGATTTGGTTTATTTACAAGG
This sequence comes from Garra rufa, assembly GCF_049309525.1. NCBI lineage: Eukaryota > Metazoa > Chordata > Actinopteri > Cypriniformes > Cyprinidae > Garra > Garra rufa. The sequence goes on from NC_133361.1 coordinate 92,107,889, forward strand.
TTCACATAAAAGACTTTAAAACAACACGATAAAACGAGGTAAACGCTGTTAAAAGAATACAGTTCATTTGTCCATACCCTAAAAACAGTCCAAGAATCCCAGTGTGTTGATAAGTCCAATGTGAGTGTCCACCGGTGTATATACAATCCACAGAAAGTGTAATCCAAAGTTTGCAGGTGGTGAATGGAAAGGTGAGCTCTAAAATTAGCAACTCCTCAATCCAACAGTTTGGTGACTGTCCTTTGTTTGTCATGCTGCTCTCTTATACAGTTGTACTTCCTGCTTCCTGTCATGTGTCTAGTCACATGGCAGGCCAACCATCCATTTTTTAAAGACACACACTCACTTAAAATGTTAAGAGTAATAAAATGGCCTAAAAAACATGTAAAACACTTAAAACTCTATAATACATTTAAATGATTGTAATAAATAGAGCGGTAAAACACGTCTTTCTAAAAGCCAGCATATTATATAAATAGTGAAGAAAAGGCAAAAGCTTACAGCACCTGGTATTCCCAGGCGGTCTCCCATCCAAGTACTAAGCAGGCCCGACGCTGTTTAGCTTCCGAGATCAGACGAGATCGGGCGCTCTTTTTTTTTTTTTTTTTTTTTTTTTTTTATTAAAGAAATTTCATAATACAAATTTTCCAATGTGTGCTTCACATTAGAAGTCTCACGACATAAAATAAATAAACATGAAAAAATACATCACATTATCATCAACAAAGCAAAAGGAACACATTAAACATAAGATGAATTTTCAACCAATAGAAACATCAACAATACAATATAGTTGTCCACACAAAGACGAAAGAAAATAAAAAAAAAATAAAAATAAGATAAAATATAATCTACTCATCTCGTATTTTTTGTTTAAAATCATGCCTTTTATACTTAAGATTTAGAAAGCTCTTTCTCTTCCTGGCAATTTGCACATGAAATTCTCTAAAACATTACAAACTGTTGGTGTAAAAACATCATAAAAAGCTTTCAGCATATTTTCACTTTTAAAATACACATATAATTGTTCTACATATACTTCTATTTTCCTTTTAAAAACAGTCCAAACCTCTAACACCATTTTTTCTTTTTTGGCCACAATTCTTCTTTCCCAAATTGCGCTTTTCATTAACATTATACACAGATTTATAAACTTTTTGTGTTGACCCTTCTTTTCCCAACCAAACATCACTACTCTTTTCCATTCCATTACACTTTCATCCCAACCTTCGCTCACATCTTTAATTAAACATTTACATTTCCTTAGAAAATCCTCCAATTCTTTACAATATAAAAACAAATGTAAAATCCCCTCTTCTTTTTCATGACACACTTTACACATTGGATTTTGTTCCATTCCCACCTTGTTTAAAACAGACTCAGTAAAAACCGCTTTATGCCTTATAAAATATTCCAAACATCCTAACTTTGTTTCAACACACCTCCCCCTCATGTTTCTCCATATACATTCTTCTTTTAGATCCTTGAATTTTTCCACCCAGTACTTATTTACAATCGGCTCTTTAAAAACACCATCTCTAAAAACACAATAAAACATTTTTACAGTACATTCTTTAAAATCATACATTTTTCCCCCCAGTTTCACAAAAATATTTCCCTCTGTTTGCTCTCCTTCCATACTCTCTATTCTTTTAATCCACTCTTTGGGTATTGCATTTTTAATAATTTCATATTTATTTGTTATTTCTTGTTTACTGTATTCTTCTTTTGCTTCCTCCATCGCATCCACAATATATTGTATCGGTAAAAAACCCTCTTTAAATTCATACAAAACATCTCTCACTCTTGTTATCCCCACATCCATCCATTTTTTAAAAAATATTGCTTTCTCTTGTTTTAAAATGTTGTTATTTAAGAACAGAGGTTGATTTAAAATGTTTTCTCTTCCATGCGGATTGTACTCGATTTTCGTTAAAAAATTCCCCCAGGCACTAAAAATTTCTCTATAAAATTCGGGTAATCCTTCCGTCATCCAAATTTTTGTTTTCATCCATAATATTCCGTCCCCCATGTTAAAATCCCCACATTTGTTTAAAAAGTATTTCATTGTTTTTTTCCACTCAGTTTTGTTATCTTGTTGCAGGTATTTCTTAACAATTTTTACTCTCAACGCATTTTTTCGCTGTTCCACATCCATTAAACCTAAGCCCCCCTTCTCTATCGCCCCTAAAATCGTATTATGTGCAATCCTTGCTGGTTTCCCCTCCCATAAAAAGTCAAGAAAACATTTCTTCAACCTCCGTTCTGTCCATAAAGGTATTTCAGAAACATATAAAACATACCAAAGTTTAGAAACCATTAAAACATTCAATATTAAAACCTTCCCCTTCAAGTTTAAAGTTCTCAATTTCCAAAAATTTAATCTTCTCTCTATATCTGTTACTAGTTGCTCCCACATTTCATCTCTTACTTTCCTCTCATTCTTTCCCATTACAACTCCTAAAATCCTCATTTCTTCCACTTCCTTAAAATTAAAACAATCCATTAAAACCATAGCTTTACCAAATCTCATATATACCGTTTTCTCCTCATTTACTTTACTTCCAGACCCACTACAATATTCTTTTACCAACTTCATAACTTCTTTAACACTCTCTTTTCCCTTTACAATTATTGTTGTGTCATCAGCATATTGAAAAACTTTCCCCTCAGCCTTATTTCCCTCAATTTCTATCCCTATTAATCTTTCATTCTGTTTTATAGCCAGTCCCAAGGGTTCAGAAACAAGTGAGTACAATAATGCTGAGAGTGGACAACCCTGTCTTATTGACCTTGTTATTTTAAAACACTCTGTTAAAAACCCATTACATTTTATCTTTGTTAGTGCACCCTTATATAAAATCTCAATCCATTTAATAAAATTTTCCCCGAACCCAAAACTCCTTAAAACCTCAAATAAATACCCGTGCTCAACCCTATCAAAAGCTTTTTCAAAATCCAAACTAATTATATATCCTTCTTCATTTTTTTCTTTCATGTACCATATCGTGTCCCTTATACTCATTGTTATGTCGGCTATATCTCTTCCTTTGACTCCATATGCTTGGTTTGTTTTAATTATACTTGGCATTACTTCCTTTAATCTGTTTGCTAAAACCTTCGCTAAAATCTTAAGATCTGTATTCAACATCGTGATTGGTCTGTAGTTTTTTAGATCTACTTTTTCTCCTTTCCTTTTATATATCAATTTCATTAACCCCATCCTTGTTCTTTCATTAATCTCTTCCTTTTCAAAAATTTCTTTAAAAACCTCATTTAAAATCTTTGTTAAAACTTCTTTAAAACAAACATAAAATTCAGTTCCCAAACCATCTATTCCTGGACTTTTCTTTTTATTCAGTTGATTTATTGCTCTTTCAATCTCGTCTTCCCTGATTTCTTGGTCACATTCTTTTTTATGTTCCTCACTTACTTTTGCTTTTATCTGATTCAACAGTTCCTTTTTTTCCTCCTCTTCCACCCCCCTTGCACTAAACAGATCCTCATAAAAATTCTTTATTTCTTTTAAAATCTTTTCATTCCCTTCTACAATTTCCCCATTTTCCCCTCTTATTTCTTTTATCGTTTCAGCTTTCCCTCTCTTTTTTTCCAGATCAAAAAAGAACTTTGTACATTTTTCTCCCTCCACCACATATTTTGCTTTGCTTCTTAACCTCGCCCCCTCATATTCCTTTTCTTCTATTTCTTTCAGTTTCCCCTCCATTTCCTTTATCTTTTGTATGTCTTGAAATTCTTTATTCAGTTCCATTTCCAAACTTTCCTTTATTCCTCTTTCTTTGGATCTTTTGCATTTCTGAATAACACTACAATACCTGATTGAGAATTTTTTGATTAAAAACTTTACACTCTCCCACCATATTCTCTTATCCTCTTCATACATTCCATTTTCCTTTTCTTTTTCTATAATTTCTTTCACTTTTAAAACATAATCTTCATTCTTTAAAATCTGTGTATTTAAAATCCATACTCCCGGACCTCTTTGCATTTGACTCCAGTCCAACTTAAAAGATAAGATCTTATGATCGCTAAAACTTGTTTCTTTGTACTTAATATTTTCTATAAAATTCTCCACATTTCTTGTACATAAAACATAGTCAATTCTAGTTTGGCATACAAACTGCCCTACTATTTGTCTTCTCGAAAATTCTTTTTTCTTTTCATTTCTTTCTCTCCACACATCTATCATATTATTTTCATCCATTAATGCTTTTAATTCTTTTCTTCCTGTATCTGTTTTAAAAACCATTCCTTCAGCCATATCCTGTTTACTAAAAACTGTGTTAAAATCCCCCATCATAATTATTTCTTTATACTTCTTTACAATGTTTCTTAAAACATTAAAAAACTCTTTCTTTTCCTTATCTTCCACTGGTGCATGTACATTTACTAAAATCAAATCTCTTCCTTCATATTTTGTCTCAACTACCAAACATTTCCCCATCTTGTCCTTATACACACTTTTACTCACTTTAAAAACATCGTCCTTCATTAAAAAAGCCACACCTCTCCCAGCCCGCCCATCTCCATTATTATATAAAATACCTCCATCCCATCTCTTTTTATAATCATTCATCACATTTTCTCTCCAGTTTGTTTCTTGTAATGCAACAATGTCTTCCCTTTTACATTTTTCTTTTACTTTTTCAAACTTCCTCATGTCCATCAGACCCCTTGCATTAAAAGCAACACAACTTAAAACCATTAAAAGTAAATAAAAAAAATACATAAAAATCATTATTCATCATTTTCTCCCTCCAGGACCCTTAGCACATCAAATCTGTTAGTCTCTGTCATAATCTTTTTTCTTGCACTTTCCAAATTTGGTTTTACCTTCAGTGCTCTCCTTCTTATTTGTCCTTTCCCTCCTCTGTCTTTGTCCATTTTGTCCATCTTTATTCCCTCTTCATTGTCCGTTTCTTTAACTTGATCCAACCTTCCTTGTCCATCTCTCTCCACATCACCCAGAAAAGTATTAAAACTGTCCGACATCTCCATCTCTGTCCATTGAGTGTCCTGCTCCACTGTTTGTTCGTTATTATTAATGTTGTCTTCTCTTCTTTCTCCTTCCTCTCTGCAGCTCGGTCCTCCTTCCGTTTCTTTTTGTTGTAGTCCTTCCTCCTCGTTGTTTCCTTCATGCACCTGTCTGCCCACCTGTTCTTCCCTTCCTCCTTCCTCTCCCTCCATCCAACATTCACATTTATTTAAAACTTCCTGACACCCCGGGCACCTGACAGCATTGCAATCTCGTGCAAAATGTCCCCTCTCCTCACATTTGTAGCACACAAAATTTGGGCATTCTATTAGCAGGTGATCCGGGCTCATGCACAGCCTACAGGTCTTCACCTGATGGCTGTGCATCACCCGGAAGTACTGCGGCCCTTCGGCTGTTTCTAGCCGTGTGCTATATGGCAACGATGCCACTTGCTTGGGGAACCTCACCTTAAGGAACCTTGTTCCATCTTCAATGTCGGTGCCCGGGTAGCGTCTTCTTTTAATTTTGGTAATGGGATCAACTCCCCATCCCTCCAATTTTCCTAAAAATTTCTTTGTCATCCAGGTAGACAGGCAGGTGCATGAAGGAAACAACATAATCCCTGTTTTGTAGATTTTTTACTTCACAGTCCACTCCTTTTATTCTTAGTCCATCAATTAGTTTTTCACACGTTTCTTCTTTTTCCATTGTCAGTTCGTATTCTTTCCCTTGTCTTGGTCTTAGTGCTAAAATTTTGCCATGTCCACATTGTTCCGTTACAGCTTTAATAATGTCCTCCGCTCTCACCCCAATCACATTCTCCACATTCACAATCACTGTAGCTTCCTTTAAATATTGTCGCTCAACAAACTTTTCTCTTACTTCCTGTTTTTTTCCATTTGTAGCTCGTGGTCGTTTATCCAGTCCAATGTCGTTTGCCGTGCGTGTTCCTCCTGCCAGTCCAGTCTCGTTTGCCGTGCATGTTCCTCCAGCCAGTCCAGTGTCCATTGCCGTGCGTGTTCCTCCTGCCAGTCCAGTGTCGTTTGCCATCCGTCTCTCTCCAGCCAGTTCTGTTTCGTAATCCATTAATCCGTCCGTTTTTTTTAAAGAAAAATAAGTTAAGAAAAAAAAGGTTTAACCACCCTCCAGCCAGCAAAAATGCTGCTGTTAGGTGGTTTTATAACTGAAAAAAACACAAAAAAACTAACTTAAAGTAAAACCACTCACAAAACAAACAAAAAAAATCAAACACAAAATGGAGGAGAGCCTTCCTCTCCCAACTGCTGCCAACCACTTCCTGTTGCTCTCTAGCGCTCTCAGGTGGCGGTATGGCCGTAAGCGAGGGCTGCTCCAAAAAGTGGGCTATTTAAAGATCAGCCTCCGTAAAAGCCAGCATATTATATAAATAGTGAAGAAAAGGCAAAAGCTTACAGCACCTGGTATTCCCAGGCGGTCTCCCATCCAAGTGTAACAATCGGCCTTATCAGCCGAGTTACAAGGTTAAAATGGGGTCAGATTTAACTGTGAGAGATGACTAGTGGTTAAAAGAATGAGACATAAAAGAAGATTGGTTTAAATAGATTTGGTTTATTTACAAGGTTCACATAAAAGACTTTAAAACAACACGATAAAACGAGGTAAATGCTGTTAAAAGAATACAGTTCATTTGTCCATACCCTAAAAACAGTCCAAGAATCCCAGTGTGTTGATAAGTCCAATGTGAGTGTCCACCGGTGTATATACAATCCACAGAAAGTGTAATCCAAAGTTTGCAGGTGGTGAATGGAAAGGTGAGCTCTAAAATTAGCAACTCCTCAATCCAACAGTTTGGTGACTGTCCTTTGTTTGTCATGCTGCTCTCTTATACAGTTGTACTTCCTGCTTCCTGTCATGTGTCTAGTCACATGGCAGGCCAACCATCCATTTTTAAAGACACACACTCACTTAAAATGTTAAGAGTAATAAAATGGCCTAAAAAACATGTAAAACACTTAAAACTCTATAATACATTTAAATGATTGTAATAAATAGAGCGGTAAAACACGTCTTTCTAAAAGCCAGCATATTATATAAATAGTGAAGAAAAGGCAAAAGCTTACAGCACCTGGTATTCCCAGGCGGTCTCCCATCCAAGTACTAAGCAGGCCCGACGCTGCTTAGCTTCCGAGATCAGACGAGATCGGGCGCTCTCAGCGCGGTATGGCCGTAAGCGAGGGCTGCTCCAAAAAGTGGGCTATTTAAAGATCAGCCTCCGTAAAAGCCAGCATATTATATAAATAGTGAAGAAAAGGCAAAAGCTTACAGCACCTGGTATTCCCAAGCGGTCTCCCATCCAAGTACTAAGCAGGCCCGACGCTGCTTAGCTTCCGAGATCAGACGAGATCGGGCGCTCTCAGCGCGGTATGGCCGTAAGCGAGGGCTGCTCCAAAAAGTGGGCTATTTAAAGATCAGCCTCCGTAAAAGCCAGCATATTATATAAATAGTGAAGAAAAGGCAAAAGCTTACAGCACCTGGTATTCCCAGGCGGTCTCCCATCCAAGTGTAACAATCGGCCTTATCAGCCGAGTTACAAGACTAAAATGGGATCAGATTTAACTGTGAGAGATGACTAGTGGTTAAAAGAATGAGACATAAAAGAAGATTGGTTTAAATAGATTTGGTTTATTTACAAGGTTCACATAAAAGACTTTAAAACAACACGATAAAACGAGGTAAACGCTGTTAAAAGAATACAGTTCATTTGTCCATACCCTAAAAACAGTCCAAGAATCCCAGTGTGTTGATAAGTCCAATGTTAGTGTCCACCGGTGTATATACAATCCACAGAAAGTGTAATCCAAAGTTTGCAGGTGGTGAATGGAAAGGTGAGCTCTAAAATTAGCAACTCCTCAATCCAACAGTTTGGTGACTGTCCTTTGTTTGTCATGCTGCTCTCTTATACAGTTGTACTTCCTGCTTCCTGTCATGTGTCTAGTCACATGGCAGGCCAACCATCCATTTTTTAAAGACACACACTCACTTAAAATGTTAAGAGTAATAAAATGGCCTAAAAAACATGTAAAACACTTAAAACTCTATAATACATTTAAATGATTGTAATAAATAGAGCGGTAAAACACGTCTTTCTAAAAGCCAGCATATTATATAAATACTGAAGAAAAGGCAAAAGCTTACAGCACCTGGTATTCCCAGGCGGTCTCCCATCCAAGTACTAAGCAGGCCCGACGCTGCTTAGCTTCCGAGATCAGACGAGATCGGGCGCTCTCAGCGCGGTATGGCCGTAAGCGAGGGCTGCTCCAAAAAGTGGGCTATTTAAAGATCAGCCTCCGTAAAAGCCAGCATATTATATAAATAGTGAAGAAAAGGCAAAAGCTTACAGCACCTGGTATTCCCAGGCGGTCTCCCATCCAAGTGTAACAATCGGCCTTATCAGCCGAGTTACAAGACTAAAATGGGGTCAGATTTAACTGTGAGAGATGACTAGTGGTTAAAAGAATGAGACATAAAAGAAGATTGGTTTAAATAGATTTGGTTTATTTACAAGGTTCACATAAAAGACTTTAAAACAACACGATAAAACGAGGTAAACGCTGTTAAAAGAATACAGTTCATTTGTCCATACCCTAAAAACAGTCCAAGAATCCCAGTGTGTTGATAAGTCCAATGTGAGTGTCCACCGGTGTATATACAATCCACAGAAAGTGTAATCCAAAGTTTGCAGGTGGTGAATGGAAAGGTGAGCTCTAAAATTAGCAACTCCTCAATCCAACAGTTTGGTGACTGTCCTTTGTTTGTCATGCTGCTCTCTTATACAGTTGTACTTCCTGCTTCCTGTCATGTGTCTAGTCACATGGCAGGCCAACCATCCATTTTTAAAGACACACACTCACTTAAAATGTTAAGAGTAATAAAATGGCCTAAAAAACATGTAAAACACTTAAAACTCTATAATACATTTAAATGATTGTAATAAATAGAGCGGTAAAACACGTCTTTCTAAAAGCCAGCATATTATATAAATAGTGAAGAAAAGGCAAATGCTTACAGCACCTGGTATTCCCTGGCGGTCTCCCATCCAAGTACTAAGCAGGCCCGACGCTGCTTAGCTTCCGAGATCAGACGAGATCGGGCGCTCTCAGCGCGGTATGGCCGTAAGCGAGGGCTGCTCCAAAAAGTGGGCTATTTAAAGATCAGCCTCCGTAAAAGCCAGCATATTATATAAATAGTGAAGAAAAGGCAAAAGCTTACAGCACCTGGTATTCCCAGGCGGTCTCCCATCCAAGTGTAACAATCGGCCTTATCAGCCGAGTTACAAGACTAAAATGGGATCAGATTTAACTGTGAGAGATGACTAGTGGTTAAAAGAATGAGACATAAAAGAAGATTGGTTTAAATAGATTTGGTTTATTTACAAGGTTCACATAAAAGACTTTAAAACAACACGATAAAACGAGGTAAACGCTGTTAAAAGAATACAGTTCATTTGTCCATACCCTAAAAACAGTCCAAGAATCCCAGTGTGTTGATAAGTCCAATGTGAGTGTCCACCGGTGTATATACAATCCACAGAAAGTGTAATCCAAAGTTTGCAGGTGGTGAATGGAAAGGTGAGCTCTAAAATTAGCAACTCCTCAATCCAACAGTTTGGTGACTGTCCTTTGTTTGTCATGCTGCTCTCTTATACAGTTGTACTTCCTGCTTCCTGTCATGTGTCTAGTCACATGGCAGGCCAACCATCCATTTTTAAAGACACACACTCACTTAAAATGTTAAGAGTAATAAAATGGCCTAAAAAACATGTAAAACACTTAAAACTCTATAATACATTTAAATGATTGTAATAAATAGAGCGGTAAAACACGTCTTTCTAAAAGCCAGCATATTATATAAATAGTGAAGAAAAGGCAAATGCTTACAGCACCTGGTATTCCCAGGCGGTCTCCCATCCAAGTACTAAGCAGGCCCGACGCTGCTTAGCTTCCGAGATCAGACGAGATCGGGCGCTCTCAGCGCGGTATGGCCGTAAGCGAGGGCTGCTCCAAAAAGTGGGCTATTTAAAGATCAGCCTCCGTAAAAGCCAGCATATTATATAAATAGTGAAGAAAAGGCAAAAGCTTACAGCACCTGGTATTCCCAGGCGGTCTCCCATCCAAGTGTAACAATCGGCCTTATCAGCCGAGTTACAAGACTAAAATGGGGTCAGATTTAACTGTGAGAGATGACTAGTGGTTAAAAGAATGAGACATAAAAGAAGATTGGTTTAAATAGATTTGGTTTATTTACAAGGTTCACATAAAAGACTTTAAAACAACACGATAAAACGAGGTAAACGCTGTTAAAAGAATACAGTTCATTTGTCCATACCCTAAAAACAGTCCAAGAATCCCAGTGTGTTGATAAGTCCAATGTGAGTGTCCACCGGTGTATATACAATCCACAGAAAGTGTAATCCAAAGTTTGCAGGTGGTGAATGGAAAGGTGAGCTCTAAAATTAGCAACTCCTCAATCCAACAGTTTGGTGACTGTCCTTTGTTTGTCATGCTGCTCTCTTATACAGTTGTACTTCCTGCTTCCTGTCATGTGTCTAGTCACATGGCAGGCCAACCATCCATTTTTAAAGACACACACTCACTTAAAATGTTAAGAGTAATAAAATGGCCTAAAAAACATGTAAAACACTTAAAACTCTATAATACATTTAAATGATTGTAATAAATAGAGCGGTAAAACACGTCTTTCTAAAAGCCAGCATATTATATAAATACTGAAGAAAAGGCAAAAGCTTACAGCACCTGGTATTCCCAGGCGGTCTCCCATCCAAGTACTAAGCAGGCCCGACGCTGCTTAGCTTCCGAGATCAGACGAGATCGGGCGCTCTCAGCGCGGTATGGCCGTAAGCGAGAGCTGCTCCAAAAAGTGGGCTATTTAAAGATCAGCCTCCGTAAAAGCCAGCATATTATATAAATAGTGAAGAAAAGGCAAAAGCTTACAGCACCTGGTATTCCCAGGCGGTCTCCCATCCAAGTGTAACAATCGGCCTTATCAGCCGAGTTACAAGACTAAAATGGGATCAGATTTAACTGTGAGAGATGACTAGTGGTTAAAAGAATGAGACATAAAAGAAGATTGGTTTAAATAGATTTGGTTTATTTACAAGGTTCACATAAAAGACTTTAAAACAACACGATAAAACGAGGTAAACGCTGTTAAAAGAATACAGTTCATTTGTCCATACCCTAAAAACAGTCCAAGAATCCCAGTGTGTTGATAAGTCCAATGTGAGTGTCCACCGGTGTATATACAATCCACAGAAAGTGTAATCCAAAGTTTGCAGGTGGTGAATGGAAAGGTGAGCTCTAAAATTAGCAACTCCTCAATCCAACAGTTTGGTGACTGTCCTTTGTTTGTCATGCTGCTCTCTTATACAGTTGTACTTCCTGCTTCCTGTCATGTGTCTAGTCACATGGCAGGCCAACCATCCATTTTTAAAGACACACACTCACTTAAAATGTTAAGAGTAATAAAATGGCCTAAAAAACATGTAAAACACTTAAAACTCTATAATACATTTAAATGATTGTAATAAATAGAGCGGTAAAACACGTCTTTCTAAAAGCCAGTGTAGTGCCTGGAGGGCAATCAGACATGAAATAACTAGTTATATTCCTTAAATGACTTCTCCCCCATGATTAACACCTATGTGCTATGAGCCAGACCTTTGTTCACTATCCAACTCATCCCCCCACCATCAAGATAAGACTCTTACAGAAATGCAGATACACTTTCCTTATTCAGACATACAGTCCCACATACAGTTATATAGAAATGTACACATATTAATGTGTTACCTTTTCTTATATCGTTGTTTCTGTTATGTATGTCGGCCTCAAACATTAATCCGCAATAGGTGAATCATTGTGCATGCTAAGACTCACGTTTAGAATCACTCAGTCAACCGAGAAGATTCATAGATCATGTTTGGTGTCTATGAGCAGCATTTATTATTCCCTAAATGTTAATGTTTGTGGCATCTTAATAACTCCTTGCTTTATATGTATTATTGAACTTTTGAAAGTTTTGTGGCCAAACAACCAATCAGCTTCCACATGCGAAACCCCATTGTGAGAGACAAAGACTTTCAATCTTCCCTCCAAAACTCAGATCAACCGGATTGGACAAGGTCCAACTGTGGGCGTGAACGACCTACAGGTTTATAAACCTCCCCTCATCTCTCTCTCGCTCGCGCTTGCCTTCGGGACACAAAGACACGTCACCCGCACCTCCCCCCCAGATCCATGGGGGGGGGGGGGGGTCTCACCTAGCGGAGAAGATGATGAGGCCTGCAATACTGGAAAGGACTTTCTGAACTGAACACAAACGGAACAATGCACAACAACAACAAGCTTGCAAGTATCCGTCCTTTCTACAAACGTAGATAGCTGCGTTTAAGGCGTTTTATAAAAGAAACGATTTCAGGATGTTCAGAACCGTTTCATTCCTGTCCCTTTGCAAACTCACTTTCTGTCTCTCTCTCTCTCTTACTCTCTCTCTCTCTCTCTCTCTCTCTCTCTCTCTCTCTCTTACTCTCTCTCTCTCGCGCGTTCTCTGTCTATTTGTGTTTTATGTACGTTTGTCTATGTGCGATCGTTTGTAAGTAGAATAGTTTAATAAACAACCATATATTCACATATAATGATTCTCTGTGCTGAATGCTTACATTACAAAGTCACTTAAACTGTTTCGATCTCATATTGCTACCTTAAGCCCTATTCTGTTCAATTGTTTTAACTCCGTTCTGGTTAGTAGAAGTGCGTTGCCGTGACGACGGGCCAACGTCAGAGTAATGGATATCACTGGGCAAAGAAACCAGTCGATATCATTATTACTGTTACTGATCAGAAACTGGAAATTGCGTATATTTAATGACGATTATTATACACGATTTCCTGTGAGTTAAACTACTTTTCCCTGACTGAAATGTATGTTTTAAATAACTCATTTCATCCTATTCATTGGTTATAAGACCTGGTGGAGTTTGCAGTGTATATGCGATGAGAGGAACAGTCTCATGCATATACACACATATATTGATCATCTTAAATTCTTTGAGCTAACCAAAATTCTCTACATTAATTGGTGGAGAATGCGGGGAAGTTTTAAACTATGTGATGTGAGCAGCTCAGGAATAATTTGTGTGTCTGCATGCTTGTGTATTCAAACTCGGCTCGCGACTCGCGTCTCTTTTGTTTGTGTGTGTGTGTGTTAGAACGGTGTGGCCAAGCCCACCTTTAACACCTTCACAGATGTTTGAGCCTCTCGCACAGAGAGACTAAACCGCTGTTGAAGATGTAACTTAACTGCAGTTTATATATTGACCCTATAAAACGAAGAAATCTTTTATAGAGCGTCCTAAAGCCACCCTAAATTGAGCGAAGAAAACCTCTATTTTTGCGTGAAGAAGCTGATTGAGCGATGTTCCTCTTTCACCTTACAATGGCCATATCTTTATATTTTGAGTGTAGATAGGTTAGCCATTGATGTGCACTCCAATGCTAATCAGCTATCTTGCTCCTTTGGGTTAAAACCTCAGTTTAGCTAACTGATTAGGTTGACCCCGTTTGCTCGTCGAATAGATTTAATATAGTAAACAACTTCGCGTTATTACTGTACAAATCTTGATCGAGTGTTATTTATTCGTTTTGTGCAAAGCACACACAAGTCTTGTGTCAGCAGGCTGACTCAAGATCAAGGTGCACGCATCGTAACTAAGCAACCTTTTAATAGTGTAAGCATCCTATTAAGTTAAAGTTTGCAAAACATGTACCTGTGTTCAGTAAAACGGACACAAGAAATATACACCCGCGATAACGCATCGCCATGGTAACTGCGCTTAGATGCGCGTTCAAATCCACACAAGGTGGAATCTGAAATCCCGCATAAAAGGTATTTCCTTCTATTAAAAGATAGAAGTCTGTCTAAAACCTCTTCCAATACCTATGCCTGATTTCATATTATTTTTTTTTTTTATTTTATTTTATTTTATTTTATTTTTTTCCTTTGAGCAACAACGCTTATAGATAGTCCCAGTCAGTCTCTCCCTTCTCTTTTCCTTTTGATGTTACATTATTAATTATTGTTATTTAAACCATAATGATAATTAACATAATGTATGTTTTTTTTTTGTGTGTGTGATTTAATTTTAATTATTTCACCGCCTTAGATTCAACTCTCCCTTTAGCAATTATAATTGTATTTGCTCATTTTAAATTTTTGATTAAACAGTCTTGATTTAAATTTAAACTTTGACCAAATCGATCAAGTTGCACTCTCTCTACCCCGGGTAATTCGGCCCATCCCAGGGGGGCCTTTCTCTCTTTTGCTCTCTCAGCTCTGCCATTTCCCAGGTGTGACGACTCCATAGCGCCCCCACACGGTGGGCCCCGTCACTGACCTCAGGGCTGGCAGTCAGCTCACTTTCTCTCTTTTGCTTTAACCCTTTATACCTCTCTTTCTGATGGATTTTGTTCTTATTTTTCTCCCTATTAGAGACTGAACCTGTCTGAACATCAGTGAAATCTTTTGGTAACTACACCGATGAACTGAATAGCTCTAAAGTTAATCGCTCATCATTAAGTTTACTCATAGGTTCCTGTGTTTACCCACACAAACTATCTGACCCCTTCTTTACAGCTAGGCTAATAAGCGTTTAGTTTGCGTCACCATCTGATGACATCAGTTAAGTGCGCAACACATAGCAACATTTTAGCTCATTAGTTCTGTACGGACTTGCATTGGCTCGTTGTGCTTTGTCTCTCCCTCTCTATTTGTGTCAACATGTCACCATCCAGTCTCGCCATCCAGTCCAGACAAGGCAAAGATGCCATCCTGCCCTGGGTCTAGTGACTACAGCCCCTGAGCGGAGAACAGCCGGACGACCACGCACACAGGCGAATGGATCACGATCCAGTCAAGAGCTACGGCTGCAGAGTACCAATCGACTCATCTACAGCCCGGACCATCAGTGACCACGCCCTCAACAAGATCGTCTGACTAAAGCCGCAGCGGAGAAAGCTTCACCCACGACGGAACCAGGACAGCGCGCAGAACCGCCTAGACCATCTGGATGTTCAGAGATAGCGGATGAAGAGGACAAGGACCTACACGAGGAGAGAGGAGAAAAGCTTCAAGACACGCCTGCAACACCCCCACAGACTGAGCGCAGAGAGCAGTACAGGAGAACACTCCTAAACAGCGGAAGCTCTCTTTACAATGAACCCAGCACACCTTAAAGAACTCAAATTCTTGCAGATAACAATATGAACAAACAGGAGAGCTCAACACAAAATCTCTCCCGGGCCTAACAGCCCACCGTTCACACCTCACACGCCAGCAAGCTGGCCGGGAATCTGACAGCTGTCACCACAAAACGCTGTCTTCCTGAACACTGCAGTAGGCTACAACACACGCCTGTCTGCAAAACATTGACTTTTAAGCAAGAACATTTGCCCAGTGTGACCACGAGACAGATCTGCTTAGCTCCACCTCCAGCTAACAGGACCCCAGCCATTTGTACCAGCAGTCAAAACTGTCAAAACTGAATACAGCAGCTAAGAACGCGACTGCTACGACCAGCATCTGAGCCTACGTGAGACAACGCGACAGGCACCAAGGGAAGATGGCATCAACGCCAGAAAATCTTTCCCCTCAGATATCCACATCACACTGTGAGTCACCACCCAAATGCTACAGCCTTCTTCCGTACAGCGATTGCTCGATTCAGCGGACTCTACAGACCGCCGGAAAACAGCCAAGCACCAGAAGGCAATAAAGATTAGCAAAGTGATTGTCCAGCTGCCCCATGCCAAGGGGGGACGTCTGACTGACCAAGGTGAACAAACATACAGTGGTGTATGGGAGCTGAACACGCAGCGACATCACTGTGTGGGAGTGATCTGAGATCAGTGCAGGCCAACACTGAGGACACCTGTGCTCTGAACTTAACCTGGAATAGACAATGCAAAACCTGCTACTTCCTGTTTCTCACAGCCCTACGATACTCCCTCAACTGCGAGAAAGCCTTGCTAGATAAGATTACTCCCAGATGTTTACACTCTGGCGAACGAACTACCTGCATTCACCAAAAGGGGTCACTGTTCGGCTCAAAACACAGTGTGGCTAAAACCCTAATGCTGCACACACATTCAATGGAATACGTGAAGCAGTGCCCACTCTAGAAGCCACACCCCCTTTCTGAAAAGTAATCTTTTGCAGTGTACATACCATTCAGGTATTTCAAAGACTTTAAACAATTCCGTCATGAAGAGCCTAAAGGAAAATGGCCACTCAGAAATGGTGCCAAGCTGCTCTCCACATATGACGATGATGCAGAACTAATGTCATGTACAAGGCTCTCAGCAGAGCCCAGCACCCAGATATGACAACAGCTGCGCTGCACAAGCCATCCAGCGATGTGCCAAGCACACCAGAAGACAAAGGGAATCACAGAGACCTGCCACCACTGTGTGATGTTTATAACTGTCAATGCCTGCAGACCAAGGATCCCACGCACACAAACCCATGTGCTCATAGACCCAAGAGCGAGGCAAGACACGCCCAGAGCAGGTACCTAGTGGAAAACGACAAGCCTGTCCCACTGCAACACCTTAAGCCGGGCCACCTGACATCACAGCACGAGTGACGGCAATCGGATCAACCCTTGTGTCACAGCAAGTCGCAAGAACTCCCTCTGAAAATTACTAACCTGCATAGACTCAAAGTAGGCTAAGCTCAGTTTCAAACAACACCACTCAGTTTGAAACAGACGAGCATCAACAACTGTTCCAGACAAGCAGTGCCATCACAATAAGAACATTTACATGCTATTCGTGGAAAAACAGTGAAAGGCCCAGAAAAAAAACTGAGGGATTTTGTGGCTGCCTAAGGTTTTCAACAACAAAAAACCCACCCACCCAACCCAAGCATCGCTTCTAAGCCACAAGCAAACCCCTCACGCTGCTACGCCGCCTGCATCACACCCATGCACACTGGCTCCACCTACAAAATAGCTCTGCTAAAGCAGCCTCCACTGCTCCCAAGCAATGCTGACACTTTGCACTGTCCGACCACACTAAGGCACTAAGCCGAAAACAACTCAGTGATGTCACACACATGCCGCATCTAGATGACACATCCTCACATTTGTTCCTGATAACCAAACACCGCCACAGCTCCCAGCTTTCCAGGAACAAAGGGGGGTCATTGCTGATGTATGCCCAAGATGCACCGTGCAGAACACACCAGAGTACCAAAGCCACTACCAACGCAGAAGTGGCGCACTGCCAAGCATGCAGTGACAGAGGACATCAGAATATGCTAAGTTTGATGCCAGCTCGAAACCAGCGGATTTCAAACGACACAGCCTCTCTACGATGCAAAGCAGTCAGTCGACGAGAAACATCTGTGAACGTTTACCACCAGGTGGCACCAGAAACGACACCCGTGTCAACTAAGAGACCACCCTTGTCACCACCTACATTGCTCACCAGTACTTCAGTGAAACATGCCTGAGTGCGACACCTGCATCCAAAGAGCGCAGGAAACCAAAAGCATGCCGCAGCCAGCGAGATTCACAATAGGAACTGTGAACCAGCGTGTCTCGGACATCCAGCCCTGCCACTCACCAGGACCAACTGGAGACTCAGCAGAGTACAGAGAACGGCATCCTTCAGCCTAAAGCAGCCAACGGCCTGCAATGGCAGAGAAAGGAACAGCAGGACTGCGACAAATGGACAACTCACATCCAGCCTGGACAACCAGGAGCTGAGCAGCATCATCTTCTCCTTGGCCCACACCCTCAAGGGCCTCAGACAGGAGGTAAATGAACTGAACCTGCAAGTCTCCGAGTACCAAAATTAACCGACACCCACAAGGACAGCTGAACACGCCTGCTTTTCCAGAACAGAGTTTCTGATGCTAACAAGGAGCTCCTTGAACGAAACTCCACTGAGAAGTACTGAAAGATAAACTTCTGACTCCTTGCCCAACGCAACACCGCATTAGACTTCCTAAAAGGAAAAAGCATCCCATAAGACCAGCCGACACCTCAGGAGCAGCCAGACAATGTTGAATGGAGCAACGGGCCCACAGGCCCAACAGCAAAACCCCTACCAACACCACTCAGACCCGCTCAAGTCAGTGTCGACACCCCCAACATCAGACGCCTGATGACATTTGAGCAAAACAGCGGGATAACAGACACCTGCTGCCCTCCTGCACCCTAACCGGGTCCGTCGGAAACTTCTTTACACTACAAAATCTTTACGACAATTCTCTGCGAACCCTGGAACTACCTGCCCTCTCACAAGTGAGAGTCCAACCAGCGATTCCAGACTGCAGGGACCACAGATACTAGATAACAACCACCTGACACAGACCAACCTGGGTCAGGATGACAAGTGACAGTGCCTCGACACCTGTTGCACAAAGCTCGAGGACCCATACCTTGCCACTGTCTACATTATCACACCTGATAACGTCGACCACGGCACCACAGCCACTCCTTGAAGCACCAACCTCCAGAGAGCCACCTCTCTCTTCCAGCCATGAGTGCCGGGTGCATGCCTGATTGTTCCGCACCTTTGACGTCGCTCGCTGTTGTCTGTTGGACGGACAACAACGTTCGAAAGAGGGGATATGTAGTGCCTGGAGGGCAATCAGACATGAAATAACTAGTTATATTCCTTAAATGACTTCTCCCCCATGATTAACACCTATGTGCTATGAGCCAGACCTTTGTTCACTATCCAACTCATCCCCCCACCATCAAGATAAGACTCTTACAGAAATGCAGATACACTTTCCTTATTCAGACATACAGTCCCACATACAGTTATATAGAAATGTACACATATCAATGTGTTACCTTTTCTTATATCGTTGTTTCTGTTATGTATGTCGGCCTCAAACATTAATCCGCAATAGGTGAATCATTGTGCATGCTAAGACTCACGTTTAGAATCACTCAGTCAACCGAGAAGATTCATAGATCATGTTTGGTGTCTATGAGCAGCATTTATTATTCCCTAAATGTTAATGTTTGTGGCATCTTAATAACTCCTTGCTTTATATGTATTATTGAACTTTTGAAAGTTTTGTGGCCAAACAACCAATCAGCTTCCACATGCGAAACCCCATTGTGAGAGACAAAGACTTTCAATCTTCCCTCCAAAACTCAGATCAACCGGATTGGACAAGGTCCAACTGTGGGCGTGAACGACCTACAGGTTTATAAACCTCCCCTCATCTCTCTCTCGCTCGCGCTTGCCTTCGGGACACAAAGACACGTCACCCGCACCTCCCCCCCAGATCCATGGGGGGGGGGGGGGTCTCACCTAGCGGAGAAGATGATGAGGCCTGCAATACTGGAAAGGACTTTCTGAACTGAACACAAACGGAACAATGCACAACAACAACAAGCTTGCAAGTATCCGTCCTTTCTACAAACGTAGATAGCTGCGTTTAAGGCGTTTTATAAAAGAAACGATTTCAGGATGTTCAGAACCGTTTCATTCCTGTCCCTTTGCAAACTCACTTTCTGTCTCTCTCTCTCTCTTACTCTCTCTCTCTCTCTCTCTCTCTCTCTCTCTCTCTCTCTCTCTTACTCTCTCTCTCTCGCGCGTTCTCTGTCTATTTGTGTTTTATGTACGTTTGTCTATGTGCGATCGTTTGTAAGTAGAATAGTTTAATAAACAACCATATATTCACATATAATGATTCTCTGTGCTGAATGCTTACATTACAAAGTCACTTAAACTGTTTCGATCTCATATTGCTACCTTAAGCCCTATTCTGTTCAATTGTTTTAACTCCGTTCTGGTTAGTAGAAGTGCGTTGCCGTGACGACGGGCCAACGTCAGAGTAATGGATATCACTGGGCAAAGAAACCAGTCAATATCATTATTACTGTTACTGATCAGAAACTGGAAATTGCGTATAT
Source organism: Garra rufa (assembly GCF_049309525.1). Taxonomy (NCBI): domain Eukaryota; kingdom Metazoa; phylum Chordata; class Actinopteri; order Cypriniformes; family Cyprinidae; genus Garra; species Garra rufa. The sequence continues at coordinate 92,127,877 of NC_133361.1, forward strand.
TTAATGACGATTATTATACACGATTTCCTGTGAGTTAAACTACTTTTCCCTGACTGAAATGTATGTTTTAAATAACTCATTTCATCCTATTCATTGGTTATAAGACCTGGTGGAGTTTGCAGTGTATATGCGATGAGAGGAACAGTCTCATGCATATACACACATATATTGATCATCTTAAATTCTTTGAGCTAACCAAAATTCTCTACACCAGCATATTATATAAATAGTGAAGAAAAGGCAAATGCTTACAGCACCTGGTATTCCCTGGCGGTCTCCCATCCAAGTACTAAGCAGGCCCGACGCTGCTTAGCTTCCGAGATCAGACGAGATCGGGCGCTCTCAGCGCGGTATGGCCGTAAGCGAGGGCTGCTCCAAAAAGTGGGCCATTTAAAGATCAGCCTCCGTAAAAGCCAGCATATTATATAAATAGTGAAGAAAAGGCAAAAGCTTACAGCACCTGGTATTCGCAGGCGGTCTCCCATCCAAGTACTAAGCAGGCCCGACGCTGCTTAGCTTCCGAGATCAGACGAGATCGGGCGCTCTCAGCGCGGTATGGCCGTAAGCGAGGGCTGCTCCAAAAAGTGGGCTATTTAAAGATCAGCCTCCGTAAAAGCCAGCATATTATATAAATAGTGAAGAAAAGGCAAAAGCTTACAGCACCTGGTATTCCCAGGCGGTCTCCCATCCAAGTGTAACAATCGGCCTTATCAGCCGAGTTACAAGACTAAAATGGGGTCAGATTTAACTGTGAGAGATGACTAGTGGTTAAAAGAATGAGACATAAAAGAAGATTGGTTTAAATAGATTTGGTTTATTTACAAGGTTCACATAAAAGACTTTAAAACAACACGATAAAACGAGGTAAACGCTGTTAAAAGAATACAGTTCATTTGTCCATACCCTAAAAACAGTCCAAGAATCCCAGTGTGTTGATAAGTCCAATGTGAGTGTCCACCGGTGTATATACAATCCACAGAAAGTGTAATCCAAAGTTTGCAGGTGGTGAATGGAAAGGTGAGCTCTAAAATTAGCAACTCCTCAATCCAACAGTTTGGTGACTGTCCTTTGTTTGTCATGCTGCTCTCTTATACAGTTGTACTTCCTGCTTCCTGTCATGTGTCTAGTCACATGGCAGGCCAACCATCCATTTTTAAAGACACACACTCACTTAAAATGTTAAGAGTAATAAAATGGCCTAAAAAACATGTAAAACACTTAAAACTCTATAATACATTTAAATGATTGTAATAAATAGAGCGGTAAAACACGTCTTTCTAAAAGCCAGCATATTATATAAATAGTGAAGAAAAGGCAAATGCTTACAGCACCTGGTATTCCCTGGCGGTCTCCCATCCAAGTACTAAGCAGGCCCGACGCTGCTTAGCTTCCGAGATCAGACGAGATCGGGCGCTCTCAGCGCGGTATGGCCGTAAGCGAGGGCTGCTCCAAAAAGTGGGCTATTTAAAGATCAGCCTCCGTAAAAGCCAGCATATTATATAAATAGTGAAGAAAAGGCAAAAGCTTACAGCACCTGGTATTCCCAGGCGGTCTCCCATCCAAGTGTAACAATCGGCCTTATCAGCCGAGTTACAAGACTAAAATGGGATCAGATTTAACTGTGAGAGATGACTAGTGGTTAAAAGAATGAGACATAAAAGAAGATTGGTTTAAATAGATTTGGTTTATTTACAAGGTTCACATAAAAGACTTTAAAACAACACGATAAAACGAGGTAAACGCTGTTAAAAGAATACAGTTCATTTGTCCATACCCTAAAAACAGTCCAAGAATCCCAGTGTGTTGATAAGTCCAATGTGAGTGTCCACCGGTGTATATACAATCCACAGAAAGTGTAATCCAAAGTTTGCAGGTGGTGAATGGAAAGGTGAGCTCTAAAATTAGCAACTCCTCAATCCAACAGTTTGGTGACTGTCCTTTGTTTGTCATGCTGCTCTCTTATACAGTTGTACTTCCTGCTTCCTGTCATGTGTCTAGTCACATGGCAGGCCAACCATCCATTTTTAAAGACACACACTCACTTAAAATGTTAAGAGTAATAAAATGGCCTAAAAAACATGTAAAACACTTAAAACTCTATAATACATTTAAATGATTGTAATAAATAGAGCGGTAAAACACGTCTTTCTAAAAGCCAGCATATTATATAAATAGTGAAGAAAAGGCAAATGCTTACAGCACCTGGTATTCCCTGGCGGTCTCCTACGGGATGGGAATCCCCTGGCAGAAACAGAAAAACAAATAGAGAAATAATTAGCGTAGCTGCTGTTCCAACTTCCAACCAAGCAAAAAATAATGTGTGTAGCCCAAGCTGAAGAAAGTTGATGTGCATTAGATCAGATGTAACTGAAGTACAACGTTATGAGATACATTATGTGAATGTGTGGCTAAAGAGATGAGTCTTTAATCTAGATTTAAACATAGAGAGTGTGTCTGAACCCCGAACGTTATTAGGAAGGCTATTCCAGAGTTTGGGAGCCAAATGTGAAAAGGCTCTCCCTCCTTTAATGGACTTTGCTATCCTAGGTACTACTAAAAGTCCAGAGTTTTGCGACCTTAGAGAGCGTGAGGGATTGTAGCGTAGTAGGAGACTAGTTAGGTATGCAGGAGCTAAACCATTAAGGGCCTTATAGGTAAGAAGTAATATTTTGTAAGTGATACAGAACCTAATAGGTAGCAAGTGTACAGACTGTAAAATTGGGGTAATATGATCATATTTTCTTGATCTGGTAAGGACTCTAGCAGCTGCATTTTGGACTACTTGTAGCTTATTTATTAAAGAAGCAGGACAACCACCTAGTAGTGCATTACAATAGTCCAGTCTAGACGTCATGAATGCATGAACTAACTTTTCTGCATCAGAAACAGGTAACATGTTCCGTAGCTTAGCAATGTTTTCTAAGATGGAAGAATGCTGTTTTTGTAACATTGGAAATATGATTTTCAAAAGACAGGTTGCTGTCTAATATAACACCCAGATTTTTAACTGTAGAGGAAATAACAGTACATCAGTCTATTTGCAAATTGCAGTTTAAAGGTGCGCGAGTGATTTACATGTTAAGTCAATGCAAAAACGCGAATAGCCATCCTGCGGCGCGAAACGCGCGAATGAGGTGGCGCGAAACGCGCGAATAGCGCAAATGGTGCGGCGCGCATTGAGCGTTTCAAGCGATTGCCGCGCCATTCGCTTGAATCGCGCGAGTTCAAAAATCTGAACTTCGGCGGAATTCCGCGCCGCGGTAACCAATCAGGAGCTTGCTCTAGTAGTGACGGAGGCAGAAATCCGAAACAACAATGGCGGACAAAATCACCGTTGCTGTCTGTGGTTCCTCGGAGCTGTACGATACATCTTTGAACTTTTGTAGAAACAGTAATAAAAGGGATCTTGCTAGGAATAAAGTGAGTGAAGAGGTCGGACAATCTGGTTAGTTTTTAAAAACGCTCTTTACTCAATTTAACCTACATATACATACATATTGAGACTACAAGCAAGCTAAAGCTGGCAAATTGAGCTTATTCACCTATTTTACAACTACTTTCCCGCTGACGAGTGGCAGAAGCCCCTCCCTTGACGCGAATTCGTGTCTGTTGTGAAGAAAATGTCACGCGCGAATGACGCGAGTAAACTCAAATGTTCAAGCGTTCAACTACGCGCGAATAGCACTCAGTTAACTTTGCTAAATTAGAAGTTTCATCTGGTCTTGTTGAGATATATAGTTGAGAATCATCAGCATAACCATGGAAACTAATCCCATATTTCCTAATAATATTACCGAGGGGTAACATGTAAATTGAAAATAGTAGAGGACCTAGGACAGATCCTTGTGCGATGACTCCCCATTTAAATAAACAAAGTGATAGCGATCAGTCAGGTATGATCTGAACCATTCTAAAGCCTGCCCTTGAATACCTGTATAGATTTGTAATCGATCAATGAGTATTTCATGATCTTTAGTGTCGAACGCAGCACTAAGATCAAGTAAAACTAGCAATGAGACGCAGCCTTGATCTGACGCAAGTAGCAAGTCATTTGTTATTTTTACAAGTGCAGTTTCTGTGCTATGATGAAATTCTTCAAAGATATTATTATTTTGCAAGAAGGAGCACAATTGAGCAGACACAACTTTTTCTAACATTTTAGACATAAATGGAAGATTAGAAATGGGTCTGTAATTTGCCAGTTCACTAGGGTCTAGCTGTGGTTTCTTAAGAGTTTTAATAACCGCTAGTTTGAATGGTTTTGGGACATAACCTAAAGATAACGATGAGTTGACAATATTGAGAAGCGGTACTTCTGCTACAGGTAACAACTCTTTTAGTAATTTAGTGGGTACAGGATCTAATAGGCATGTTGTTGGTTTAGATGTGGTGATAAGTTTATTTAATTCTTCCTGTTCTATAGTTGTAAAGCACTGGAGTTTTTCTTCTGGTGTAATAAATAATGTTATCAGTTGCTGTAGTATCTATTTTTGTTATTATATTTCCGATGTTGTCTATTTTATCAGTAAAGAAATTCATAAATCATTACTATTAAACTTTGCAGGAATATTTAGGTCAGGCAGCGTCTGGTTATTTGTTAATCGAGCCACTGTGCTAAATAAAAACCTTTGATTGTTCTGTTTTTTTTTTCTATGAGTTGGTGGATATACTCGGCTCTAGCAGCTTTTAAAGCCCATCTATAGCTGGACATGTTTTTGCATGTAATTCTAAAATTTTCTCAGTTAGTTTTTCTCCATTTACGCTCAAGTTTTTCGAGTTTCTTTTTTGAGAGAATGGGTATTACTGTTGTACCATGGCGAAGTACATTTTTCTCTAACCTTTTTTAGCTTGATGGGGGCAACAGCTTCTAATGTATTAGAGAAGATCGTGCCTATGTTACTAGTCATTTTGTCTAGTTCATGTTTATTTATGGGTGCACAGAGCTGTTGAAATAAGTCTGTGCGATATAATTAGATCTAGTGTATGATTAAAACGATGAGTGGGTCCAGTGACGTTTTGCTTGACTCCAAAAGAGTTTATCAGGTCAGTAAACGCAAGTCCTAACGCATCATTTGTATTATCAACATGAACGTTAAAATCTCCAACAATTAATGCTTTATCAAAATTAACCAATAGGTCTGAGAGGAAATCTGCAAATTCTTTTAGGAAATCTGTATACGGCCCTGGAGGTCTATACACAGTAGCCAGAGCAAGAGATAGGAGAGATTTATTTTGCATATCTGACAGAGTAACATTAAGTAGGAGTACTTCAAATGAATTAAACCTGTACCCTGTTTTCTGAGTAACATTGAAAATATCACTATAAATTGTTGCAATACCACCGCCACGACCAATCTGACGGGGTTCATGCTTATAACAGTAGTTTGGTGGAGTAGACTCATTAAAGGAGAACTCCGGTGTGATTTTGACCTAAAGTGTATTGAATCATGATACCGAGTGTGAACGTACCTTGCATTTCTCATCTCGGTTTGTGTCCAGCTGTCCGAAATCTGGGGTCAGTTAGCCGATGCTCACAACAGGTTGTCATTGAAAGTCAACAGGGCATCGGAATAGCCATGTAAATAAATCACTGTTTTACGCCATTTACGAGGCACAAAGTAGCTCCACGCTTCATTGGTAGACTTCCAAGGGCCCTGACATTTAAAACGAGACATTGAGAACTCAGAAAAAGCACCGGTAGTTTATTTACAAGAAGATTTATACAGACAGTACCTGGAAAATAAAATCCGGTCGCCGCCATCCTGAACTTAGTCACGATAAGTCGAGTGTCGTGCACCAAGGAATTTATCAGGTTATCAACGTATCAGGTTGTAGTTTCCTTCGTGCTCGACTTATTGTGACTACATTTAAGATGGCGGCGACCGGTCTGTTCCTGGTGGAAGATGTCTGTATAAATCTACTTGTAAATAAACTACCGGTGCTTTTTCTGAGTTCTCAATGTCTCGTTTTAAATGTCAGGGCCCTTGGAAGTCTACCAATGAAGTGTGGAGCTACTTTGTGCCTCGTAAATGGCGTAAAACACTGATTTATTTACATGGCTTCTTCGATGCCCTATTGGCTCTCATTGACACCTTGTTGGGAGCATCGGCTAACTGACCCCAGATTTCGGACAGCTGGACACAAACCGAGATGAGATATGCAAGGTACGTTCACACTCGGTATCATGATTTAATACACTTTAGGTCAATATCACAACGGAGTTCTCCTTTAAGACCAATGTAGTCGTTTGGTTTATCAAATTTTCAGTCAAGCAGAGTACATCAAAACTATTATCTGTGATCATTTCATTTCAAATAAGTTATTTGGGTGCAAGTGATCTAATGTTTAAGAGCCCATGCTTTAAAAATTGTTTTTGTTCATTTACTGTGCATTTTTCTGGTTTAATCACAATTAGGTTTTTTCTAGATCCTGCAATAATTTTTTGTTTTGACCTCACTATTCGAGGTACAGACACAGTCTTTATAGGTTGGACAGCACCAGTACTATGGTTTAAATGTGCATAACAAAAGCCATCATCGCAGCTATTTGAAGATTTGCTTACTAGTCAAATGGTGCACATCGTCCTGGAGATGTTGTCCGACAGCAGTTCTGCTCCGACTCTGCTGGGGTGCAGGCCATCAGTGCGGTAAAGCCTAGGACGCTCCCAGAAAAGATTCCAATTATTAACAAAGAGCAGATTCTCTTCTTTACACCATGACAACAACCATTCATTTAGAGCAAAACGTCTACTGAACCTTTCGTGTCCACGTCGATACGTGGGAAGCGGTCCTGACACGATGATCTTCGTTGTGGGCGATGTGTTGCGTACTGTCTGGATCAGGCTCCCGAAATCCCTCTTCAAGACCTCTGTCTGCCGCAGCCTGACGTCGTTCACCACCGCGTGCGGGACGATCGCACCGACGCTCACATCGTCCTCCAGGATGGCAGGTATCTGTGAGGAAACATCGAGAACTCGAGCACCAGGGAAACAGTGAGTGTGCACTTTACCGGTAGCTAAGTTAGCAAGAACGTACCGCACGATGGAGTCTCCAACGATCACCGTGTCGCGTACTTTTGTATTTGCTTTACACTGCATACTACATCTAAAATTATGTGATTGAATAGGCCTATCTATTTAGTCTTATTGACACAGAAAATTAAGAAAACTTTAAAAGTACAAAATATAGACAATCACTGTAACAATTGTTGATCTATTCTGTAATATTTTAACATATTTACACAGTTAAACCCCCATTGTTAAATCAACGTTTAGTCCCACTCTGAGCAGAGTTAAAGATAAGGCAATTAAGTAATCAATTAAGTGCTTATTGAGCGTTAGTGATGAACACCTGCTGTTAACAAGCAGAATTACTGAAGAAAAACAAACACAAGAACTACAACTGACTTCGTCCACATACTTAGATAAAATCAACTGAAAACAAATACATCAAATCTCAGCAAAGCAGGATTTTTCAAAATCCACAAACAGTAGCACCAGCTTCACTCATTACTAACCAGTCTGACTATATTTCTTAAATTGTTTCAGCATCTCACCACAAATGGTTTGCAACCCCTTACAAAAATGTCCTGTGGTAATCCTGTGGTAACACTGTAGTACAACATAAATTTACCACACAACAAATGAGCAGAGCTAAATATGACAGGATTACCACAGCAATTTCTGTTGTACAGTATCACAAGAATTTACCATTAGATGTTGTTTGTGGTTTTTCTGTTGTTTTTTATGTGGTAATACCAACACAATCTAATATGACAGGATTACCACAGCAATTTCTGTTGTACAGTATCACAAGAATTTACCATTAGATGTTGTTTGTGGTTTTTCTGTTGTTTTTTATGTGGTAATACCAACACAATCTAATATGACAGGATTACCACAGCAATTTCTGTTGTACAGTATCACAAGAATTTACCATTAGATGTTGTTTGTGGTTTTTCTGTTGTTTTTTATGTGGTAATACCACCACAAACTAATATGACAGGATTACTACAACAATTTCTGTTGTACAGTATCACAAGAATTTACCATAAGATGTTGTTTGTGGTTTTTCTGTTGTTTTTTATGTGGTAATACCAACACAAACTAATATGACAGGATTACCACAGCAATTTCTGTTGTACAGTATCACAAGAATTTACCATTAGATGTTGTTTGTAGTTTTTCTGTTGTTTTTTTGTGGTAATACCAACACAAACTAATATGACAGGATTACTACAACAATTTCTGTTGTACAGTATCACAAGAATTTACCATAAGATGTTGTTTGTGGTTTTTCTGTTGTTTTTTATGTGGTAATACCAACACAAACTAATATGACAGGATTACCACAGCAATTTCTGTTGTACAGTATCACAAGAATTTACCATTAGATGTTGTTTGTAGTTTTTCTGTTGTTTTTTTGTGGTAATACCAGCACAAACTAATATGACAGGATTACTACAACAATTTCTGTTGTACAGTATCACAAGAATTTACCATTAGATGTTGTTTGTGGTTTTTCTGTTGTTTTTCTGTGGTAATTCTTTTTTAAAAGGACTGGATCAGAGGTACAGTATTTATGAAAAAAATACCACTTTTGTTGCGTACTATCACAGGAATTTATAATTGGATTGTAAGTTACATGTGTGGTTTTTGTGTTTTTTGTTTGTTTGTTTTTGTGTGTGATAATACCAGAGTATTTGAGCAGAGCTACATATATCATGATTGCCAAATCATATTCTTCATGAAAAACATTTACTGTAAGAAAAATATTTTTTGCTAATTTGTGTTTGTGTGCGCGCATATGAGGTTTTTCAAAAACAAAGACATTGAGAGAAATAATGTGAGAGGCTACAATAAACCTTAATTTATTATACAATAAAAAAAGTTGAGCCCAAATAAAAATGAATTCATGACATATTTTAAACAATAACAGCAAATTGACCTTTCTTAGAAAACCTTGTGAAACATAGGCCTAGTTAGCATGTATTATATATGGTGTTTTATGAAGACTTATAAAGAAATAAATTATAAATTATTACACACACGCTTATATTATACATACCACACCTGCACACAAGTATCTATTTTGGACATTTCGGTTCTTTAGTCAGATTCTACTGTGTTCACCATTGGAACAACAAAAAACACATCTTTGCATGAAATCAAAAAGCACTTTCTTTTCAGGTCTTTTGCAAATTTAGCTCTAATTTCAATTCCAAGGGAAACTCTGTGTGTAAAACCTGCAGAACTGAACCCAATCTGAGCATCTCTGAAAAGCACATGTGAATCAGTGGGCAGGCTTGAATATAAAACCATTAAAGAAGTACTGCAGTCACACTGACAAACCTCTTCACAAGTTACACACTTCGGTGCAAGAATGTGTTTTAAAATGCCAAATGTGCCATCACAAAATTCAGCCACACAATTGCATCTCCGATCTGATGAGGAACTGTTCTCCACTGCAAATAAGTTCTGACCAATCAATACTTTGCTGTGGTAAATGCCTTGGTCAACAACTTTCCCCAGGAGTCGCTTTAAAGCCAGCATATGTTGTACAGGCAACTGTTTCACTACACCTTTACAGAAAAAGGTGAAGATATCCCTTTTAAAAGACTTCTGTGGGAGAACACTGCTGCAGTTCCAGAGATTCTCAATGTAGCTGACCACAGTTGGTGATGCGTCATTCGCTTCTTTTAGCATTTTGGGGATTCTTCTCCATAGCAAAAAGGATTTTGCTATTTGAATGGGGACATGCTGAGTTCCATGGAAGAAACTCAGCAGTTTCCTGTTGTTGGCCTCAAAAGAAAAGGCAGATGCAGCCCAAAGGGGTCCCCAGCTATACACACTGCTTGCTAAATGTGTCAGCTGATGCACATTAAATGAGATGTGCTGTTTGCCATAGAGCGTTTCAGCATTTATGACAAATTTTTTCAGCATCAAATCAGCTTTTTCAATCAGATGTTTTGGCACTCTGGGCTGTAACAGAATGTGGAGAGAAAAGCAGAGAAGACACCAGTGTTGATAGAATTTTGTAGGTAGTACACCCATGAGAACAAAAAGGGAATAATACAAGAGGAAAGACTTCCACTCCGTAGCTTTCCAGAACTTTCTTTCTGATAATGAGCGTGGTGCCCGACTTATCTCCCTTGGAGGTTTTATCTCAAGTAACCTAGAGTCAAGAATTTGTGTGTGTCTACTAAGGTACCATGGACACTGGTTGTATTGTGAATCAAACCACAGAGTGGCCCACTGTCTAACCACACCTAGCAGCACGCAATGCATGTAGTCAGGTACAAATCCTTTCACTATGTTGAACAATGGCAAGAACAAAAGCTGACAAGGGCCACGGACACCATTTATGGGAGTACTATTTGCAGCAATAGCATCTTCTTCCCACTTGTCTTGTGTCCTCGGCTCAGGCTCAGGAAGACTGAATGGATACACACGCGCCAACCCAGCTCCTTTCTCGACCATTTCGCCAGGATGGAGACACCAATCACAACCAAATTTCCCATTAAACTGAATGGAATTTTTCAGTCTGGGTCGTGCAGCTGCATCACAAGCACTGGTGAGTAGAAATGCTCGGGAGGTAGCTGGTGTATTTGTGACTGGATTTTGCCAGATAAAGCCCTGTGTGGAAAGCATCTTGGCTTCCTCAATGACTGGAGTGAACATTGTACTCATATTTGGTGCTGACCGTCCAAACCACAATGCCATGCAAAGAACATGTTTTTTTCGGATTGCAGGTGGCAGTTCATTGACAACGCATTGTAAAGGCCAGATAGAATACCCTGATGACTCAAAAACTGGAACACCATCACAGTTCCAAAGAAGAGTTAAATCTGTCTCACGTATGTTGTTTTCAAGCATTGTTTGCGACATTTCACTACCATCAAAAATGTCAGAGACTGCATCATCACTGTAACTCTGGGACCTTCCAAGCTTTGAGAAAATTTCAGAATTTTCTAATAGGTCTCTTAGTTGTGAACCCAATGGTAAAAAGATGAAAAAGTTTCCATTTTTTTTGCAAGTAGTCAAATCATACTCCAATTGGCAATCAGTATTCCTACACACACCCTCCCCAGTTTCTCCAATATACTCAGTGCAATATGGACAATAAAAATGCAGTTCCATTTCACCATGCACATCTTTTAGAGTTTGCTTAAACAGGTAGCTAGTCTGGGGTGCTACACCAGGCATTAGTTCATTTAGAAGAGTAAGGAGATCTTGAAGAGCTGCTCCTGTAATCTTGTGACGGAGAATAAATGCTGTAATCATCAGATTTGCCTGACCTGCATCTATATGGGATCCAGAAGTTGATGGACAGTTTTTCTAGAAAAAAAGAGAGATCATCATCATGAAGTCACATTAACAAAACAGCAACTCAGCATCAAACAGACAGTTGGCAAATTTTAAGTAAAAAGTAATTGGTAAAATTATTGATAAGAAAAAACTGCTTTTATGACTCAATGTATTATTTTAAAGTTTTGGTTCTTGGAAAGATGGGAACTAATTAGTCATGTACTAAAAAGTTGCTAAATAGGATCAGTTCTATTTTATGTTAACTTACAGGTAGACACACCACAAGTGGATTCATGATGGAGCTGGGTTCAAGCTAATCTAAGCCGCCTCCCCCTTATTCTTTAAATTTATTGGAAGTTTACATGGTTTTATTTAAAACATAATTTTTTTATTTTCAAAATTATGATTGAAGTAAATTTCTGAACAGTAATCGGTTTAAAGATGTATACAGCATACAAATGTATGTAAAGGTTTTAGACAAGTAAGTATTTACATATAAAGAGTCCTATAGTGACAAGCTAAAGGCAACACAGTTTTTTTTTCTGATAATACCCCTTCTCTCAACTGAAAGTACCTCATAGTTGCTATTCAAATGCCCTGTTTCCAGATCTTCCATAATCAGCTCCTGAGCCTCACAGTCATCCTGAAAGTGAAACATTTCAAATAACCATACAGTAATGGCACATAACCTGATAAAACTTACAAGAATGAAACATTTTATGGTTTGGTACCTCATTTGAGCCATTTTCAGTCACTTCCTCTTCTGAATTCTTTGTGGAAATGAAGAGCAAAAGAAATAATGTGTTTGTTTAATATTTTTTATTTGTTTACTTAAACATATGGTTATTATTGGTGATTTAAGTATTTTATTAATTAGGCTGGACGAAGAGGTGCTCATTTCTCAGTTTCAACATATGATACAGTACAAATTGTTAAACTGTCCATGTGAGACATCACATTTTTATTGTTTAATTGTCTTTAATTTGATTTTAAGTAGCATATACATGTCTGTCAATAAACGATAAAGGCCAGGCTATAAACATACATTTGCTTATTTAAATAAAAGACATATTTGTAAGGCATTATAGCCTAAATCAAACTGATTGATGTACCTCATTATAAAGGCCTTCATTGCAGCTCTCACATTCTGAACTCTCTCTCCTTTCTTCATTTTCTGTCATTCCTTCCTCCTTTCCCCCAGAACCCTATGAATTATGCACTATAGTTTAGAGGTTCTCAGCCAACCCAGGGACCCCAAATTAAAAACAAAATCAATCAAACAAACCCTAGATTTCCTTATTACTCTTTAAAGTATTGTTGAGTACAAACGAAGAAAATTTGTTTTGAAAATCTGGCCACTAATAATTTATTATTTCAAAATTAATTATTTTTTCAAATACATAATAATAAAAAAAAAACTTACCCATGTTAAACCATGTTTATTCCAGTTGTGTCTTGTCTGTCTGGGAACAAGTACATCTGAATCTTTAAGATATTTTTTGTACCGTCCCCTCTTTAAGGGAGGCTCCATTTTTGTTTTTTATGTATCTGTATGTAAAGTTTGTGTTAATAAATCAATAAATCTACTTTATTGTTATTGTTAAAATTATTGTATTTGTCATTATTTGGTTTTATGGCAATTATCACATACCTCCGCTAGATAGCAGCATCGTCTCCTTAGTTCTCGGTGGATGCCGCTTTGGCGCACTTTTGGGTTTTGAACGTAATACGTCACAGCGTTTCTTAACGGACATCATCGAGCTAGCTTTGATACGAAGATGATGCGTTTCTGTTTATTTGATTTTTTTGAGGAGAAAACAGTAGAAATAGGGCTGTCAAAGTACATCGACGAAACAAACATTCACGTTGAAACTTTAAATAACGAGGAATGGGACTTCTCTAAAGAAGTACTCGTCAACTGGCCCACTGGGAGAAACCAAACGTCTCAGTACGTCGCCAGAGTCGTGTGTTTTGCTGGTGAGTCGCATGTTTACATGATTTAAGTGATTCTGCAATACTTTTATGTGTTATTTGTTGTGCTAACTGTGTATTTGCCTGTTTAATTTATCAAACGCGACAATATCGCTCTTTATGTGCACGCAAGACAGGGAATATGTCCATATTCATTATTTATTTTGAGGTCGTCAACAATATATAATAACAACAGTAATAATAACAACATCTGTTCATGAATTGGACACTGAGATTTTCCAAAAAGGCCCAACAGAAGAGACATGGCCATGAACTAAGTTACTGTTGAGTCATTAGGCTATGTTAGTCAACGTGATAGGCTTTGAATATTGGATGTTTATGTTGAGTTAGGTTCAGTACAGCGTTTATTATATAACATTTTTTTCATTACTGAGTTAAACGAGTAAAGAGTGCTGTTGCAGAAATCTCCTTTGTACTTAAATGTAAGTAAAAGTAATTATATGACAAGTGTCAAAATGTAAGTAAAAGTAATTATATGACAAGTGTCATACATATAACGTTAGATCGTCAGCTTTTGATACTTTACGTTATTTAAATGATGGTAAACTTAAATTATATTAATGTTGTGAAACCCTGATAAGATGTGTCATCCCTATTATTGACATGTATTTTAATATTATAGAGTCACGCCTGGATGAGAACCTTGTCAAAGAAAGGGACAAATTAACTGGGAGGATGAAACCTTCTGCTGATGTCCCTGGAAAAAGATCAATTGTAAAACCAAAAAAACTGACAGATGATCTGTCTGAAGTTCCTGCCAGCTCAGCCTTGGTAAGTACACTCATTTTGCTAGTCCACCATATGCACCATATTTTGCAATATGAAAGCATTACTGTATAAAGCAGCTTAAAGGGATAGTTCACCCAAAAATTTAAATTTAATATTTATCTGCTTACCCCCAGGGCATCCAAGATGTAGGTGGCTTTGTTTCTTCAGAAGAACACAAACAAAGATTTTTAACCAAAACCGGTGCAGTCTGTCGGCCATATAATGTGAGTGGATGGGCACCAAACCTTTGAAAGTAAAAAAAAAACATGCACAGACAAATACAAATTACACCCTGCGACTCGTGACGATACATTGATGTCCTAAGACACGAAACGGTCGTTTTTTGCGAAAAACTTAACAGTATTTATGTCATGTTTTACCTTTGATACACAGCCACGTCCATCTGTCCTGAGCATAAGTTTAGCATCAGTCACGTTACATGTGTACGCGCTCTGGCGTAGTTTACGCAAACACCGGAAGCGGTTTGTTGCATGTATACAACACTCATTGTTTACACAGTGCACAGAGATTGTTGATATAGCGGCTATTCAAAATGGTGATTACTTGCTCTTATCCTGGTTGTTCAAACCGATTTAAAGCTAAAAGATTACGTTTGCTTACGCAAACTCATCAGGGATTGTTTTTTATCACTGATTTCCCTTTTCGGCGTTTGCGTATACTACTCCAGAGCGCGTTCACATGTAAATGAGCCAGATGATGAGCTCGTGCTCAGGACAGATGGACGTGGCTGTGTATCAAAGGTAATAAATTATATAAATACTGTTCAGTTTCTTGCAACAACTGATCGTTTCGTGTCTTCGGACATCAGTGTATCGTCACGAGCCGCAGGGTGTAATTTGGATTTGTCTGTGCATGTTTTTTTCTTTTTTACTTTTAAAGGTCAGCCCATCCACTGCCATTATTTGGCTGACAGGCTGCACCGGTTTTCGTTGAAAATCTTAGTTTGTGTTCTTCTGAAGAAACAAAGTCACCTACACCTTGGATGCCCTGGGGGTAAGCAGATACAATCAAATTTTCATTTTTGGGTGAACTATCCCTTTAATGGACTGTTTTTGTACATGCAAAATAACTAGAAGTAAATTAAACCAGAAGCCAAACATATTAAAGTTAGAAATGTAATTGCCTTTTTTCTTTTGCCCTGGAACTTTTGTTCCACACAATGACAAAATTGAGATTTAGTTTCTTGTTTAATTTTTCAGTTAACTTATTTTTACTTTTTCTACAGCCAGCAAAAGTACGGAGAACTGAATTAAAGCATGGGCAGCATTTGATGCAGCAATTAATTAAACAGAGGTCTGAGAAAATACAGGCAAGTATAAAATGCTGCTGTTCAATTCTAGAATCATTTTCACCATTCAACATTCTAAACCCCAGCAGTAACATGCAGCAAAAGCAGTGCTCCAGACAGAGCTGGGTTTCATAAACCCGGGTAAAAAGTGGTGTTAACCTCACTTCTAACACACCAAATTGTGCAGACACAGAAGCTGTACCAGGTGTAAATAATGGGTAATTTTCATTTTTGGTTGAACTATTCCTTTAAGGTGATTGTGATCCTTTTATCAAAATGTTTACCAGTCCTTCTTGACCAGCGACAGCACTTTACATGGTAGTTGAAAGCATCATGTGGATAGTGTGACCATTTACATCAAGCACATGAGCAACATCCAAAACCAATAGACCAGATTTAGCACAACATGCTTACAAAATATTTAGCAAATATTTAATACAAATTTTCAAAGGACAGATTTAGGAAAAATCCTGTATTCAAAAAACAGTAAATATGTGTATTACTTATGCATCTTTTAAAGGCACCTGTAAATCAGTCAATTGACGACATGCAGAGAAGAATGAAGGAGCTTCAGGATGAGAACAAACAGCTCAGAGAGGAGCTTGAAAACTGCAGAAGACAAATTAATGCACATCGATCCCTGGAGTCACTTCTTGCAGGTATTTACATTTATTAACTTAACAAATTAATTTATAATCTAACAAATGTTATAAAACAAGAAACTGCAATCTATCAGTGCTTCCCACACATAGAATTTACCTTGACGGGCCCCTCGCTCTACACGTTTCATACTGCTCGTTCTGAAAGACAATCTCCAGTGTTTCCCATAATTTATTTGAGGCGGGCCGCAACAATCCACCGCATGCGGTAACACTATATTTAGCAACTTTCAGAGCATTTGGCAGCTTTTTTCAAATAACAGGTACATATTAACAAACCTAGGTAGATTTTTAAACCACCACATATAGTTGCCTATTAGTTTATGTTAGATATATTGATGTTATCAGACGATGTTGATATAAATCGGGATTTAGGAAGTATAGTTAGAGTGATTCCTGGTAAAATTGTGTTATTGGGCTGTGTTTACTACTTTATGTATGTAACAGAAAATATGAAAATATGACTTGAAAAGCTTTATTGGGCATTCAGTTGTATTACAGTATGTGAGCGTTCATAGAGTAGAACAGATCTTAAAAGGATAGTTCACCCAAAAATGAAAATTTGATGTTTATCTGCTTACCCCCAGGCCATCCAAGATGTAAGTGACTTTGTTTCTTCAGCAGAACACAAAAGAAGATTTTTAACGAAAACCGGTGCAGTCTGTCAGCCATATAATGGCAGTAGATGGGCACCAAACCTTTAAAGGCTATACCCACAATCTCTGCACTGTGTAAACAATGAGTGTCGTATACAAGCGACAGATCACTTCTGGTGTTTGCGTAAACTACGCCAGAGCGCTACACATGTAAGGAGTCTGATGCTAAGCTCGTGCTCATGACAGATGGACGTGGCTGTGTATCAAAGGTAAAAACATATATAAATGCTGTTCAGTTTCTCGCAAAAAACAATGGTTTCGTGTCTTAGGACATCAATGTATCGTCACGAGCCGCAGGGTATAATTTGGATTTGTCTGTGCGTGTTTTTGGTTACTTTTAAAGATTTGGTACCCATCCACTGCCATTATATGACTAACAGACTGCACCGCTTTGAGTTAAAAATCTTTGTGTTCTACTGAGGAAACAAAGTCACCTACCTCTTGGATGCCCTGGGGGTAAGAAAATAAACATAAAATTTTCATTTGTGGGTGAACTATCCCTTTAAGTGCTAAAACTCGTCTAAACGCAAACTTGACGTTATAAATATGCAAATTAATACATGACTTCACCTGCACCCTGAAGTACACTTACATTTATTCATTTAGCAGATGCTTTTATCCAAATCAACTTACAATTTACCAACTGGGAGCAATTGGGTTAATGTGTCTTGCTCAAGGACACCTCAGTTGTTTCCTGTTAGTACTGGGAATCAAACTGGGGCCCTTTGGTTACGAGTCCAACTCTCTAACCACTAGACTACAACTTGCCTGAAGTATCACAAAATGATACTTGGAAGCACTGTAGATGGTAGACACTTTTACATTTCTGAAAATTATTGTTTACAATGTATTTGCCTTTCAAAGTGCACTGTCATAAGGTGTCAAAATCTTGTTGTAGAAATTCCTGGTCTTCTTGATGATATAAAAAGACTGAGGGAGTCACAACCTCGAACTGAGGCTGAGGTAATCAATAACTTCATTTATAAGAAAGTTTTGGTTTTCAAATTTGATTTGACAGGTGGTGGTCATTTAGTGCATATTGAATGTTTTCACCTGGCATCACACCCTTGCAGGGATGGCTACCTGGAAGACAAAAATACAAGGCTTCCTGCTATTAATGGCAAGTTTTGTAGTGAGAAATGGTAATATTAAAAGACCCAATTCAATATATACCTTATTGATGATACACAATATGTTTGGTCATACAGATCAAGGGGAATAAATGCAATATGCAAATTTTGGTGTGTTTTTTTCATAGAAAACCATTGTAATGCATTATAGAGCTCATCTGCTTGTATATATTGCATGTATATAGCATTATCAATGAGGTGTATACTGGATTTGATCATTTAATAACATCGTTTAACACAGATTCCCACATATAGCACGCTGTTTTTAATTATCAAAATACTGCAGCAGGTGCTGTATATCTGAATCACAACTGTTTAATTTTTTTCTCTCATGTATCATCCGCTAGATGTAAAACAGACAGGCCTGTGCTATAATTCTATGGGTGGTTTGTCTGAAAACAAACAAACAGTCCTAGGGACCCACTGCTCAGGGAAGCATTTCCCAAGAGCATCGTAAGCCTAAGAAGTTTGTAAAAAAAGATTATACGACTGACCTTAGTATTATGGTCTGTTTTCCAAAAGCATCGTAACTGAAGTAGCAACTGAAAAGCATCGTAACTGAAATTGATCTACAAGTGCTCTGAAATAATTGTAAAGAAGTCCGAATTCTGAGGTCATCCACAGGAAAATCAGCAGATTACATCTTTAACTTTATTCAAGTGCATTGTGTTTTTTTTGTATCTCAGTTTTTTTTTAAATTAATTTATAAATTAATAATTAGAAAACAAACAAGCAGAAAACACTGAAATAAACATCTAAATTAAATGACTAACCAAAAAATAAAAAAGTAATCTAGGACATGTGCTTCAAAACTGGGATAAATAAGGATTTGTATTTTATTCCTATTTTAATCCATAGAATAGCGTGTGTTCTGTGGCACCTAAACATCACGTACCTGCCACTAGATTCTCTCACCGTTTGTAGTAACCTGGACACCCA
This sequence comes from Garra rufa, assembly GCF_049309525.1. Taxonomy (NCBI): domain Eukaryota; kingdom Metazoa; phylum Chordata; class Actinopteri; order Cypriniformes; family Cyprinidae; genus Garra; species Garra rufa. The sequence goes on from NC_133361.1 coordinate 92,146,635, forward strand.
TGATTTTTAATATCAAATTATCTCACCTTGAATGTGGCATTTTCTATGACAGCTATGCCTAGATCTGACTGGTAAAGTGTCATCTGTTATCTGGGGCAGGTAGAGTAGCAGCAGCAGCTTTATCTGTATGATCATGTGCATAAATCATAACATGAGTGTTAACAGTGAGATATTTTGAAGCATGCACAACACTTAGGTCAATATTGGTGAATGGCGAATATTGACATATTTTTGTAAAATATATGTCAAGATTCACCTTTCGTAAAAGGACTTATAGAAAATGCTTTTTTTAATGCTTAGATCAGTCGTTATCGAGACGCAGCCCTGCACATTTTGTATGTCTTTCTTGTCTGACATGCTCATACCTCTTTTCCATCAACAGGAACTGGTAGCTACTGTAGTTCAGAGCCTGTGCTATTGCATTTTTATTGCTAGCATTAACTAAGCTTAATAAACCATTTAATAATTGAATTTTTCATTGTTTGTTCACATTAGTTAATTCATTAACTGATTTTAACCAATGATACTTTATTGTGAAGCGTCATCAACTACTAATTTGGGCAGCTTTTGTTAAATTTATTAACTAAATTTATTGAAATTTCATTTGCAGAACTCTGGCAAAAGATTTCAGTCTTGGGCAAAAACACCACAGCGCATGCTACAAGACTTGATGTCCCAGTCCTTCACTCGGGAGGAGATGGCTGCACATTCATTAACAGGGAAGAAATCAAATGCAAATGGAAGTCTGCCCCCAAGACCACAACTGGATCCAGAGAAAATGGAAGAGTTATTCAGTGAGTTCTTTTTTTTTTTTTTTTTTTGGTCACATGGGCCAGATTCACGAATATCTACTTAAGAAATAAATTAATTTCTTAAGATAAATTCTAAGAAGTTCTTAAGAAATTAAGAACTAAAAAGAAAGGTTTTGAACAACTCACTTTCACTGTTTGGGTTTCCTCTCGGGGCCGTCTTGCCAGTCAAGAAGTATCGATCTCCGAATGCGACGTAATAGTGAGGAGAGTAAAGATCGATTTACAACTAGAAGGTTAATATTGTTTTTCACCTGTTAACTAAACAATGAATTAGCTGTGCATTTATATGGAAATATGCTTTAGGAGCTATCCATCCTTGCATTCGGAGATCGACACTTCTTGACTGGCAAGCCGGCTGCGAGCGGAAACTCAAACAGTGAAAGTGAGTTGTTCAAAACCTTTCTTTTTAGTAAACTCTGTGTACACAAACAATGTTCTCAATGCTCGAGTTCACCCAGGCCATACTTAGAGCAAAGTTTCATGGTGTGTCGAGCCTTCTTAGTGTCGTAAAAATATTGATTTTGATGCGCTCAAAGTAGTGCCCCTGGCACTCCCATTCACCGGCCATTTGACCAGAAAACAAAATCACGGTCAATCTTAAAGACGGCTCGTTTGTTGTAATTATGCTTTTAGATATAAGTTTGTCTCGTTTACAGTAAAAAAACAGCCCAGGTTACATTTTGGAAATAGTTATCCATTAAGAAGAAAATTCTTCGTAAGAATGTTTAGTGAATCTGGCCCCAGGACTATGAAAATGCATTAACATGTGCAATTAATTTTTTATAATTTTAACATGATTGAAATTCAATGCAGTCAACACAGCATTTCTGTCATTCTTTGGCTGTGCTAAAGTATGTTTATACTGTTATTGGTGCCGTTAAACCATTCAAGTGGTTTTAAAAAAAACTGTACTGGCATACAGCTAAGTTGTCCGATTTTCTCTTGCAGGAAATGTGAGATTTGCTTTTCCGGATGTGGACACAAAATCTTTAAAGGAAGCAGCTCGCAATAAACTCTCAAATGAGCGCAAGCTTAGCAGTCGTGGGATTTTCTAATTTTATTTGTTTTTATTGTTTATTTTATTTGTATTCATTTGTATAAAGATGTCTGTGAACACTGATATGTGTTGCAAATAAAATCACTTCTAATTCTAATGTGACCTAGTAATTTAACTTCTGGGGGCTCATACCATCCTACATTTGATCATATGACCCCGGATTTATTGCAGAAAATTCCTAGTATTACTGCCCAAATATGACTATAGAATATCACTGTCATATGACATAATGCACAGCAAAATCCTGTGGTAAATAATACAGAAATGTGAAAATAATATCACACATTACCACAAGAATATTACATACTTTACAACAAAATCCTGTGGTAAATAATACAGAAATGTGAAAATAATATCACACATTACCACAAGAATATTACATACTTTACAACAAAATCCTGTGGTAAATAATACAGAAATGTGAAAATAATACCACACATTACCACAAGAATATTACATACTTTACAACAAAATCCTGTGGTAAATAATACAGAAATGTGAAAATAATACCACACATTACCACAAGAATATTACAGGAATATTACATACTGTACAACAAAATCCTGTGGTAAAATGTCCCAAAAAACAACACAATACTACACAATTACCACACTAATTTTATGTGGTACTTTTGATGTTTTATTATATGAAATACCACAGGACATTTTTGTAAGGGACCATTTACACAAACACCTGCATCCTGAACATGCCTTAGAATTACTTAAGCATAACCCTTATACCTACTTCTAGACTTTAGGTTAATTATAGACTAGAACAGACTTTAAAAATGGACTTGAATTTAAAACTTGAAAGTAAAATTTGCTCAAATTACATTTTTTCACACTTTGATACATTTATGAATATTTTTATAAAATATTTTATATTTAGATTTTTTTAAATATATTTTTAAATATTCAATGTGAAACCCTTTATTCCAAAAAAAAGAGCAGACAATACAAAAACGATTTGATGAAAAAAATGAACATTTATTGAACTTCTATCAAAACATGCAGAAAATCTTTAAGTGAAATCAGAAAGACAGTGAATGCTGTTTCAGTCTACAGCCCTCACACCTGTGCGTCTTCGACTTCTCCACAAATTCCTTTTGCTTGTGGTGGCAGCTGGAGCACCGCCGTTAAATAAACACCTGTATACCTTTTATTGTGCAACCAAAAAGCGTTGTTGATTTCTCGTCTTCTTGGATGGTTGCTCGCTCTGCCACCTCCAAGTATGCAATCTGTTTGATGCTGCTAGATGGACCAGTACAGACGCAAAGGCACCCGTCTCTCTCTCTCTGGTGGACAGGTTCTTGAAGACGTAGGACGTGCGGGCCTCAGCAGCATTGACAAAGCTGTCCCACAACGTCAGCTTCATCTCCCCTGTTCTATCATAGATATAGACCTCTTTGAGCTCAGTCCGAGCCGCTGACCATGACCACCCTGCTTATGATGCCCTGCAGCGCAACCTTTGCATGGACCTCTCCTACCTAAAGAATGCAAGTAAACAGCATTAGTTTGCTATACATTTTGACCACAAACACAACAAAGGTCCCGCAATATACGGCTCTGAAACATCATCAATTCGCACCTTCTGTCTGGGACAAAGGGCCTTCACCTCCGTCACGGTCATTTTTCTGCAGCTTGGTGGCACGCACCGCAAAAATGGCAGCGTGGTCACCTCCACCCCGGTCCTACGAAAGCACATGATGTCAAATTCCTCTGGATCAGAAAAGCCTAAGGAAAAAGCAAAAATCTGTGATTAATACAGAAGCCACGACCAACTCAGCAAAGAGTCACAATAAAAGTTCTCAGGGAGGTTCATTTACATCTAGGCTGCTCACTTATGCTGCGCCTGACTGGGTTGCTGTTCTTTTCAGCCTGGAGGAAAACAGCTTGTTTATCCATAGCAAAGATGACCAAAAATGGTATGGCTGCCTGGCGCGCTGAAGAACAGCAGTGAAGAACGCAGAACTATTCTTGGACTGCTTTCTGGGAGAGACGTTCCCTCCACTGAGTCTTCACTGTCTTTTCGTACCTTAGCAGAACTGCTCATGCATCCTTTTCGAGACACCACCTGATGCAGACTCAACTTGGCTTGCTCCGACAAACGACAGCACAGGTAGCAGTTGAGCTTTTTATACCTCTAATATGCAAATTATATTAAGACTTAGCCTCCCATTCGCTTCAGTGTAAGGGGCCAACATAACGATTTCAAAGGTAAAGAAGGTGAAGACGCGGTGAACTGATTTGTCTTTAACTTCACTCCCAGAAAGCAATCCAGGAATAGTTCTGCATTTCTCACGGCTGCCAGGCAGGAGTTTCTGAAAAACAAAAAACAAAACAAAAACTGATCGTCTTTGTTCAAGCTGAAAAGAACAAGGTGCGGCTGTGGAAACTTCAGCTACACCATTAAGAAGCCTTTCCAGATGAACCTCAATGTTTTGTATTGTGGCTCGTTGCTCAGTTGGCCTTGGCTTTGGTTTTAATTAAAGATTTTTGCTTGTTCCTAGGCTTCTCTGATCCAGATGACAGTGACTTCTTGTGCTCTCATGGGACCGACGTAGAAATGACCAAGCTGCAGTAAGTGGACACGGTCAGTGGCTCGGACTGTCAAATTAAAGAGTTGCACATCTACGATGTAACAGGAAAGATAAAGCTGGCGTTGTTGGACAGCTTTGTCAATGCCGTTGATGCTGTACATAAAAATAAAAATAAATCATAAAAATATGAAATAAAATTGTTTTCTGAAAACTCCAAAACGTTATTGTTCTGCATGTCCCCAAGTACCCCTGGGTTGATTTTCATGCTGTTTTACTGTATCATTTTTTAATAATTTCATACCAAAATCAAGACAAATGCTATTTACATTGCTGTAGACATTTAAAAAATTTATGAAATAAAAAATAAAAATGTTTTCTGAAAACAGATTATTACTTTAGTTCTACTCCCCAGCCCCTTCACGTCTTATGCCTGCGTCTATATAGAGAGAGTTAATAGTACTTTTTCTTACTTTGGTATGCAATTATTTAAAGAAATATATATAACAGTAAAACTGCATGTGTTACGGAAGCAGTGTTATTGGTCAGAACCTGACCAATCCGTAACAGCATAAACATTTGATTTCATGTTTTTATTTATATTTCATATTTGATTATATATTTTTATTATTTTAATAAACATGTCTAGAGAAATATTCAATAATATTTCACCTTATTTTGGTATGCAATTATTAAAAAATGATACAGTACAACTTGAAAATCAGCACAGTGGTACTTGTGGACATGCAGAACAATAATCTGTTGGAGTTTTCATAAAACAATTTGATTTCATATTTTTATGATTTTTTTCCCATACAGCAATGTAAATAGCTTTTGTCTTGATTTTGGTATGAAATTATTAAAAAAAAACATTACAGTTAAACAACATGGTAATTATGTCAGTGGTACTTTGGGACATGCATAACAATAATCTGTTGGAGTTTTCAAAAAACTATTTGATTTCATATTTTTATGATTTTTTTATGTACAGCAATGTAATAACCATTTGTCTTCACTTTAGTATGAAATATTAAAAAGTGATACAGTAAAACAGCATCACCACAGTGGTACATGGGGACATGCAGAAGAAGATTATGGAGGAATTTGCAGAAAACAATTTACTTTTATATTTTAATGTTTTTTTTAAATGTCTATACAGCAATGTAACTGCCACACCCCCGGACCTGTTCGTGTGTTCCTGCCTACATCGTGACAGAAAGACCGACCAAAACAGTTTTTTTTTTTTGCGTATTCCACCCCGTTTTGTTTTTCGTTCTGTTTTTCAGTCTTTTTGTTTCCGTAGTGTGTTTCCCCCATGGATCCCTTCCTCCGACCAGAATTCATCCTCCTCCGGCTGAAGCAGGGGGATTTACCGCTAGAGGGATTTACGATCATGTTCCAGCTTGTAGCAAACACCACCAGCTACCCGGACGACGCGTCCGAGGACGGCCCTCGAGCGGATTTCGCCGCATTTGTGGGGATGGCACTCCGGACCCAGAGCCCAGCCAGCCACCCCGACCCGCGGATTATGAGCCCTACATAGACGGAAAGCCCGAGCCCGGAGCGACAGCAGTATGGAGTGCCGACGGGGTCAAAACTGCTGATCAGGTGCGTGAGCCGGCCATTACATCCGTGACGGTGGAGTGCTTCATGGAGCAAGAGAGGGCTGTAGATAGCCCCGTCCACTGCACCGCCACTGGGGGTGAGCAAGAGCACAACTCTGGGTACTTAATTGACTGTTTCACGGAAATACCCATCTGCCTGGACTTCCCTCCCACCCTCCCTCTTCTGCCTAAGCCTGAATCTCCGCTGGTTCCGCCCAGTCTTCCAGAGTCACCGCTGGTTCCGCCCAGCCTTCATGAATCTCCGTTGTCTGCTGTCTGTCCCCTTGCTCACCCTCAGCCCACCATCTGTGCGGTGGGTTCGCCGCGGGTCTGCCAATCTCCATCGGTGTCATGGCTGGAGGATCCCTCACCATCGCCTCCAGCCTCAGAGTCCTGGACTCCACCTCGTCGCCCCACCTTCGCCTCTGGACTATACTCCTCCGGCTGTGCCTCGTCGCTCCGTCCCACCAGCTCGTTGGACCTCCTCCCTCCCGCGGGCACAGCCTCGGCCCTCTCTCGCTCCGGCTCCGCCGCGGACCTCCGGATCTCCATCTCCGCCTTGGTCGCCAGAGCCTTGGGTTCCGCCTTGGCCCTCCGGATCCGCGGTGTCACCCAAGATCTTCGGCTTTCCGTCTCCGCATCGGGCTCTCCCACCACCTGCTCTGCCTCCGTCGGTCGGCCCCATGGAGTCGTCAGCCTCTCCTCCACCATGGCTCCTCCCTCCATCGGCTCCACCTTGGAACTCCATCATGGCTGAGTTCTGGGTCCCACCTGGCTCCTCCTGCTCCAGCCCCTTCCTGTCACCTCCTCGGCTCCTCCCTCCGTCACCACCCTGGACTCCATCTTGTGTCCTCCTCCCGGGAGTCCGTCCTCCACCTAAGCCCCCTCCTAACACTTTGTACTGTTTCCTTTTGTCTGTTTGTCTGCACGAGGACGTGCCTTCCGGGAAGGGGAGGTAATGTCACACCCCCGGACTTTCTTGTTGGTTTTCCCCATTTTCCCCCGCAGTTCTGAGTGTTTTTGGTTTCTCCCTTATTGTCTGCACCTGTGCTTGTAATTAGTCTGTCTATTTAAGGTGTATGTGTTTTCCCAGTACTCTTGTAGGTCTTTGATGTTATATGGATGTCTTACCCTGCTGTTCCTGTGTCTGCTTGTATTCCGTTGGATTTATTAAATATTTGTTTTTTACTACGTCGTTGTTCATGTGTTCCTGCCTACATCGTGACAGTAACGAGCATTTGTCGAATTTCGGTATGAAATTATTAAAAAATGAAACAGTAAAACCATTTGAAAATCACCACAGAGGTACTTGGGGAAATGAAGAACAAGTTTATCGAGGAATTTGTAGAAAACCTTTTTTGTTTTTATATTTTTATGAAAATCTAAAATGTCCATACAGCAATGTAGCAATGTACCCACGGCTGAAACTCCCCTCTTCTCCTTCCATCCCCATTCTGAGGCAGAAGTAACCAAACTTCTCCTCTCCAGCCATCCGACGACATGTCCTTTAGACCCCGTCCCCTCACACCTTATCCAAGCAATCTCCCCTACAATCCTACCAGCGCTCACACACATCATCAACACATCTCTTCTCACAGGCACTTTCCCCACTACATTTAAGCAGGCCAGAGTAACCCCACTGCTCAAAAAACTTACACTTAACACTTCACTCAAAGACAACTATAGACCTGTCTCTCTCCTTCCGTTCATAGCAAAAACATTGGAACCTTTATTTCTCTCACAGAACAACCTACTGGATGCTAACCAGTCAGGGTTCAGGAGTGGCCATTCAACTGAGACGGCGCTACTATCTGTCACTGAAGCCTTGCGGACTGCAAAAGCTGATTCCAAATCATCAGAGCTCATCTTGCTGGACCTATCTGCTGCTTTTGACACTGTGAATCACCAGGTCCTCCTGTCTACCCTCTCATCGTTGGGCATCACAGGGACTTCACTTCGCTGGTTCAAATCCTACCTCTCTGGTAGGTCTTTCAGGGTGGTGTAGGATTTTAGTTACGCTAAACACAAGTAACGAAACAAATCTCCATACTCCAAGGAAGTTCAAAGATTCTTTTATCTGAACCATTTGCCAAAACGGCGCGAAGCCACTGGGCGCCACTTTGTCTACGCCAAACCTCCGTCTGCTGATCACCCCAGGAAACAAAAGCAGCAATAAAAGATAATCCTATCAAATGAACAACTAGCTATTTGTGCTGAGAGACTCATTAAAACAAATGGAGATTTGTCACCTTCACCGAACACATGACTAAGAATTCGCTGACACAGGAAGAGGGCAATCTGCGGGGATCACCCCCCTCTTCTGAGACCCTCCAAAGAACTGGTCGCCTGACCCACTTGTGACTTGATTTAACAAATCGAGTTAAGAAAAATGATGGATCACAGGATAGCCTTCCTGCTGCGAAACCCCCCTCAGAATTCCCTTCACACCGCACGAAACTGAACTCACGCTACGTGCGTTACATGCTATCAAATATGATGCAAAGGCGAAAAGAAACAAAGAACGCCATTTCAATCAATCGAACTTACTATGCAAAGGGATAGGGCACCCTCCTTCCCGTATGTTCAATGTGTGCCGTGTAATCGTGTACTTTACTATTGTGTGCCTTAATTAACCAAGTTATTAAGTATGTATCCCATGTGTAACCTTATATTTCTATATTTGGTCTCGTTCGAAAGATCATAACGAATGCAGGTTGTCTGAGTGAATGAGAATTTGATGTTGTGTGTATTTTATGCATTACACTAGTTAACAGAAGTTAATAACCAAATTGAAGATAAATCTGTGTCCTAATAAGTCACATGCCAGAAGGAATTGCATCAAACATGACCCCGCCCCCGTGGCAACGCCATTGGCCTTCAGGCCCCAGGGTCGTGTCTGACAGACCCCTTAAAATCTAATGGCCCGAACCAGAACATTGGCTTTGAATTGCGCTTGAAGTGCCGACTTGACCTGATTGAACTGAGCGAGAAGACCCCCGAAACATCCTGACAGACTTTAAGCTCTTCTCTGCCGAAGATCGCCTGCTCTTTCCAGCTACAAGGCATTCTTGCCCTCCAGAACTCGCAAGAAACCGCAAAGACTTTCGCGGCCCGGTTTGAACCTTCAGAGCCTACGCGCCTTGCAACCCAGGCGCCAACCGAACTCTGAGAGCAACACCGGCGGAACCGGGCCACCGCGGCTCGACTACAGCAACTCACGTTGCCCAACTCTCAGCTCCTGAGGAATTCCAAAGACGTCATCCGAAAGACCGACAAGCAAGCAACCAACCAGGGCATCCGCTGAGACGAGCCCCCAGAGGGAAATACCCATTCAGCACGAGCGCAAGTAAACAGGGTCTCACATTTCTTGTTGAAATCTGGTGCGTTTTCGTTTAAGTTAGATCTCTGCTTTGTAATTTTCTGAGGTTGTGATTTGAGAAGCTAGTAACGGTAATAGAACACGTTTTGGGTTTTCTCAAAATTCATGAAATCCAATCTCTGAAACTGTATGAGTGTGCGTGTGAATGTGTGGGTGTGTGTTCGTGTTGTTTAGTTTTGTAATCCTAGTGTAGTTTCAATAAATCATTGTTTTCATTGAGAGAATTGTCTTGCCTTTTTGTGTTCACAAAGTACTATTTTGCCTAGATCAAGCTACCTGGCTTTAGTTTCCCAAAGTAATATTTAAGTTGATTTACGCTCCTGAATTGATAAGGTACATTGATTTGACCGATTCGGTGGACGACCGGTCAAGAAACATAAACTATTAATTCTGAATTGATTTCCCTGAAGTTTAGATTTGATTCTATATCCGAATCAACTTTAAATTTGAGTTAATTCTTTACAGTGGCCTGGGGAGGGGAGGTTTCCAAAACTCATCAACTGGTCACTGGGGTTCCTCAGGGATCAGTTCTTGGACCCCTCCTCTTCTCCATACATACCACATCTCTGGGCCCCTTCATACAGGCACATGGCTTCTCCTACCATTGTTATGCTGATGACACACAGCTCTATCTTTCTTTCAAACCAGATGATCCATCAGTAGCTGCAAGGATCTCGGGCTGCCTGGCGGATATCTCTGCATGGATGAAGGAACACCATCTTCAGCTCAATCTAGCTAAGGCTGAGCTCCTTGTCTTTCCCGCCACTCCAACTTTACAACATGACTTCTCCATCCAGTTAGGTTCATCAACAATTACCTCATCGACTTCAGCCAGAAATCTTGGTGTAATCTTTGATGTCCAATTGACTTTTAAAGACCACATAGCTAAAACTGTTGATTGTCGATTGCAAAGTAAACACAGCGATGGAGAAGAAAAGGTCAAAGCTGCCAGGTGCCCAATTTAGGAAAAAAAAGAAAGAAAAGAAGATGAGGAGAAACGGGGCAAAAGATAAAGGTATGCAACAATATTCTCTCTGTATGATTGAGGTATTCATGACATTATGTTAATTAGTGGTATAATGTAAACTCTTATGTTTGTTAGCCTTATCGCTTATAATGCTTGATATGCTCACCTTGCAAAAAAAAAAAAAAAAAAAAAACACACATTAAAAGCCTAATATACAAACCATCACAGAAATTCTAATGGTTTCTATTAAATACCATTATGAACCATTAACTTTTTCCAGTGAAACTATTACAAAATTTCTTATTGTAGTGTGTTTTGGGCACTTTTCTGATAGGATTTTCCATCCCACCCACCAATAGAATCCAACACATACCAGCAGACACTTACCATTAAAACCAATAAAATTCCCATTATAACCATTACATTTTCTATTATTTTTGGGCAGGGTTCTATTATTTTTTTCAGCACAAGATCTAATTAAATTTAACCACAAAATTATGCTTTGCAACTGTTGCAAGTACAGTTATTATTTATTTCCATTGTTTGTGTTAATTTTGGCTACTGTAAATAGCCAGTGTTGATAGTTTAAAAGACAAACATTTTCCATTTGCTATAACTCTGTAACATCGCAAAGTATATAATTTGAGGCAGTAAATTAACCAAGGAGCTAATTGTTCCTCTCATAGATTAGATTAGATTAAATAAGATTAATATAGTGTCTAATGACAGACATTTAGCATGTTAAATTTGCAATTTTAAGAGTAATATTGTAGCCAACAGTCTTTTGATGTCAATTTCAACTGCGTCTGCCACTTGTCAGGATGAGCCACCTACCTCCCCCCGACACAGGACTCTGCTGGAATGGTCTCTGCTCTTCAGGATGAGCTGTCATCTGTGTCCTCAGCAAGTCATATGTCTCCACAAACATCTAATATTGGCAATACAGGCAAAGATTTTTTTTCAATAATTCTGGACTGCACTCCAGATATAAAAAACTTGAGTTAATTGACATCTGGGCCGATCGGAATCTCAACTGAGCTCGCGCCTGTCAAGATAGGGAGATGGGGGTGGGCTTGCGTGCCATGTAGACCATTATTGGACAATTCTTATAAATGACATTTTTTCTGGACCAATCGTAATCTCAGCGCTTGATTCAGGATCTTGAAACATGCTGCCATCTGTGTTCGCGCATGTCAAGTTACACGACCTAATGTTTCCACTGATGGAAATTGAATTCAAGGTAAGTCGGTCTTTTTGGAGCTAAACAACAGATATTTGTTTGCTTCAGTCAAATAACATCAGCTAGCGTTTTTTTTTTTTTTTTTTTCATACAGTTAGCCTATGATTCGAGCAAAATGCTTAATAGCAAGCAATGCAAGCGGATCCAATGCTGGAATTTCCGTTAGCAAGATAGCAAATTTTCTAGCCATCTAACATTATTAGCTAGTTGTAATGTTAATAACTGCATTTTCTGACCATCTTGCTAACTAAAGTTAACTACGTAGCTTGCTACGTAAGTACTGCTGATGTGGATGTTCAGCAAGAGGTTAGCTGAATAATGCACGTCCATATTATTAGTATGTAATGTTAATGTGTTTGTGAGCGGATGTGTATGGATGCTTTTGATGTTACCCGTAGTTGTTTAATTTTTAACCCTATATCTTTCTTCTGTGGAGGTTAAATGTCCCTGGTGGGATAATTAAATAGTTCTTATCTTGCCTTAGATTCTCCAGTATGGTGTGGATCAGAGCCTGCCAACATTCACTGATGGAGAAAATGCTGTCAGCTGGTGGGCAGATGTTTCTGAAACAGGAAGGTACCCAGCACTCACCAAATCAACACAGACAGCAATGTCTGTTTGCCATGGGCCACTGATTGAGTCATCTTTCAGTTACATGTCAAAAATCATTGACTCAAAAAGTGGCGGCATGAGCATCAGCACTCTGAGTGCCACAGCCATATCACCCTGCAGCCCAAGTCTGGTTGCTCACTGAAGCTAAGCAGGGTTGAGCCTGGTCAGTACCTGGATGGGAGACCTCCTGGGAAAACTAGGTTGCTGTTGGAAGAGGTGTTAGTGAGGCCAGCAGGGGGTGCTCACCCTGTGGTCTATGTGGGTCCTAATGCCCCAGTATAGTGACGGGGACACTATACTGTAAAAAGGCACCGTCCTTCGGATGAGACGTTAAACCGAGGTCCTGACTCTCTGTGGTCATTAAAAATCCCATGGCACTTCTCGTAAAAGAGTAGGGGTGTAACCCCGGTGTCCTGGCCAAATTCCCTCCAGTGGCCCTAGTCAATCATGGCCTCCTAATAATACCCATTCATTGAATTGGCTCCATAACTCTCTCCTCTCCACCTGTAGCTGGTGTGTGGTGAGCGCACCGGCGCCGTTGTACTGTGGCTGCCGACGCATCATCCAAGTGGATGCTGCACACTGGTGATGGTTGAGGAGAGATCCCCTATATGATTGTAAAGTGCTTTGGGTGTACGGCAATACACAATGAAAGCGCTATATAAATGCATCATTCATTCATTCATTCATTCATCCAAACTGTGAAACACACCATGCTGACCCAAAAGAAGACTGCAGTTAAAATGTTCAATAGAGAAAACATAAAGTATGGGCCAGTGTAACAGAAGATGTCAAAACATCCTGTCGGCTGGAAGTAAGGACAAAGCTTTAAGAAAGCAAGCAGCCTTGAAGGAGATGGAGAGAGGGAGGATGTTCGACTGCCAGCCATCCTCAAGCGCTGCTTGAACCAAGGCAGAAGAGAAGGCTCTGGCCAGAAGGAGGCATGCGGCCAAACAATGAAAGCAAGCTTGTGAAATCCTTGTCCAGGCTAAGAAGGAAAAAATAAATGTTTTTAAGTATAATATAATTTTGTTGTTTTCTTATTTTAGTGTCATGCGCCTAACACTTAGTTCACAGTGTCAGTGTCACCCATTCTGCATAACCCCCCTCCCCCCCACACACACCTGTCACTTTTTTTTCTCCGATAAGTTTGTTACGGTGGACATCTGCAAAAAAAAAAAAAAACATCTTCCTCAGTTTGATAACACAGGAACGCTGCAAATCCTCACAACGCAAACACAAATACAGAAAAGCGCTGCAAACACAAAAAAACGCTGCAAATAGCACGGAGCACAACGAAAATATTTCAGGGGGAACTCAAAAAGTGACGAACCCATCTGGGACCTAATTATTTGTTCAGTGGCTGTTGGTCAGAGCAGAGGTGTTGTCTGTGAACTAAAAGGTGATAGTTCACCGATAAGATAGTGAAAGTGTTTGCAGCGCATTTGTGTGTTTGCAGCACTTTTTTGTGTTTGTGTTGCGAGGATTTGCAGCGCCTGTGTTGTCAAACTGATGAAGATGCTTTCTTAATTTGTTGTAGTTCTTTTCTGTTTGCATGTGTTTTCTTAAGTTGCAGCCCATTGAGCTCTCTCTGCCACCGCATTATCATGACAAATTTTTCCCGTTATCACTACATAACAAAAGTTGTTTTCTCGTTTTCATGACTTATTTTTCTCGTTATTTCGACATAACCAAGGTTCTCGAAGTCACACTTAATCTTAAGTAAAAAGTTAAGTATATTCTTAAGATGATTTTTTGGAATACAAAATATTCTTAACTTTTTTCTTATTGTAAAAAATGAGAAGAAAATGGCAGCTAAGAAGAAATTTCTTCTTAAGAATGTTTCGTGATTCTGGAACATTTATAAGTTAATTAAATGTCAATAATTAACTGCACGAATTACAGTGAACATGGAGAGGTCCTTACTCTGTCCCAAACTTGTACAGTGAGGTGGATATACAGTACAGTATTCTGGTCCCAATCAGCTATTTGTAATACTATACTGCCGCCTGTTGGCGCATTTGAGTAACTTCGAGAACCTCTGTAATGTCGAAATAGCGAGAAATATAGGTTATGAAAACGAGAAAAATGATGTTGTGATTACGACAAAACAACTTCTGTTATGTTGAGATCACAAGAAAATTATGTTGTGATCATGACAAAACGAGAAGAAAAAAATAACAATGCATGGCCGCTTAGAACTTCCGTAATCACTAGTGCATGTGGCTATAAAAAAAATATTTAGGAGCACCACTGCAACTGATCCAATCACCATATTTTTGCTTCTGCTGAGGGGAGCTTAAAATCTTTTTATGTTTTTGCAGCGTTGAATTATGTATCACAGACATATCTCACAAATCCTTTCATAAACAAATTGGGTTTTTTTTTTAAAGAAAACAAGCAGTACGTAAATCAATAGAGTACATTTAATCTACACTTCAGTCACTAAATAAACTGAATGAAAATAATCAGAAATTAAGTTATCACATATTGTGTAAAAATACATGCATCAGTAACAAATGCAATAAAAAAAATTAGCAAATAAAGCATTAACAAAGTAAAAATAAATTCACCTAGGAACAATAATTGGTGGTCTCTTTTAATACAATCTTGTTTATTACTCTTGTTAATGCACTGCAGACAGTAGGCCATTATTATCACTATACTTATAATCACCAATATTAAATTTTTATTTTTAAATAGCTGATTTGTAACATTTTTGCACGCTTTTTACCCCTCGCTGCTTTCTGACAGTTTCACTTTAGGGCCCCCAACATGTTTGCGATTGTCCAGACTGTACCATCAGTAACTAACAATGCGGTCTTTCAGGTCATCTATTTTGGAATGGCAGGGGGCCTGACTGTAAAGGACAGTGTTTGGAGAGTGATGGCGAAATTACTGACCAACTCCCTAGCAAAGCAGTTTAATTGGCGTGGGGTAAACAGGAAATGGGGGTTTGAACGACTTGCCATTAAAGATGTTGTTCTCAGTAAGTTGTATTTGTGTTTCATACTGTTTCTTAATTCTCATCATTATATGAAAACATTAACACTTTCATGCTGAGATTTAGATTAGGAGATTGATAGCACTGGCATGTCTATATGCTAAAAGTAGAGCTGGAATCAGAAGATGGTTAACTGTGACCATCAGAAATTAGATATTTTCAGTTATTTTGGTAGTGATGATGTAGGGTGCTCAAACTTTTGTAGGCCTTTTTTTCCATCATTTTCAAAATGTACAATGTACAATAATGACTGCAAAAAGAGAGGAGGTCTGAATACATTCTCAAATGACTGTATAATCCAATGAAGTGCTATTTTTTATTTCTTATTTTTATTTCAATTATTATTATTACTCTTTATCTTCTTCCCATCTGGCGGCCCGTTTCATAAAACAAGTTTACCAAATAATAATAATGTGTTACATTTATATAGTGCTTTTCTAGACACTCCAAACCCTTACAGTGTCAGGGGTATCTCCTCATCCACCACCAGTGTGCAGCTTCCACCTGGATGATATAATAATGAGCCAGGTTTAGTTAGTCTGACTTATTGTCAGTTGATTTGGTTAAAAATACGTCAGATTAACTGAAATAAGCCTGGCTTATATTGTAAACTTGTTTTATGAAACAGACCCCTGGTCTTTATGCTAAGTTTAAGATAGCCAACTTCATGTTTTAAAAAAGGCAAACTTACACCTATTAATTTCCCTTCTTTTTTTAAGAATCCATCCGAAAAAATGGCAATACTGCCCATGCACTGGATGGAGAGATAATTAAAAGGTGGCTCCAACTGTCATCAGACAGGGATGGAGGAAGAAGAGAGAGGGGCCTGAAACAAGTTACTTCTTCTTAAGGTATGTTTCAAATCTTGTTACTATTTACCATTAAGATCTCTCTGACTGACTAACCTTCTGTCATTGTGTGTCCCCTCTTTCTCTCTCTTTCTGCCATTCTGCAGGCCAACCTCTATTTGTCAGGATTATGTCTGTGTCTTGTCCTGTTCTGTTCTGTTTCCCAAGTGTTTTTCCCCTCTTGTTTCTAGTTCAATTGGTTTAGTCTGTTTCCCCCCTTTTGGGTTAGTCCTTTTTGTTCCTTCTATGCCCATATTTGTATTTCCCCCTCGTTATCTTGTTAGCTTGTTTGTGACCACACCCCTGCTTCAGTGTATTTAAGAGTCTGTGTGTGCACTCCTCATTTGTCCGTCAATGATTTCTGTTACCTCAGTTTGCTTGTGTTCATGTGCTCATCCTTTACTCCCGGTTTTGTTTGTTTAAGTTAGTTTCAGTGTTTCATTTAATAAACTGTTTACGTTTCATTTACTCCGGTTTCTCCTCATCATTTTACACTCCTCAACCCCGCCTGGATCGTGACAGATTGACGGACCAATTACTGAAAGATGTTCCAGGAGGAGCAGATTATGAGGATTCGGCAGGCGGAAAGGCCGTTGGAGCAATATGTTGAGGAATTTTTGAGCGTTTGTCATCTGGTGAGTTGGAGTGATGCTATGGTTAACACGTGTTTTCTAATGGGGCTAGACGATGATCAGTTGTTCTGTTCGATTACTCCTGTGGATCGCTGCAAACCTGTTGCAGAATTTATTAACCATGTCCTGGCCCTTAGTCATTCCAATTTTTATGTCGATGTGGAAGATTCTAATCTTCCCCCCATTAGAAAACGCGTGGCCACTCCAGCTCACCACCCGCCAACTTCCTCCACATGTTGTTCCAACGAGCCCGCTGTTTCCGGTCTTCCCTCGCTCCCTCCACATCTCCATAGCTCCTCCCTCATTGTCAGCCCGGAGCTCGCGGCCAACCCTCCAACGTCATGGCCAAGTTTGATGGCTAGCGTGCTAGACCCACCATTGAGGTCAGTACGGGCCGCCACGCCAGCTCACAAGATGGCTGCCACGCAAGCTCACAAGATGGCCGCCGCCAAGCCTGAGTCCCCGGCCAAGATGGCCGCCGCCAAGCCTGAGTCCCCGGCCAAGATGGCCGCCGCCAAGCCTGAGTCCCCGGCCAAGATGGCCGCCGCCAAGCCTGAGTCCCCGGCCAAGATGGCCGCCGCCAAGCCTGAGTCCCCGGCCAAGATGGCCGCCGCCAAGCCTGAGTCCCCGGCCAAGATGGCCGCCGCCAAGCCTGAGTTTCCGCTGGTTCCGCCCAGCCTTCCAGAGTCTCCGCTGGTTCCGCCCAGCCTTCCAGACACTCCGCTGGTTCCGCCCAGCCTTCCAGAGACTCCGCTGGTTCCGCCCAGCCTTCCAGAGACTCCGCTGGTTCAGCCCTGCCTTCCAGAGACTTCGCTGGTTCAGCCCTGCCTTCCAGAGACTCCGCTGGTTCAGCCCTGCCTTCCAGTGACTGCGCCGCCAGAGCGCCCTCCAGTGACTGCGCCGCCAGAGCGCCCTCCAGTGACTGCGCCGCCAGAGCGCCCTCCAGTGACTGCGCCGCCAGAGCGCCCTCCAGTGACTGCGCTGCCAGAGCGCCCTCCAGTGACTGCGCCGCCAGAGCGCCCTCCAGTGACTGCGCCGCCAGAGCGCCCTCCAGTGACTGCGCCGCCAGAGCGCCCTCCAGTGACTGCGCCGCCAGAGCGCCCTCCAGTGACTGCGCCGCCAGAGCGCCCTCCAGTGACTGCGCCGCCAGAGCGCCCTCCAGTGACTGCGCCGCCAGAGCGCCCTCCAGTGACTGCGCCGCCAGAGCGCCCTCCAGTGACTGCGCCGCCAGAGTGCCCTCCAGTGACCGCTCGCCCAGAGCTGACTCATTCTGTGTCTTCGCTGGAGACGCCCAGCCTTCCTGAATCCCCGCTGGGGTCGTCCAGCCGTCCAGAGCCCGCTCCTCAAGAGCGCCGTCCAGAGCCCGCTCCTCAAGAGCGCCGTCCTGAGCCCGCTCCTCCAGAGCGCCGTCCAGAGCCTTCGCTGGCCCCGTCCAGCCGTCCGGAGTCTCAGCTGGTCTCTTCCTGCCGTCCAGTATCTCAGCTGGTCTCTTCCTGCCGGCCAGTGTCTCAGCTGGTTCCGTCCAGCCGTCCAGAGTATCCCCCCTATGAACTGCTGAACTTCCCCAAGAAAATTTTGGGGGGGGGCTACATACCCCGAGTCCACGTGGCCTGGCCGAGGACCGAGGCCAGGGCCACGGGGACTGCTCAGCCACGGCCACCTAAACTGCCAGTCCGGCCATGGCCTCCTGACCCACCATGGCCACCCGAACTACCTGTCCGGCCGTGGCCGCCTGACCCGCCATGGCCGCTCGAACTGCCTGTCTGGCCATGGCCGCCTGACCCGCCATGGCCGCTCGAACTGCCGGTCCGGCCATGGCCGCCTGACCCGCCATGGCTTCCTGTTCCGCCCTGGAGACCACCTCTGTATCCTGTATCCCTACCTAGCGGTCTCCAGGGCGCCCACCCTCCCTCCCCTATGGATGTTATTAGGCGCGAGACGCGCCTTCGGGGGAGGGGGGGGTAATGTCAGGATTATGTCTGTGTCTTGTCCTGTTCTGTTCTGTTTCCCAAGTGTTTTTCCCCTCTTGTTTCTAGTTCAATTGGTTTAGTCTGTTTCCCCCCTTTTGGGTTAGTCCTTTTTGTTCCTTCTATGCCCATATTTGTATTTCCCCCTCGTTATCTTGTTAGCTTGTTTGTGACCACACCCCTGCTTCAGTGTATTTAAGAGTCTGTGTGTGCACTCCTCATTTGTCCGTCAATGATTTCTGTTACCTCAGTTTGCTTGTGTTCATGTGCTCATCCTTTACTCCCGGTTTTGTTTGTTTAAGTTAGTTTCAGTGTTTCATTTAATAAACTGTTTACGTTTCATTTACTCCGGTTTCTCCTCATCATTTTACACTCCTCAACCCCGCCTGGATCGTGACACTATTAAGATTTGCTTGCGGCCCACACAGTTCAAGTATTCAAGTTCAAGTGTTTTTTCATATATTATTATAATTATTTATTATTTTTATATCATTATTTATTTATTGCATTTGTTTTTGTCATTTTCACTGAAATAAATAGTTATATTTCTACATTACTGGCAATGTAACTGCAACGTCACTGTCCCGTAATTTCATTACCAGTACATTTCAGCTTGTGTTCTGTGCGTTTTTAGTCTGCAATGTCTACGCCATAATTTAATTAACAACCCGAATTTCTTTTAAAGATTTTATTGCTACGTGGTACGTTTGTAAGGAAATATAATTTAATTTACCTTAATAAAATATAATTTTACAAAAAGGACCAAATGAAGAGTTTGGTTTTTAAAACGCTATAAATCCATTATTATTAATTTGAGTAAAAATGTATTTTCTTTATCAAGGAAGTGGCAAGATGAAAAACACAATTTTCTGTTTCAAACTTTCACATAGCATCTTAAGGTTATTACTAAATGTAAAAATCTAAATCCAGATTTTGATTTTCAAAGATTTATAATAAAAATTTATTATTTCCCCCCAAAATGCAAATAACTCTATCAGGGCTCTACATTTACTTTTCTTTTTAGTATCACCTTCTAATCAATAATTAAACAATCTGATAAAAAAAAAATATTTAATGTCAGCTTTTATTTCACATTAAAATAATATATATATATATATATATATATATATAAATATGTGACCCTGGACCACAAAACCAGTCTTAAGTTGCTGGGGTATATTTGTAGCAAAAGCCAAAAATACATTGTATGGGCTAAAATTATTGATTTTCATTTTATGTCAAAAATCATTAGGAAATTAAGTAAAGATCATGTTCCATGAAGATTTTTTGTAAAATTCCTACTGTAAACATATCAAAATGTAATTTTTGATTAGTAATATGCATTGCTAAGAACTTAATTTGGACAACTTTAAAGGTGATTTTCTCAGTCTTTAGATTTTTTTGTACCCTTAGATTTCTATATACATGGTGTAAAGACTTGATGAAATAGTTCTTGATTGGCAACAATTTCATCCAGGAGCCCCAATGTCATTAGACCTTCCTTTAGCCTAGAGTGAAAGATAATGTAAAAAAGCAGTAATTACATCAATTGCTTCAGTTAGAGTTAATATCTTGTCCATTTTAACATTAAACATATCACATCTCCAGAACTTACTGTGAAAGAGCCTGTGAAAGTCTGTCCTTCAGATAAAACCAGAGTGCAATTTCCATGACCTTATCACAGTCTTTTAAAGTCCAGATGTAGGTAAAGGCACCCATCACACCCAAGGTGTCAGCAAAGGCAGAAACTGCTGCTCTTGCCTCTTCTACAGATTCTGCCCACTTTACCTAAAACACAAAAATATTCCAAATGGCTTAATATTTTAATAAATAAATATATATAATAGTTT
Organism: Garra rufa; assembly: GCF_049309525.1. NCBI lineage: Eukaryota > Metazoa > Chordata > Actinopteri > Cypriniformes > Cyprinidae > Garra > Garra rufa. The sequence continues at coordinate 92,167,143 of NC_133361.1, forward strand.
ATTTCCAATCTTTAATTATTGAGAAATGATCATGCTAAACCATCATGTTAAAAAAACCATTCAAACTATTTCAAACTCTTCAGGCCAGGCATTCTCAAGCCAACATAAAGTTTGTACTCAAACTTTAAAATCATCTAGTTATAAATGCAGTACAACCATGCACTGAAAAAAAAAGAACATGTAAAATTTACTTAAAATCCTTGTAACAATTTGCACTAACAATGTTTAAGTAAAATGTATTGCTATAATTTTAAATAAAACGCACTTACCAGAATCAAGTAAAATCTATGTATTACTATGACTTAAAATGTGTTAAAATATCAAGTAAATATTACTTAATTCTATTTAATGTATAAACTATATTTATTCAAAGCATTTAGATAAACTCTAAATGTCTATTTTTTTTATTTAAACCCACAGCTGTCCTTAAAATAGTAAATTTTATTTACTGTTATTAGGTAAGTTTTATTCAATATTTCAATTAATTTATTAAATATATGTAATTAAATATTTCAAAAAAATGTAGTAATTTTTGTCTGCATTTAAATAAACCCACACACGGCATAGACAATTCACATTTATGTTGTTCCAACAATAAACAATGACTCAGTCACACAAATGTATGGTTTTTAACGTTAGAAAAATCAAAACCTCTGTTTTTTGCATGGCAACTGTTTCCCTAGGGATTGGAGTCCTGAAAACAACTAAACTTTTCAAGATCAGAAAGTGTTTTAACTACAAGAGGTATACAAAAACATGGGATCCATGATACAATCATGGATGTAATGCAGGAACATAACATTTTTTACTACTTCAATAAAAGTAACAATCCTCTCGAATAGTGCAGTTTCAACATTCAACACAGCACTCTGGACTAGTGAATTGCAACATCAAATGGATAAAATCTAAAACAATGAATAAAATGCATAAAAACATTTTAATAAACAGTTAAAGATGTGCTTTTACGAATTCAGTTAAATTTAAAATAGTCTAAAACAAAGCAGTTTCAACAATTAAACATGGCGCTCTAGACTAGTTCTCCAAAAAATGTCAAAAAAAAAAATAATGACCAGATGCCTTCTAATAGGCAACAGTTCTAATAGGCAAGTGTCTTCTCACCACTGTTCGAAATGGTGAAACTAAATTCAAAAGCAAAACTTCTAATTATCTACACAAGTGACCACAAAAATGTGTTTGTCCAAACGGTTCAATACAACCTGGAAGATTTAAAAGTTAGTTGGGGAGTATACTGGCATCCAAAAATGTGCAGTACTTGCAATGGCAAAAGCATTTAAGAAAGCAACTTCGACTTTAAAGCTTGTACTTTTGGAGACAGCTTAATTCTATCCAATAACAGAAAAAGTTTCTGAAACACTTCGAAAGTGTAACACAATGTTCTGGGGTATGCAAGGTTGAGGGGATAAATGAGTCCCATAAGCAGGCACAAGATTTAGCAGTATTGTGGCATCCCGGCAAGATCTCCTTTCCTTCAAGAATAATGGATATGTCTACTGGATCCTTTCCATCAGCTCTATGGACAACCAGAATCTTGAGGGTGTGTAGCGTTGTGTCACTGTGGTTGTCCTCCTGCACAATTTAGACAAAATAAATGACTAGGCTTTTACTGAAAAATGTAAACTGAAGTAATACAGTAGCTATACTGTATGCTTGCTGAGAGGGCGCTGGCGTCGTGTGTTCGCCGCTTCTCAGCCTGCTTAAACTGCTAAACTGCCATGACATTTCTGTGTATCTGATCTACTGATAACAAATATTGAGACAGACATTGAGGCAGATAGTGAGTCATCTGTCCAGCTTCGTTTTGGACATAAAAACATCAAGGCGCGGATGTTCCTTTCCTGAAGCCGCCCTGGAGTGGTGAGCGATCTGGAGCTATTTAATCACCTCGAGATTCTGCTGAGGATCCTATCAGCCGGATTGGTTTCAGTACATCGAATATATCGATAGTATAAACCCTTGGACAGTCACAATAAATTAGCTGGCTGAAGTCCTCTCGTCCATCGAGCTGCGCGGGTCCGTGGCTAGGCTAACAGCCTTCTACTACCAGCTACTGTCTAGAAACAAATCCTGAAAAAAAAAAAAAAATCTCCTCACCTCCACCATATGCCACATTTGTCTCCTGGGCTATGCCGGGCACTGTCATTTATTCTGGTGTACACAGTCATCATCCATCCACGTTTACCACCGGATCCATGGATAGCTGCTAATTGTAGCATCACACTGATTCCTCCAACCACCATGCTCCGGTACCTGCCGAACCAACTCCTGGAACTTAACACTCGCCTCGCCCCACTAAACATCTCCGCTCTCAAGCAACTGGGCATTCTTCGCTGACCCCGCTACGTCCATAGAGGGTCACGACGGCGTTTTGTTTACTCCGAGAGCAGGACCGGGAGCTCGATTCCAAGCCTGTGGGCAGCTGCTAGCACCGGCGCGCACCAACAGCGTCATTGGGTACGTCATCAGAGCGACTGCGGTTCAGGTCTAAAAACCGACAACCAACCACACCCAGGCCCCCTGCTGGAGGAAGTGCGCACTGCGCGCTCCGACAAGCGCGGAGTGGACCATACTGTGCTGTCTCTCTGGTAAAGTGGACTCCATTCTCAATTATTAAAATTGAACTGTTAAACTGTCAATCACTTACCAACAAGGCATCCCTTATCCACGACTATATATCTGATCAGAAGCTTGACTTTATGTGCCTCACTGAGACCTGGCACAAACCAGAAGTGTACTCTGCACTTAATGAAGCGTGCCCCCCTGGCTATACATATCTGTAAAAGGCCAGGGGTAATGGACATGGGGGGGGGTAGCGGTTATTCATCGCTCCGATCTGCACCTGTCCTCTGTGACTTTGCCGAAGTTGTTGTCATTCGAATGCTTGACTTTTACATGTCGAAATCCCATTCCGCTTACAACCATCCTCATATACCGGCCACCTAAAACAAACCCAAGTTTTATTTCAGAATTAACCGATCTACACTTGTCAGTGTGAATAACATCAAACAATGTTGCAATTCTTAGGGACTTTAATATTCATGTAAATTCCACCACAAGTCAATATACCACAGAACTGCTACAACTACTAGATACTCTCAGTCTCAAACAACACGTGACATTCCCTACCCATACAAAAGGCCCACACTGGACCTCATCATAACAAATTTTCCTGTAAACAACGTTCATGTTCATGATCTAGGCATATCCGACCACAATGCCATATCATTAGATTTTTCACTCCTGACTTCACTTAATAAGTCTAAACATCAAATTCGTTTCCGGAAAATAAATGACATAAACCCTGAACATCTGTTCCACGACCTACAAAATCTTAGCTTAACTGCCTATCACTCTGCCCCTGACAAGCTTGTCAAGTACTACAACACTGGACTACAAGAGATACTTGAATCCCATGTGCCCCTCAAGACACGGACTGTAACTTTTACACGCTCTGCTCCTTGGTACACCGGTGCGTTGCTTAGACAGAAGGCGGCTGGGAGGGTCCTTGAGAGGCGCTACGTTGCCTCTGGGCTGACTGTCCATAAAATTGTCTACAGAGAGCACCAAAGATCATATGCTAAATCACTCAGCCACGCACGGTCACAATACTATTCCAACATCATTAGTAATAATCCAGGAAACTCAAGACAGCTCTTTAAAACAATAAATCATCTTTTCAATCCACCAGCCCAGACGCAAAATAACAGTAGTGACGATCAGTGCAGTGCGAAAAATTTCAGTCTGGTTTCCGCTCTGATCATAGTACAGAAACAGCCCTGGTCAGGGTCACCAATGACTTGCTGGTGGCTGCTGACCAGGGCTCTACATCCCTCCTCCTACTCTTGGACCTCTCACCCGCCTTCGACACTGTTGACTACACCATCCCCCTACACCGTCTGCAACACTACATTGGCATTTCACACACAGCACTTCAGTGGTTTCAGTCCTACCTGACTGATAGGGTTGAGTATGTGGCCCTAGGGGGAGCCAGGTCAAGGCCCCACATCGTTACCTGTGGAGTGCCCCAAGGGTCGGTTTTTGGCCCCACCCTCTTCTCTATCTATATGCTCCCCCTGGGCCACATCATCAGCAGATATGGAGTTGCCTTCCACTGCTATGCTGACGATACTCAGCTCTATATCAGGTTGGACCCCACATCCCTCACATCATCACTCACCACATTAACCTCCTGCTTGGAGGAGACAAGGGCATGGATAACTGACAACTTCCTTCAGCTTAACAGCTCCAAAACAGAAGGCCTCCTCATTGGAACCCCACATCAACTCTGATCCTCCCCCCTGACGGTTTACTCATTTGCTGGTCATGATATCCCTCTCACATCCTCTATAATAAACCTGGGGGTTCGATTTGACCCCCACTTATCATTTAACACTCACATCCAACACATCTGTAAGACTGCATTCTTTCACCCCCAGAACATCTCCAAACTCCGCCCCTCCCTCTTCCTCGCCGATGCAGAGAGGCTGGTTCATGCCTTTGTCTCCTCCAGGCTCGACTACTGTAATGCGCTCCTCATCGGGATCCCTGGCAAAAGCCTGCAGAGGCTGCAGTGCATTCAGAACTGTGCTGCCAGGGTCCTGATGAGGGTGCGCAAATCGGAGCACATCACACCCATCCTCTATCAGCTTCAATGGCTTCCTGTCAGGTTCAGGATTGAGTATAAGATCTGCCTCCTGACCTATCACTGTGTTTACGGCAGTGCACCGGTGTACCTTAAGGAGCTCATCAATATCCACAATCCAACTCGACATCTCCGCTTCTCTGACAGGCACCAACTCCAGGTCCCCAAAATAAAACTCCGCACCATGGGAGATAGGGCCTTCCAGGCGGCTGCGCCTCGACTATGGAACGCCCTCCCTAACCACCTGAGGGCCCCACAGTCTATTGATGTTTTTAAAAGTAACTTAAAGACTCATTTATTTTGTATTGCTTTTTTTAATGTCTAGGTGTAATTTATTGTTTTGAATGTTTTGTGTTTTTAATACGTCATGCCTGTAGCACTTTGAGACTGTGTCTTCATGTGTAAAGTGCAATACAAATAAAATATATTATTATTATTATTATTAGCTATAGATTACACTTAACTGAGTCAAGCATATTTTACAGCAAGCCAGGTTTAGTTAAACATTAGTCGAACGTGACATAAGAGCCATTACAACAAAATAATGTTACCCTTATCGGTAAATTTACTACTCGACTGTGGTACATTGAGGCCAGTTGGAGCTAAACTCTGCATGACAGCGGCCCTCCAGAACAGAATTTGGACAACCCTGCTTTAAGGTTAAACTTTACATCGGGGATGGGGAACCCTCATCCTGGAAGGTCAGTGTCCTGCAGGGGTTAGCCCCAACCAGCTCCAACAAACATGCTTTGAAGTTTCTAGTAGACCTTGATTACCTGGATCAGGTGTATTTCATTAAGGTTGGATTTATCCTCAGCAGGACACAGACCCTCCAGGAGCATAGGTTCCCCAGCCCTGGTGTATGTTATGGTAATACAATTTTAACATTTTAACATGACATTGAACAAAAAACACTTTACCTGGCAATCTTGAAACAGTTCCTCTTCCTTCTCGCCAAGGTACAGTATGAGGCTCCGGATAACAGCTTCACGCCTCATCTCAATGTTTTGGTTCTGTGAACATTATTATTTTCAATACATAACCAATATCCATAGAAAACAAACTACCAAGTGATAATACAATGGCATACAAGCAGTGATTAGAGTACAGAGCACAAGAGAAAAGTATGGAAAGATGGAGTCTGTCTGGTGGTTGCTTTTGTAGCGTGTTAAGATGTTTTGTTACCATTCATTGCTGTTTAAACTGCTAAATATTTTTACACTACATTATATTACACAGCATGTAGCAATTAAGTGTTCTTCAAATGATATTCAAATGTCTGGGTATTCAGATCACTAGGTTAAAATCTAAGACTTTAGTTTTCAAACAGATGCAATGGAAACCACAAAATGAAACATCCCATGAACTTTGTTACATCTAAAGGTGATTGGTGCCAACATTTATAGTTGCCTTTAACTGTTTTGGTTTCTTATCTTTAGGTTTACCCCAAGGTTTCTGATCAAGTCTGGATAAGACCCAACAATTTACCTCTATAATAAAAGTCCTTATCAGTGCTGTGTAAAGTACTATATAAATCAAAGTGATTAAAACTGACTATTGAGTGAGGATTGATACCGCATGTGTGTAGTGTGTGAGAGCAACAAGGGCGTCCCTAGACCGCTTTTATTAGGGCATGTTCCCCTTGTAAAAATCTGCTGTGCCCGAGTGAAATCTCAAATTTGAGTTATAATTTACTTTGATAATTCTTAAATAAAGACATTAAACTATATGCAACAACTGAATTAACACTTCTAAAAGCAACACAGTTTAACTGAAGACCACACGCAGATACCCATTCCTGTCGCGTCTGTGTATTTAACTTTCAACGCGCACGTCGGAGAGACGATGGAGCCCGGAGGAGCTGGTGGGCCGACGGCCGACAACGGAGATGAGGGAGCACAGAGCCGGGGTGGAGCCGCAGGGTCGGAGGGCCGAGGTGGAGTCCAGGACTCTGAGACTGGAGGTGATGGTGAGGGATCCTTCAGTCTGGACACCGATGGAGACTGGCAGTCCCACGGCAAGTCCTCTGCACCGAAGGTGGGATGTGGGTGAGCAGAGGGACTGTCAGGAGACAGAGGTGGCGGGACTGGAGCAGCAGGGAGGGTGGGTGGGAACAGTCCATGCATGAGCTCCGTGACCAGAACCGGGCAGACAGGAATCTCAGGACGACAGGACGGAACCAGCGGAGGCTCTGGAAGGCAGGGCGGAACCAGCGGAGGCTCTGGAAGGCCGGGCGGGACCAGCGGAGACTCTGGAAGGCTGGGCGGGACCAGCGGAGGCTCTGGAAGGCCGGGCGGAACCAGCGGAGGCTCTGGAAGACCGGGCTGAACCAGCGGAGGCTCTGGAAGGCTGGGCTGAACCAGCGGAGGCTCTGGAAAGCCGGGCTGAACCAGCGGAGGCTCTGGAAGGCTGGGCTGAACCAGCGGAGATTCTGGAAGGCTGGGCTGAACCAGCAGAGATTCTGGAAGGCTGGGCTGAACCAGCGGAGGCTCTGGAAGGCTGGGCTGAACCCGCGAAGACTCTGGAAGGGCAGCCATCTTGTGCAATGGCTGTGGAAGGGTGACCATCTTGAGAGCAGACTCTGGAAGGGCAGCCATTTTGCGAACAGACTCTAGAAGGGAGGCCATCTTGTCAAAAGACTCTAGAAGGGAGGCCATCTTGTTTACAGACTCATGCGAGGCAGCCATCTTGGCCGGGAACTCAGGCACAGAAGCCATCCTGGCAACAGGCTCAGGAAGGGCGGCCATCTTGTGAACAGGCTCAGGATTGGCAGACATCTTATGCTGTGGCTCTGAGCTGGAACTTACTGTGAGAAGATGGTCCTCCTCCACAATTCCCACAGTAAAAGGAGAGCCACACAACAAAAGAGTAAGATCCATATAATATTGCAAGGTCCAGTTAGGTTCAATCATGGGCATGAGTGAAGCCAATGGCTCTAAGAGTCCTCCACGGAAGAAAATCATCAGGCATCCATCATCCATAGTAGACTGATTAGCCAATTCTATGAAGTCCATCACATACTCCTCAATACTCCGCTCACCCTGCTTGAGACGCATGATCTGTACAGTGGTGTTCGTGCTGGAACCGGAGGACACCATACTCGCTGCTGGATCCTTGTAGCGGCGAAGTCTTCTGTCACGAGGAGGGTCAGAGACGTGCGGATCCATTTGCAGCATTTATTAGGTAACACAAAACAAACACAAAGGGGCAGGCAGAAATCGTCGTCAAAAAACAGGCAGAAAGGTCGGGGCTGGCAGCAAGAATCAAACACGTGAGGGAGTCCAGGAATCAAAACACAGGGAAAACAAACTCGGGAAGAAACGCTCGGAAATACAGACCATACGGAACAATAAGACTTCGCAGAGTGGCTGTGTGTGTGAGAAGCTTAAATGCAGTCAGTGTGATGAGGTGCAGCTGTGAGCGGTAATCAGTAAAGTGAGAGCAGGTGAATGCAGTGATTAGTGCAGTGGCTTGTGGGGAATGAAGTCCATGAAGTGTGGTGTAAGAGTTCATGATGACAGGATAGACCAGATACGTGACCTATTTTTCCTACCACTAGAAATTACAATGCAATATTTGGATAATCTGAAGAGAATAAGCCACTGAGTCATTATTCACACTCATAAGTTACAAAAAAAAAAAAAAAAAAAACTATAAACAAGCCTCAGTATTTGCCCTAGAGTCCCCTAAACTGTGCATTTAGTTTATTTTGTTATATTGCTAACTCTTTTTACAAAGAAACATACAAATCCACATAATATACAAATAAAACAAATAGTGCTTTATTTTTCAGGTACAGGAGGTGTGTTTAGCAGTAACACTGAAGAAATTGAATGAGTATAAAAATAAAACACAATATAAACATAACTATAAATTATCAACTGGTTCTTAATAAAGCATGTATTAACATTCTTCAATCAAGAGCAGTGTGTGATTTTTCTTTGTGTTTTGTTGTTTAATTAACATTAAAGTTAGTTATATTGGTCTACTGTCACTTTAGAGCTGCATGCATTTAATATACAGTTGTGCTCAATTATTCATACCCTTGGTGAATATGGTAGAAGTAGGCTGTGAAAATAAATCTGTATCATTAATCCTTTTGATCTTTTATTTTAAAAATGTACAAAAATGTAACCTTTCATTGTAGAAAAACAATTTAAAACAGGAGAGAAATCTCATTGAGTTTTTCCCTCTAATTTCCTCACATTGGCCACAATTAATTACACCCTCATATTCATTGATTTAGCAGCCTCCATTTGCCACGATGACAGCTCTGAGATCAGAGATCAGAGGCTATTCCTTCACATAGAATCTCTCCAGAGACTTCAGATTTCCAGCTCTATGTTGGTGCTTCTCCTCAGTTCACCCCGCTCATTTTCTACAAGGTTCAGGTCAGGGAACGTCTAGGTTACGAAGGTAACCCTCGTTCCCTGAAGGACGTTACATTGGGAATCGCCTGAGAGACCAATCATCTCTGAGCCTTATTCAAAAGGCCAATGAAAATTGGCAAGTGGCATTTGCATGCCAAGCCACTCCCGAGTACATACGGGTATATAAGAGGGCGGCATGCAGCCAGTCAGTCAGATTTTCGCTTTCAGAGCCTCTACATGCTCGAGCCGACTTCTAAGAAGAATTGTTCCTGCGAGTTCATACTCTGTCCCTGCTGGTGTGCTGCCTGACTAAAAGAGCAATATCAGAGGCAAGTTCACCATACAGCAGGCCTACACCCACCCGGATCACCTATGTGGACAATCGGACAAACCGTCAGGCTAAGTCATACGAGGTGTCCAAAAATGAAATTAAAATAGCGTCGTACAAAACCACTACAATAAATGCCCTCAGCGATGGCGTGAATAATCATAAATTACAGCCTGTCCCACAAATTTGGACGGGAGTGTATATTTCTCAAACCCAACTCGAAGAAATTCCAAACTGCTTCCTTCGAGTTGCCAGAGGAGGCAGAAAGGTCAGCGAAATACCTCCTGAATCCACCAACTGCCCTGCTGTCTGGGGAAGAGCAGGACCTATTCACAAGAGGAGGGTTCATCTCGCTGAAGGGAGAAATTGAAAAAAGTGAGCAAATTTACCAACATTATTCAATAAATTCAACTTTTTTTTTTTAAAGAGTCCCTCTCCCAAACTGTATTTCTATAGCCACAAATATGTTATTTTTTATTAATATTAAGATATTCTCTGCAATCATTTCATTGCATTTTTGTGCGATTAAGTGATTAAGGTTTTAATACAGGTTGAATTAAGGTAATGTTTTGTTTAAAGATGCATTTTAATCAGATTCACAGCCAATGTTATTTTGATTATGTCTAAGCACTAGTAACTGTATTCACTTGCATTGCATTAACAATCCTACCCTTGTGATCATGCAGTTGCAGGTCCCCAGGATGACCCGAGTGGCTGATGGAGAGGTCCCCATGGTGTGGCCAGGTGGTGGTGGAGGTGTCCCTGTGGCGTGGCGGGGCCCTGGTGGAGCTCAGCCTGGGAGATCACATTGAGATTTCGTGCCTCAAACCTTCTCCCAAGCTGAACTCATCCAGCCATTCAGCTGTGGAGGTACACAACATTATGCATCATGTAACCTAATTATTCTCTAATTGATCTTTCTGCATCTTCCTACACTCCTGAGTGTGTACCAAGTGCATATTCATTGGTAATAACTTATATTGGTAACACTTTAGAATTAGGCACTATTAGTTAATATCAATGCATTGACCAAGTACAGAACTTGAATGAATGATGCATTTATATAGCGCTTTCATTGTGTATTGCCCTACACCCAAAGCGCTTTGCAATCATATAGGGGATCTCTCCTCAACCATCACCAGTGTGCAGCATCCACTTGGATGATGCGTCGGCAACCACAGTACAACGGCGCCGGTGCGCTCACCACACACCAGCTACAGGTGGAGAGGAGAGAGTTATGGAGCCAATTCAATGAATGGGGATTATTAGGAGGCCATGATTGACTAGGGCCAGTGGAGGGAATTTGGCCAGGACACCGGGGTTACACCCCTACTCTTTACGAGAAGTGCCATGGGATTTTTAATGACCACAGAGAGTCAGGACCTCGGTTTAACGTCTCATCCGAAGGACGGTGCCTTTTACAGTATAGTGTCCCCGTCACTATACTGGGGCATTAGGACCCACATAGACCACAGGGTGAGCACCCCCTGCTGGCCTCACTAACACCTCTTCCAAAAGCAACCTAGTTTTCCCAGGAGGCCTCCCATCCAGGTACTGACCAGGTTCAACCCTGCTTAGCTTCAGTGAGCAACCGGTCTTGGGCTGCAGGGTGAGATGGCTGTGGCACTAACTTGGCAACTTGTCAATCTGTTACACATAATGTTAGTTAATAAAATACAACAGTTCCAAAACTTTCCATTTCATAACGTTTTAGTTAATGTTGAAATTAACAAAGATAAATAATATATTCTTCAGAATAATTTTTCTTTCTAGATCATGTGGTCAACTAACATTAATAGTCATGTAATGACATTCCTTTGCTGAGACTTCCGTTCATGTTATTATATTTCAGAAGACTGTAGCTGAGCCAGTAAAGGTGGAGCTCACCTTCATCGGGGTGTTGGAGGGAGACGGAGGTGCCACAGTTCTGCTGTCTGATGTGTATGAGGAGTACACAGTCCACAATATATATATATATATATATATATATATATATATATATATATATATATATATATATATATATTATAATTTTTTATTAATTGTTTTATCACTTATTAATTGTTACATTTTTTATTAGTTTTTTCATTCAAGAATTGTTCCTTTTAATTAATAATAAAACGTGTTTAATACATTTTGCTTTAAGTGTTTTTCTATGCTTTCTATAAATGTAAATTAAATAATCATTAACGTAAGTCTGATGCATTGCATCACCATTCATCAAATTTTCATTTTTGGGTGAACTATCCCTTTAAGACAACAAAAAAGAGACAAAATGAATTTATAAAAGGCTATTTTAATGCAAAATAAAAAGTACAATTTGCATTAATAAATGTTAAAATATACATGTATGTGTTTGTGTGTGTGTGTGTGTAGTAAGACAACTTTCTTCTTTCTAAACTCATAAATTTTAGAAGTATGTTTAACAAAGTGGCACGAGTAAAGATTCTAATCTAAGTAGTCTGTCTTATTTCCTCTTCATATAAACCTATATTAATTTGAAACTCACATAACATTTAAGATATACATATTTTATATATATATATATATATGTAAGTCTGACAACTTTCCTCTAACAACCCCCTATAAAGTCACAACATTTAGAAAGGGTTCTATACATTTAACTGACAACTTTTCAATTCATATAAACCCATATTAACTTTATAAACTCACATTGTAGATGCACATAAATATATGTAAATATCAAGTCACAACATTTCAGAAAGGGTTCTATATGTAGGGTCCTTTTCCAAAAATTTGCATATTGTGATAAAG